>NC_086453.1:179341198-179941198 GCF_028390025.1 Pseudophryne corroboree | reverse complement strand
TTGATAAGTTTTATGCATCGAATAAAGACGTGTTTAAAAGGAGCGATATTAAAGAATGGCTGCAAAAACAAGATACTTATATATTACATAAGCCGGTCAGGAAAAACTATAAAAGGAATATGATCTGCGTATCGGGTATAAATCAACAATGGCAATGCGACTTGGTTTCGCTCATAGATCTTGCGAAGTACAATGACGGATTTAAGTACATACTAACCATCATCGATATTTTCAGTAAGAGGTCGTGGGCTGAAAGCTTAATGACTAAGAATGCTACAACCGTCGCTAATGCTTTTGAAAAAATATTTCAGCAGGGTTACGTACCAAAGAATCTACAAACCGACTGCGGTAAAGAGTTTCTAAACAAAACCTTAAAAAAAGTGTTAGAAAAATACGATATACACCATTTTATGACTAATAACGATGTAAAGGCGGCTGTCATAGACCGCTTTAATAGAACTTTAAAAACACGGATGTGACGCTATTTCACAGCGCATAATACTTACAGATATATAGATGTTATACAGGCCTTTATATGCAGCTACAATAACACGTACCACAGAACGATTAAGTGCGCACCGTTTGAAGTGAAGCCCTCTAACGCTTTGAGGATTTTCAAGACTGTGTATGGCGATTACTTTAAATACGGTAAACAAGCACCACGTTTTAGCATTGGTGAGCACGTGCGCATTTCCAAATATAAGGATATATTTCAGAAAGGGTATGAACAGAATTTTTCGGAGGAAATATTTGTCATACAGGATGTGAACACTAAAGGTGTTAAGCAGCTTTATAAGTTGACGGATCTCTACGGCGAAACCATTACAGGCAGTTTTTACTCCGAAGAACTTCAATGCATACCCAAAAACCATAATAGAATTTACAAAGTGGAAAAGATTTTAAAAAATAAGACGGTTAAAGGTCGAAAATACGTGTTAGTCAAGTGGCGCGGATACCTGCAAAATTTAACAGTTGGGTAGCGGCAGCTGAGTTAAAAGATATATAAAACGCATTACCCTCTAAACAAGACGAGCTATGGATGACAAATCGTTTTACATAACTTTGCCCAGCAATGCTTCGGCCTATACTTTCCCGCAGAATAAGATATCTAACTATACAACAAAGCTTGCAAAGTTGATACACTTAAGCGGTGAATGGGAAGTCGCTCTTACAGAGATACAATATCCGCACACATGGAATACTTTGGATATACAGGATTGTAGGTTACAAATAACACAGGACGTTATGCTAACCAATTCAGTTGTGGAATTCACAACAGTGTGCGTTAAACCCGGATTTTATAAAACAATCGACGCACTGCTGGTTGTAATCAACGTGGAAATTGACCATCATAAACTGGATGGTGGTTTAAGGCTAGTGTACGATCCGCTTGAACGTGTTGTAACATGCGACAGTAAGCGGTTGTATCATCTTTCAGCGGGTGATAAACTGATGAGTATACTTAGTTCACAGCCTAAAACTAAGATTTCTAAGCCGTGTGCAGATATCAAGGGAGGCCAATATACGCTGTACGTGTATACTGACATTATCGAATATCAGAGGGTCGGTGATAGCTACGTACCGCTACTACGCACAGTTGAAATTAAGGGATATAACAATGAAGTGATCACAATACGATATGAGAAGCCCGATTACAAACCTTTGTGCAAAGCGCATTTTGACACAGTCGCCATAGAGATAAAGGACGACCAGAACAAGAACATATCATTTAAGTTTGGTAAAGTGATCGTGAAACTACACTTCAGACGTCGCAAAAACGATATTTATTAACTAAACAGAATGGTCGCTGTTAAAAATTATGGTGATCCGGACCTCTACGCACAATATTATAATACGCAAGCTGGTAATGGATTACCCGGTTTTCACGGCAGTGCATACATGTATGGCTGCGGTTTAGGCTGTATTTTTCAAAGTCTTTTCAGAAAAGCTGTTCCTCTTTTCCGGAGAGGTTTAGAGTTAGCTAAACCGCATATGAAGACAGCCGCACGTAATATTGCGAAAGATGTTATCGGACAAGCCACAACGGCTGTAATTAATAAAATACACGAGTCGAACCAAGCAAAACAAGATGGATCAGGACTAATATATACAAGAAAAGGTGTGTCTAAAAGAAAACGGAAGCGTGTGATATCACTTCCGCCTTGGGACATACCCTTTTTAAATAAAAACCAGAGACGACGCAACTCAAAGAAGAAGAGAAAGCCGAAGTGCACCGTTGGTGATATTTTTTAATCATGTCTTTCATACACCACGAGTCCGTTGAATGTGCAAAAACTGAGCTGGATCTTTTTGACATGCCCCCGACACAAACTAGCATAGAGAAAAGTCTATACGTTGAAGTTCAACCTTTAGCGGCTTTATCAGACACAGCACCGCTAGAGTGTTATATAGCGGCCAGCGGCGAACACTACTATGATCTGAACAACACGCTGCTGTACGTGACGTGCAAGATTGTACAAACCGATAACACACCGATACCGCAAGGTGCGCGGGTCGCACTTATTAATTACCCCATAGCGACTTTATTCAACCAAGTGGATGTAACTTTGGGCGATAGGTTCATATCACAATCCAACGATCTTTACGCATACCGCGCGTACATTGAGACTATATTGAATAACAGCTCGGACGCTTTGTCAACAAAGCACACAACAGGCTTATTTTACAAAGATTCGGCTGGAGAATTTAACAACACTGTGCTGGACGGACCGAACACGGGTTTCAAAAAACGAGCAGAAGCGACAGAGCAGAGTCGCACTGTTGAATTGCTAGGACCGCTTCACTGCGACCTTTTCCATCAACATAAATTAATTTTAAATGCCGTTGACCTGAAGATTAAACTCACCAGAAACAAAGACGAATTCTGCTTAATGTCGGCTGACGCGGATGCCTTTAAAATACAGATCACAGCGGCGTCCCTGTTCGTGAAAAGAGTGCAGGTTTCACCGGCCGTGCGAATTGGACACGCGCAGGCTCTGCTAAACGGCAATGCGAAATACGCGATCGACCGCGTTGGGATGAAAATCTACAGTGTACCCACAGGCAGTAGAGTATTTAATCTAGAAAATCTATTTTTAGGTCAAGTGCCGAAAACTGTCATAGTCGGCTTTGTGGATAACGAAGCATTTTCAGGAATCCATAACCAGAATCCCCTTTGCTTTGAACATAAAAATTTAAGTTTTGCGTCCCTTTATCTGGATGGAACACCCCATCCTGCAAAACCATTTCAACTCGACTTTGAACGCGGTAATGCTGTAAGAGAGTATATGTCACTCATACAGATCACAAATAAACAGAAATCTGACAATGGTATACTGATTGACCGCGAAGAGTACCTCAGAGGTTACGCACTATTTGCTTTTGATCTTTCACCTGAACAGGAGTGTGGAGAACACCTTTCCCTGATAAGAACGGGGAATCTACGCGCCGAATTCCGCTTTGCAGAAGCGCTGGACCGGACAGTCAACGTGATAATATACGCTCTATTTGATAACATCATCAAGATTAATCAAAGGCGCGATGTGCTGTACGATTATCTATAAATGAAATAAACTAAAACAGCGTTTGCTGAAAAATGAACACATTACAGATAAATAGCGTTCTGTATGCTGCGCCAAGCACACGGAATATTTTTAAAGCTACTTATCCGTGTGATCTGTTGCCTACCGATAAACTGACGCATTACCCCTGCACATTTGTAATCAATACGCATAGTAGTGGACAGCCCGGCGAACACTGGTTGGCAGTTTATTTTAATGAACATAGTATTTGTTATTTTTTTTGATTCCTACGATCTCTCGCCGGACAGTGACATTTTCTCAAAGAATATCATAAAGTTTTTACATTTTAATTCAAAAAGTATTTGTCACCAAAACCGTCAGTTACAAGATTTTTCAAGCACTCTATGCGGTCAATATTGTATTTACTTTATATTTATGATGTGTAAAAACTACAAATATGAGGAGATTATGTCCCGATTTAGTATTGATACAAAATGTAATGACCGTTTAGTTGCAATGTTTGTAAGGCGCCTGCCGAAAAGTCATTGTTTGAGTCGTTATACGGCTAAATGTATACAGAAATGTGTTACTTGTAATCATCCCTGTGATTGAAACATTTTATATACAATGTTTCATAACTATAATAAATCAATGATTTTAAACTTTATGTTGTTGTGCACTTGTGATTTTCTTTCAAAAGCACGGATTAGAAACCAAGAACAAAACAGATCATTATAAATCATAAGATTATTTTATTGTAACATAAAAAGCATATTTACAGATGCATAAACGTAATATTATAACAAATGTAATCAGAACGATGTTTGAAGCATTTATATACAATGATTCATAACTATAATAAACAAACTTTTTTTTTTTAAACTTTATTACAAAGTCAATGCTTAAAATCAATATATAATAGAAATAGATCATAGGCTCAGCCGCGGTGAATCCTGTAACATTTCTACAGTTCGTTTTCTGGGCATTAAGTAACCATGAGTCGTTGTTAATCCGGGACTGCTTATAACATTTAAACGCCTTTTTTTATATGCATCTAGATCTGGTGTTAATAAAAAGTCATCATCAATGGGGCGTGTTTCTGCTTTTAAACGTTCTAGGAGCATTCTGTTTGATGCGTTGCCGACTACAGTGGACGGGACATTTATTTCAGCCATAGCGTGCATAATTTCACTCCACCCATGCGGCATTTTACGGCTCGACACGCTGTGGCTTTGCGTGATGTGTCTTATTAAATCTAACATATTGGATCCCTGTACAACGTTACCTTTATAGAGAAACTCGCCTTTGGCGTTCCAGTTTGTGATGTGTTTCGAGCCTGTCATTTTACTCAAAATAATTTCAGAGTTCTTCCTATATCGGGCATTAACACCATCCACAACATCATGATAAACAGTGTCAATTCCGTCTGGTTGATCAGAGTTGTTTGTTTGAGGTTGGGATGTTATTTTGGGCGTTAAAAGAGTTAAAGATGACATTTCTCTATCAGCTTGCTTACTCTACACCATATATTTCTGCAGAGCGGCTGTGTAACGTTTAGCTTTATCATATTCCGATAAATTATTATTCTGTAGTATGTTTATGATTTCCACATCCAGACCTTGCGTGACTGTTTTACGTATATCATCGTTAACCGGTTTGTTTTGTAAACGTTCTATCTGTCGCTGCGGTACTAGGTACATTTTCTCAGCGTATTCCATCAGCGATTAGTCAGAATACTTGAATGCTTGAAAAATCTTGTAACTGACGGTTTTGGTGACAAATACTTTTTGAATTAAAATGTAAAAACTTTATGATATTCTTTGAGAAAATGTCACTGTCCGGCGAGAGATCAAAGGAAACAAAAAAATAACAAATACCGTGTTCATTAAAATAAACTGCCAACCAATGTTCGCCGGGCTGTCCACTACTATGCGTATTGATTACAAATGCGCAGGGGTAATGCGTCAGTTTATCGGTAGGCAACAGATCACATGGATAAGTACCTTTAAAAATATTCTGTGTGCTTGGCGCAGCATACAGAACGCAATTTATCTGTAATGTGTTCATTTTTCAGCAAACGCTGTTTTAGTTTATTTCATTTATAGATAATCGTACAGCACATCGCGCCTTTGATTAATCTCGATGATGTTATCAAATAGAGCGTATATTATCACGTTGACTGTCCGGTCCAGCGCTTCTGCGAAGCGGAATTCGGCGCGTAGATTCCCCGTTCTTATCAGGGAAAGGTGTTCTCCACACTCCTGTTCAGGTGAAAGATCAAAAGCAAATAGTGCGTAACCTCTGAGGTACTCTCCGCGGTCAATCAGTATACCATTGTCAGATTTCTGTTTATTTGTGATCTGTATGAGTGACATATACTCTCTTACAGCATTACCGTGTTCAAAGTCGGGTTGAAATGGTTTTGCAGGATGTGGTGTTTCATCCAGATAAAGGGACGCAAAACTTACATTTTTATGTTCAAAGCAAAGGGGATTCCGGTTATGAATTCCTGAAAATGCTTCGTTAACCACAAAGCCGACTATGACAGTTTTCGGCACTTGACCTAAAAATAGATTTTCTAGATTAAATACTCTACTGCCCGTGGGTACGCTGTAGATTTTCATCCCAACGCAGTCGATCGCGTATTTCGCATTGCCGTTTAGCAGAGCCTGCGCGTGTCCAATTCGCATGGCCGGTGAAACCTGCACTCTTTTCACGAACAGGGACGCCGCTGTGATCTGTATTTTAAAGGCATCCGCGTCAGCCGTCATTAAGCAGAATTCGTCTTTGTTTCTGGTGAGTTTAATCTTCAGGTCAACGGTGTTTAAAATGAATTTATGTTGATGGAAAAGGTTGCAGTGAAGCGGTCCTAGCAATTCAACAGTGCGACTCTGCTCTGTCGCTTCTGCTCGTTTTTTGAATCCCGTGTTCGGTCCGTCCAGCACAGTGTTGTTAAATTCTCCAGCTGAATCTTTGTAAAATAAGCCTGTTGTGTGCTTTGTTGACAAAGCGTCCAAGCTGTAATTCAATATAGTCTCAATGTACGCGCGGTATGCGTAAAGATTGTTGGATTGTGATATGAGCCTATCGCCCAAAGTTACATCCACTTGGTTGAATAAAGTCGCTATGGGGTAATTAATAAGTGCGACCCACGCACCTTGCGGTATCGGTGTGTTATCGGTTCGTACAATCTTGCACGTCACGTACAGCAGCGTGTTGTTCAGATCATAGCATTGTTCGCCGCTGACCGCTATATAAAACTCTAGCGGTGCTGTGTCTGATAAAGCCGCTAAAGGTTGAACTTCAACGTATAGACTTTTCTCTATGCTAGTTTGTGTCGGGGGCACGTCAAAAAGATCCAGCTCAGTTTTTGCACATTCATGGTGTATGAAAGACATGATTAAAAAATATCACCAACGGTGCACTTCGGCTTTCTCTTCTTCTTTGAGTTGCGTCGTCTCTGGTTTTTATTTAAAAAGGGTATGTCCCAAGGCGGAAGTGATATCACACGCTTCCGTTTTCTTTTAGACACACCTTTTCTTGTATATATTAGTCCTGATCCATCTTGTTTTGCTTGGTTCGACTCGTGTATTTTATTAATTACAGCCGTTGTGGCTTGTCCGATAACATCTTTCGCAATATTACGTGCGGCTGTCTTCATATGCGGTTTAGCTAACTCTAAACCTCTCCGGAAAAGAGGAACAGCTTTTCTGAAAAGACTTCGAAAAATACCGCCTAAACCGCAGCCATACATGTATGCACTGCCGTGAAAACCGGGTAATCCATTACCAGCTTGCGTATTATAATATTGTGCGTAGAGGTCCGGATCACCATAATTTTTAACAGCGACCATTCTGTTTAGTTAATAAATATCGTTTTTGCGACGTCTGAAGTGTAGTTTCACGATCACTTTACCAAACTTAAATGATATGTTCTTGTTCTGGTCGTCCTTTATCTCTATGGCGACTGTGTCAAAATGCGCTTTGCACAAAGGTACGTAATCGGGCTTCTCATATCGTATTGTGATCACTTCATTGTTATATCCCTTAATTTCAACTGTGCGTAGTAGCGGTATGTAGCTATCACCAACCCTCTGATGTTCGATAATGTCAGTATACACGTACAGCGTATATTGGCCTCCCTTGATATCTGCGCACGGCTTAGAAATCTTAGTTTTAGGCTGTAAACCAAGTATACTCGTCAGTTTATCACCCGCTGAAAGATGATACAACCGCTTACTGTCGCATGTTACAACACGTTCAAGCGGATCGTACACTAGCCTTAAACCACCATCCAGTTTATGATGGTCAATTTCCACGTTGATTACATCCAGCAGTGCGTCGATTGTTTTATAAAATCCGGGTTTAACGCACACTGTTGTGAATTCCACAACTGAATTGGTTAGCATAACGTCCTGTGTTATTTGTAACCTACAATCCTGTATATCCAAAGTATTCCATGTGTGCGGATATTGTATCTCTGTAAGAGCGACTTCCCATTCACCACTTAAGTGTATCGACTTTGCAAGCTTTGTTGTATAGTTAGATATCTTATTCTGCGGGAAAGTATAGGCCGAAGCATTGCTGGGCAAAGTTATGTAAAACGATTTGTCATCCATAGCTCGTCTTGTTTAGAGGGTAATGCGTTTTATATATCTTTTAACTCAGCTGCCGCTACCCAACTGTTAAATTTTGCAGGGTATCCGCGCCACTTGACTAACACGTATTTTCAACCTTTAACCGTCTTATTTTTTTAAATCTTTTCCACTTTGTAAATTCTATTATGGTTTTTGGGTATGCATTGAAGTTCTTCGGAGTAAAAACTGCCTGTAATGGTTTCGCCGTAGAGATCCGTCAACTTATAAAGCGGCTTAACACCTTTAGTGTTCACATCCTGTATGACAAATATTTCCTCCGAAAAATTCTGTTCATACCCTTTCTGAAATATATCCTTATATTTGGATATGCGCACGTGCTCACCGATGTTAAAACGTGGCGCTTGTTTACCGTATTTAAAGTAATCGCCGTACACAGTCTTGAAAATCCTCAAAGCGTTAGAGGGCTTCACTTCAAACGGTGCGCACTTAATCGTTCTGTGGTACGTGTTATTGTAGCTGCATATAAAGGCCTGTAAAACATCTATATATCTGTAAGTATTATGCGCTGTGAAATAGCGCCACATCCGTGTTTTTAAAGTTCTATTAAAGCGTTCTATGACAGACGCCTTTACGTCGTTATTAGTCTTAAAATGGTGTATATCGTATTTTTCTAACACTTTTTTTTAAGGTTTTGTTTAGAAACTCTTTACCGCAGTCGGTTTGTAGGTTCTTTGGTACGTAACCCTGTTGAAATATTTTTTCAAAAGCATTAGCGACGGTTGTAGCATTCTTAGTCATTAAGCTTTCAGCCCACGACCTCTTACTGAAAATATCGATGATGGTTAGTATGTACTTAAATCCGTCATTGTACTTCGCAAGATCTATGAGCAAAACCAAGTCGCATTGCCATTGTTGATTTATACCCGATACGCAGATCATATTCCTTTTATAGTTTTTCCTGACCGGCTTATGTAATATATAAGTATCTTGTTTTTGCAGCCATTCTTTAATATCGCTCCTTTTAAACACGTCTTTATTCGATGCATAAAACTTATCAATGCGGTTTTAATACAGTGTAATATGCATTCTTCATATGATTTTTACGGTTAGCAGACTGTTGTAACACACCGGATATTTTGTTCGCAGACATAGTAGTATACCCTTTTATAGATATCACGCTAGAGTCCAATAAACAACATTCCTAGCTCGCACGTTTATTTTATAAATCATTTTGGAATAATATACATCGTTTCATCATCAGTAATAATACACAGTGTATAAAAAGCGCTTATAACAGATTTTGTAAGCTTATTTCATATAAAACAGCAGCAGAAAGAGATGAAAAGTGGTAGTGTCGGGGGTTTGTTATGAGCGGTGATGGGGGCGGGGTCTGGGCGGATAGTAGGTGGAGAATGGGCGTGGCACCTGTCAAAAATGAGTTTGATAGAAAGTTGTTCACTATACTACTTGGGTTTGTGAGGGACAGATCATGCCAAACTAACATAATTAGCTTCTATGAGGTAGTGAGCGATAATCTTGACCAGGGAAAAGCAGTGGATGTGGTCTATTTAGATTTTGCAAAAGCCTTCGATACAGTGCCTCACAGGAGACTGATCATCAAATTAAGGGAACTTGGCCTTGGAAATACTATTTGTACATGGATAGGTAATTGGCTAGACAACAGTATACAACGAGTAGTGGTTAATGGGATGGTCTCCAGCTGGGCACCAGTAATCAGCAGAATACCACAAGGGTCCGTACTTGGCCCGCTACTGTTCAATATATTTATTAATGATGTAGGAATAGGCCTGGGAAGCACAGTATGAATCTTTGCAGATAATACTAAACTGTGTAAGGTAATTAATTCAGAAATCGATGTGGAGTCTCTACAGAATGACTTATTTAAACTTGAAACCTGGGCATCTAAATGGGGAATGAGGTGCAATATAGAAAAATGCAAAGTTATGCTTTTTGGGATTAAAAACAAACTTGCATCATACACACTTAATGGGGTAAATATAGGGGTAACAGTAGTGGAAAAAGATTTGGGGGTGCTCATAGATAATAGGCTTAATAACAGTACACAATGTCAAAATGCAGCAAAGAAGGCAAGTAAAGTCCTTGCGTGCATAAAACGTTAGTGCCCGCCAGTCACATTGCACCACCCAGTAGTGTCCGTCAGTCACATTCCACCACACAGTAGTACCCCTTATAACATGTTAGGACCCTTTACACACATTACACCACAGTAGAGCAGAACCCTTTTTACACGTTAGACCAGGTAGCCCCTTACACACATTGCACCAGGTAGACCCTTATACACATTGCACCAGGTAGACCCTTAAACACATTGCACCTGGTAGACTCTTATACACACTGTGACAGGTAGACCCTTAGACACATTGCACTTATTAAGTGCTCTTATGCAATGACCCCAGTAGTAATGCCCCCAGTGGTAATGCCTCCATGTAGTATTGCCCCCCAAGTAGATATGACCCCTGTAGATATGCCCCCCAGTAGTTGTGCCACCAGTAGTTGTGCCCCCAGTAGATGTGCCCCTGTAGATGTGCCTCCTGTAGATATGTCCCCCGTATATATGCCCCCAGTAGTTGTGCCCCCAGTAGATGTGCCCCTGTAAATATGCCCCCAGTAGATGTGCCCCCTTTAGATTTGCCCCCAAGTAGTGGCGCTTACACACACACAGAAAAAAAAACACAAAATATTCACCAGCCCAGCTCCTGCTTCCTGACTGCTGATGTCACTGCTGCTCCGTCTCTGGCCACCCACTCCTCAGACTCCTCATGACTTCTCTCCCATAGTGCCGCACAGACACTAGAGGTCAATTAGGTCCTCTAGCATCTGATTGGTGCCGGTTGAAGCAGGCACCCACACTGCCCATGGCGCCTGCTCCATTCATGGTGCGGGATACGGGTGGGCCTTGCGCCTGCAGAGTGACTGCAGCCGCGCCCGCAGGCCGCAGCACCCCGGGCACCCATCTGGCTTGCCCACACCTAAATGCTCCTGAATGTGAACTACGGTTCATAAAAAATACTAGGACATTATTAAGAGGCATAAGATCAAGAACTGCTGCGGAGAGGTTTCTCTCTAGAAGCATTGGGACAGGGCCCCTTCAAAATGTTGCTATGGGACCTAAAAAGTACTGGCTATACCCATGGAGTTATACCTGTGTTAAACTGAAGGTAAACATCTACAGTCCAACAATACCACGTATGAACTGCATTAATGCCTTAAAAGTATGTAATTCATTTCTCATGCTGCAAAAATCTAGTTTTTATCTCTTGCATACTGTATCATCTGTGTTTTTGAACTATGAAAACACATCTCCAATCTATTTACTACATTTCTCTCTTATGCAAAATCATGTAAGTTTTTAATGTTTTTGATGTAATGAATTGCTTGTAATTGGTATTGCCTGTGTGGGGAAGTTGTTCGGCGAAACATAGTTTATTGTTTCTTGCTGCCTGGTGTTTATGCAAACACAGTGTTAATTATCTTCTTTGATCATTTGGCTATTTGTGGTCAAGTGTAGCCTGCCTTAAACCTACTATATATTTAGAATAGATTTAGTGAGGTGCAGCCGTGGTGTAAAGGACAAAGTGCGATTTCTGAACGGTAAAAAAAACATAAAACATTTTGCCAAACACTGAACATCACCATCATACAGAGAAGAGGGTGAGTATGTGATTACTGAGTATATTGTATAAATGATACATTAATGTATCAATTTATTTGTGATAAAGAAAAAAATATATAGAATATGAAAAGGTGTTATGGGTCTATCGGTTGTGAATAGAATCAGGTATAAATGAATGCATTGTTATAGCTATATAAAATATGGACACTAGAGTTTATATTATTAAAGTTTTCTCTCTCTCTCTCTCTCTCTCTCTCTCTCTTTCTCTCTCTCTCTCTCTCTCTATATATATATATATATATATATATATGTGTGTAGTAAATATATTAGATTTAATGCGCAACATGTTAGTGTGGAGTATTGTGAATTCACATTTGTTATAATGAGAGATCATTAAGGTGCCAATATATGAGAATAATAAACTGAATAGAGTAATGGTAGAGATAGGTTAGAGGTAGAGCACCGGACTATGATAGGTTAGGGCCGTGGGTTCGGATCCCAGATCATAGAATTATTTATTGAGTTGTAATACATTTTTATGTATATACATATATCTATATATTTTTTATCTTTATTGATATCATTGTGGCAGATTTTATGGTGAGGATCTAATCTACAGATATGTGTATATAAAGGTTTATGGTTAGATAGTCTGGACAAGAGGGCGCATTGTATATTAAGTGTTTATTTTAGAGTAATTATTTAACTATATGGGAATGTGCTGCAGGGAGGTGGATCAGGAGGTGGATCTAGGACAGGTGCATTTAATTTATTAAAACTGTTGCACCGATGAGTTATGATGCCTGTATTTAAAAGGACTATGGTTTGCAGCTTTTTTTATTCTATGAGGAAACTCCAGTTAGGAGCGAAACGCGTCAGTGAGAAGCTGCCCGTTGGGAACTCAGTGGACCTTTACCTGCCGCTGTCATTCATTGCGAGGACCTGTGCACCTGTATTGAGAGGTTGATTGCAGGGAGACGGAGGATGCTACATGTGGCGGCTTTGAGGCGGGAGCTTGTTCTGCTACAGGCACCTGCGGTGTGCCGAGCCCCGGTGCCGGACTATATCCTCCGAGGTTGAAAGGATACCTCTCTTACACCATCAGAACTAACTACCTTGCTGGTAACACACGTAAAATACCTGCACTGATAAAAAGCATTTCATTTTTCATTGCACACTAGTGCTGGTTTCACTTATGGAATAATACCTAGAAAGGTATATGAAATCTATATTTATAGGTACTTGGACACTGTTCCTTTATTACATCTGGCAGCGACGTCCACTGTGGATGTTTTTTAGAATTTAATTATATGATCCACCTCTTTGCAATTATCGTATATTGTGTATGTATTTTTGATTATATTTTATTGTTTTATATGAGACTAGTCATCAGAAATTAAAATTAACTATAAATGTTATAGCGTTGTGTATCAAGTTTATTCATGCCCTATTGCTTCATTCTAATTAAATAGCGCAGGGAGAGAAAAAAAGTTGTTTTCTTTAGTAAATACAAACAGACTCAAAATAATAACGACAAAGAGGTGTATCTTGCCAGACGAAAGGATGCTAAGAAAGTGATCAGGTGCAAAGGCAGAAACTAAGGAGAAAAGGGCTCAGTCAGTAGATAAAGGGGCAAACCTTTTTTTAAGTATATTAGTGAATGGAGGAAATCAAATAGAGGAATAATAAGACTTAAGACAGAGAGAGAATTTGGTGGAGGGAGACAAGGCAATAGCAGATCATCTGAATAATTATTTTTGCTCAGTATTTACTACAGATGGAGAAAGGAAGGGGCTCCAGTTAAGTTGCAGGACATTCATAAAAATAAGATAGTTGAGAGTACATTTACAGAACTCTCAAAACTAAAAGTGAATAAATAAATAGGGCCAGATGGGAAACATCCAATGATACTAAAAGTGCAAAAACATGTGCTGGTAGCACCATTAACAGATTTATTCAACCAGTCAATAGATACAGGTACAATTCCAGTGGACTGGAATAGATAAATATAGTTCCATTGCACAAAAGTGGAAGCACAGAAAAAGCAAGTAACTACAGACCAGTGAGCCTTACATCAGAAGTAGGGAAACTAATAAAAAACCTATTAAACAAAAAAGTTGTGAAATATCTTAAATCAAACAACTTACTGGTAGGAGATCATGCCAAACACATCTTACTGACTTTCTTCACAACGTGACTAAAATAACAGATCAAGGTGGTCATTCCAAGTTGTTCGCTTGCTAGCTGTTTTTAGCAGCCGTGCAAACGCTATGCCGCCTCCCACTGGGAGTGTATTTTAACTTAGCAGAAGTGCGAATGAAAGGATCGCAGAGTGGCAGCAAAGTTTTTTTGTGCAGTTTTAGAGTAGCTCAATACCTACTCAGCGCTTGCGATGACTTCAGACTGTTCAGATCCTGTTTTGACGTCACAAACATGCCCTGCGTTCGTCCAGCCACGCCTGCATTTTTTCTACCATGCCTGCATTTTTTTGAACACTCCCTGAAAATGGTCAGTTGACACCTAGAAATGCCCACTTCATGTCAATCACTCTGCGGCCAACAGAGCGACTGAAAAGCTTCGCTAGACCATGTGTGAAACGACATCGTTTGTTGTAATAGTACGTGGCATGTGCGCATTGTGCCGCATGCACAGAAGTGCCCTTTTTTTGCCTCATCGCTACACAGCAAACAAATGCAGCTAGCGATCAACTTGGAATGACCACCCAAGTTTTTTCTTTTGTCAGATGATACAAAGATATGCAACTGGGTAGACAAACCAGGAGGGGTAAAACAAATGATTTATGACCTAGGTAGACTTTAGAAATGGTCAAGAACGTGGCACAACTACAGTTTTATTCCAAAACATGCAAAATCATGCACTTGGGTCTCAAAAAACAAAAGGCTAAATATGGTATCAAGGGTACTATAATGCAAACTACTGAGGAAGAAAGGGATTTAGGAGTCACTATTTCAAGTGACTTAAAGGCAGGAAAGCAATGCAACAAAGCAATGAGAAAGGCTAGTCAGATGCTTGGTTGCATAGGGAGAGGAATCAGTAGCAGGAAAAAAAGAAGTAATAATGCCTCTGTATAGGTCATTGGTACAGCCTCATCTGAAATAGTGTGTCCAGTTCTGGATACCATATCTCCAGAAGGATATAACTACATTAGAGAGTGTACAAAGAAGGGCAACTTTAATGGTGAATGGCCTACATAACAAAACTTACCGGGAAACAGTGGCGTAACTACTGCCCCCGCAGCCCTTGTGGTGGCTTGGAGGCACAGGGCTGCGGGGGGCGCCACCACTGATTTAGCGCAGATTGACATGTGGACGAGCCGTCCGCATGTCAATCTGCTGTCTCCCTCCTTCCCTCCAACCCTCCGCTGACGCCCGCGGTCCTAGCCGCTGCTGTGAAGGAGGGACACGGAGGGTACAGCGCGTGCCTCTCCTCTGTCCCTCCTGCGTCTCTGGCGGGTCAATTGAATGAAGTGCCTGTTCGTGAGCTCTGATTGGCTCATGAACCGACACTTCATTTAACACACACGCCGGAGACGCAGGAGGGACACAGGAGAGGCGCACGCTGTGCCCTCCGTCTCCCTCCTTACAGCAGCAGGGGAACGGGGAGCGCGGGGGGGAGCATATGTGGCACTCAGGGGGCATATGTGACACTCGGGGGTATATGTTGTGTACCTGGCACTTGGGGGGGCATATTTGGCATTGGGGGCATGTGTGTACCTGGCACTGTGGGGGAATATCTGGCACTGGGGGCATATGTGGCACTGGGAACACAGTCCTAGCAACAAGCATTACCCCCTAGCAATGAGCATGACACCCAGTGCATGAAACCCCTGGCAACGAGCATGACACCCAGTGCATGAAACCCCTGGCAACGAGCATGACACCCTGAGCATGAAAACCCCTGGCACCGTGCATGGAACCAAGAGCATGAAACCCCTGGCAACGAGCAGGTAATTTAAAAGCAATTAGAAGCCTTACTGTAGGACTTAATGTGTAATGGGCATTGCGGTGTGTGGCATAATGTATCACGAACATTGCGGTGTGTGTCATAATGTGTCACAGGCATTACGGTGTGTGGCATACTATATTACGGGCATTGTGGTATGTGGTATAATGTCTCAGGGGCATTGCAGTGTGGCATAATGTATAACCGGCATTGCGGTGTGTGGCATAGGGTATAACGGGCATTGCGGTATGTGTCACAGGCATTGCGGTGTGTGGTATACTATATCACGGGCATTGTGGTAAGTGGTATAATGTCTCAGGGTCATTGCAGTGTGTGACATAATGTATCACGGACATTGCGGTGTGTGTCATAATGTGTCAGGCATTACGGTGTGTGGTATACTATATCACAGGCATTGTGGTATGTGGTATAATGTCTCAGGGTCATTGCGGTGTATGTCATAATGTGTTACAGGCATTGTATGTGCTATAATGTATCAGGGGCATTGCAGTGTGTAGCATAATGCATAACGGTATAACGGGCATTGCGATTCCTGTCATAATGTGTCACAGGCATTACGGTGTGTGCATATTGTGTCATGTGCATTATTGTGTGTGGCATAATGTCTAAGGGCCATTGCAGTATGTGGCATAATGTATACTGGGCATTACTCTAAGGAGGAAAAATGACAAATAATGTAAGGGGCGTGAATCAGGATTATTTATCTTTCCAGCGGTGGCCAACATCTGGGCGGGCAGGGTGCAAAACTGGGGTTTAAGGTAGCCTTTTCCTGCAATGCCACGCCCCTTTTTGCAAAGCCATGCCTATTTCAACAAAGCCATGCCCCCTTTTTGCGGCGCGTGCAGGTTCATCCCTTTACTAGTGTCAATTATGGGGATGGGGGGGGGGGGGGGGGGGGGCGCCGGAGAATTTTTTGGCTTGGGGGAGAAAAATTTCTAGTTACGCCACTGCCGGGAAAGGCTAAAAGATCCTAACATGTATAGTTTGGAGCAGAAAAGGGAAAAGGAAGGGGGGGGGGGGGGGGCATGAGATAAACGTTCAATTATACCACGGGTTTTAACAAAGTACAAGAGGGAAACATTCTTCAAAGGAAGAGGAGTATTAGAACTCACGTACATACACTGAAACTGGAAAGAGGTAAGTTCATGGGAAATTTAAGGAAAAATGATTTCACAGAAAGGGCAGTGGATATGTAAAACAGCCTCCCATCATAGGTGATAGAGGCTAAGACAGTAGAGCAATATAAACATGCTTGGGATAGGCAAAGAACTAAGCTTCAAAAAGGGTTGGGATAAAAAATGGGCAGACTAGATGGGCCAAGTGGTTCTTATCTGCCGTCACATTCTATGTTTCTATGTTTCTATGCTGGTACAAACCAGACATGAGCAGCAGCATGTGAATTGTATTTCTCTCTGTACAACATGTGGTTTGGCCAAGAACTACAGGGCAATTTTTGTTTTATATTATATTTCCCACATAGCATTTATATCCCCACAAACACTATGCACAAACTTTGTAACAGCTATTGGCAAACAGCAGCTGGAACAATGGTTAACCCTGTTAAAATTATTAAATATGTAAACAACACAATTGTGCTCCTCCACAAAGTACTTATAAGACACTTCCACAATGTACTTATGAGTCATACCAGGAAATATTCTTAAACAAGATACTGTATGCTGTAAGTCAGCGAGATACAGTGAGGTCAGTAGTTGGGGAGGGATTGGCTAGAGTCAGAGCCAGAATTACACACATGCACACATATATGATTTGGTGTGAATTTTAACTATAAAAATTATTAGTATGACACAAAGATGATATTTATCATTTCTAAATGTCATATTAGCAGTATAATGTCATTTTCTAACAATTTTTTCTAGTCAAATCTCTGTTGTATGACAGGTAAGGCTATACCTCCCCTGCCGGGTATAAAAGATCTACAGTGTTTAGGTTGACAGTCAATAGGTTGACAACTACAAATGGTTGACAGGGTCAATAGGTTGACATGACAGTGATCGACACATAAATGGTCAACATAATAATTTTCAGGTTTTTATGTCAAATTTTGTATGTTTGATAATATGTCACCATGGGTGTGTATCATAGGGTTGACCACACTTAGGTCAACAGTGTACATGTCGACCACTATTGGTCGACAGTAACCAAGTTGACACATGAAATAGGTCGACACACACATTACGTCGACATGAACAAGGTCAACATGAGTTGTTTATTTTTTTGTAATGGTGTTGTTTTCTTTGTAGAGTGTCCTGGAACCCTAATTAGTGCACCGTGTCCCCTCACATGGCTCGCTTAGCTCGCAATGCTTCAGGCAAGGTGCCTCACTCTGCTACCGCTACACTCGACACAGGTTACAATTTCCAATTTTAGTCCACGTGGATCGTAAAGTATGAAAAAGTTTAAAAAAATTAAAAAACATTTGAAAAACCCATGATGACCTTTTGTCATGTCGACTTAGAACATGTCGACCTAGTAACAATGTTGACCTAGAAACCATGTTGACCTAATGCATGTCGATCAATAGTGGTGACCTAATGGATGTTGAGCTAAATGTGATCGACCTAGAGTCTGGATACCATCACCACCATCAGTCAAAACATGTACCCTTGCAGGCTCGCTTCGCATGCCATGCTTCGAGCAAGGTGGCTCGCTCCACTACCTCTGTGCATTCCACAGGTTACTATTCCAAATCGTAGTACACATGGATATTAAATCAAGCAAATGTTGGGAAAACAGCTAAAAATGCAACAACAAAAAAAGAGGGATGTGTGCCGGACCATTTTTACTGGATTTGACATTGGCTCTGACTGGTCATCCAGCTTTGGATTTAAATTTGTCAAACTGACGTGACTGGTTTGTGATTTTTTTTTTAAAAATTGTCGAAATCTAAAATAACAGAATTTTAACATTATTTTGTTCTTAGAGTATTATTAACCTCAATAACAATAATATCCAGTCTTTTACAGTCAATTTTGACCAAATCACAGCTCACAATATTGTTTTCAACAATATTGGCCTAAGGTCAATATTGGCAAGCTGGCTGGTTACCAAGCTACAGAGCAATTGCACAAACAGATGACAATATATAGCACATTTATTAACATTTTCACGCAGCAGAAAAGAAAAGTGGCGCAAGATGGATTTGCCCTTATGTTGGATTTTAAAAATGACATGCATCGTTTAACAAACCAAGCACTTCAGTGACAGGGATTGCCATTTTGTGGCTGAAGTGCTTGGTTTGTTTGGCCCCCCAAAAAACAAGCTACCAATGGAATTAAGGCAGCTAAGTTAACAGCTCTGCAGTAGCAAGACATCATCATCACTACCATCCTTGCTCTCATCAGTGTGTACATCATCCTCATACAATATTAATTCATCCCCACTTGAATCCACCATTACATAAGTCTCTGTACTTTGATGTAATTGCCAGGAAAGGCTTCCTCATGGAATTTCCAGTTCATTTTTATGAACATAATCTTTTCCACATTTTGAGGAAGTACCCTCCTATTCCATTCACCCACAAGGTTCCCAGCTGTGCTGAAAGCTCTCCAAGGATGGGCAGCTTAAGTAATGCAAAGCCAGTTTGTACAAGGGACTCCAAATTGCCTTTTTTCCTTCCAGTATTTGAAGGGACTCTGTGACATAACTATTTGTTATGTTTCATGAAAATAGTCCTCCATTTATGGATGGTGACCGTATCAGATGGAGTTACGGTAGAGGAATCACTAATGTTGGGCAATTCTTTTAGACCCATCCAGATATCAAAATGTTGTGATGAATTATATGCATCAACACTGGATCTTTTGGGAAAGCTGAGTTTTTTCCTGGCTGCTGCTGAAGAAACTGAAGGAGACATCATAGTGCCATGTGTCACTTGAGCTGCCAAGTTGCTCACCAGTGTATGACTTAAACCTTGGATCAAGCATGGTTGCCAAAATGTAGTGATCAAATTTCAAGATATTTGCAACCCTTGGATCCTAGTGAAATGAATAAAGAACTTGTTCTACAAGTTTGGCATACTTTGCAGATTCGCTTTGTTTCATCACCTCCTTCAATTTCTCCAGCTGATTTTCAAATAATTAGGGGAATCACCTGACTCAAGCTAGCAGTGTCAGAACTCACTCCACAGGTGGCAACTTCAAAGGGTTTGAGCATTTGAGCACCTTTCACAGGGCAGAAAGTACTCTCCCTCCTCTCCCAATGTCATGGCTTGTTGTATAGCTATAGATGGCTTTTTGCTGGTCCTCTATTTGCTGAAGCATATAAAAGGTGGAGTTCCACCTTTGTTGTCACCTTTTGCCTCAGTTGATGGGGCAAATTAAAATGTTCTTGCAGGTGCTGCAATCAACTGCATGCTGTTGCTGAATGCCGAAAATGTCCCAACATTTTCTGGGCCATAGAGAGCACCTCCTGTACGCCCCTGTCATTTAACAAAAAAAACCTTGTACCACCAAGTAGATCGAGTGAGCAAAACAGGGGATGTGTTGGAATTCACCAACCTGTAATGATTTCACATTATTTGTGGCATTATCAGATATCACATATCCTGAGGAGAGTTCAAGTGGGGTAAGCCATGTTGCTATGATAACCATTAGTTTTTCTAAAAGGTTGTCATTGGTATGCCTCTTATTAAAACCAGTGATACACAGAGTAACCTGCCTCTGAATGAGCTGGTGTTGTTTGTTAGATACTGCTTCTGCTGCTGCTGATGGTGATTCACCCACCCAGTGGGCTGTCACTGTTATGTAATATTTAGTTTACCCACTACCGCTTGTCCACATTTCTGTGTTTAAGTGACAATGGGTACCATGGCCTTTTGTAGGCCAATAAATAGTTTTTTTGTACATCCTGATACAGCTGGGGATTTTTTTGGGGATAAAATGTGCTTAAGGATTCTTCTGAGTAATCCTGGAATGAGGAGGAGTCAGGCTTAAAAAAATGGATGAGAATTCCTCACATAAGATGTGGATTTGTTGGTCCTATGCCCAAGCATGAAAATGGCCATCTTCTTATCATGGCAAAGAGCTGCTTCCACCGGTGCCTGACCTACACAAACTACATATTCATCCTCAACATCCTCATAAGCACTAGCATCAGCTAAACAAATCTCATCCTCTTGCAATTCCATGGTGGCATCTTCAATTTTTATGTCATCAGCTATACTTATGCTGCTCATCCCTACATTGGCAGAGAGAGCAGAAAAGGTGAAAGGCAGCTTCTCTGTGAATACAGTATCAGAAACGTTAGGCTCACACATAGCATTCAAGGACACACTTAGACTCTACTCAGAGATTTGTGACATTTCTATTTCTGAATGCAGTTTGTTCTACTGCCTAAGTAGTTTTCATTTTTTAAGACATCTTTCCTAGACTCTAATTGAAAAGGTCTTGTATCGTCATGAGAGGCAGAAGAAGATGCCTCACTGACAGTTGCAGAACAACTAATCAGAAATAAAGGCCAAGACCTAAGCCTTTCCTTGCCACTGTGTGTGGTGAATGGCATGTTGGCAATTTTATGTTTTTCTCTATCAAACCTTCCCTTTATAAGAGGTGTTTTGGCTTTACCACTGTATATTGGGTTTTTTATTTTAGATGCCATGACATACCCATGCGATGCCCTCGAGCATCTGCTTTAGTAGATGCTGGACTAGCATCATCATCATGACTGGTGGCAGCAGCTGCTAGACTATTATTTAGTTGCTCTTCTCTAAACTGATCGTTACCCATTTTTCAATTCACAGAACACTGTGCGGAGAGGTCTTCAAGGGGTAGAAGTCCTATGAATAAAATGTGTTGGGATCTCCCTAACTGACCTCCTCATGCAGATAAGATCTACTTACTATTTATTGTTATTTTCAAGCTCTGATTTTTAATTGATTTTTCTTGTTTATTATAATTTTATGTGATTAGTTTCTGTTCCCATGCTGTTCTTATAACACTTTTTATGTGTTTCTAAAAAAAGATAGCTATGTCCATTTCTCTTTTTATGTTCTAATACATTTTGTATGTTCAGCTTTTATATAAAAAAAAGCTTTTTATATTTATTTATTAAATATTGTATAATATCAGTGGTCGCCAATTCACACAACCCTTTCTATATTGTTACCACTGCAAAATAATTAGGGGCAGGCTGACACCCTTATATTTACAGGAGTGTTTAATAACTATTTAGCTTGAATGGTGATCAAAAGGGCGCTATATCTAAAACAATTTTGAGAAGTTATCCTGTTTGTCACAACACCGATGCGCCAATCTTCCAGATATACCAATCTGAGAATCATCACCCGTGACACTTTCTGATTACCTGAGCGCATGTGGTTAAGCAACACAGTTACTGCCACTAGCTGAAGTGATTTTTAGGACAATGTCCAGGGCAAGCTTCAGCTCTCACCTGCACACACAATAATTTACACTTGAAAAATAGGTTACATGGGCCGCTTGGAGCCTTAAGTAAAAAACACAGAACCAGAACTAGAATTATTGTATTTAATTCAAGATTATCTTCAAAGCTTATAGTTAAAAAAATGGTTACAAGATTCTAATAACTTAAATAGTCACACAAGTAATAACAATTTCAAGAAATAAAATAAAGGGAAGAAAACATTGTTCAGATCACCTGTAGTATCGAACAATGGTATGGAAGGGAAGTCTCTTCCTGTGGTTTTGGTTTCATCATGATCCAATGGATTCCGTCACAACAATGAACACTATCTGAGGAGTGTTTACCCCCACCATTTGGGATTCCTTTTAACCCTTCCAAAACCAGAATTGATTGATTTTAAGTTTATGCTATGGGTTCTCTGGGTCACTTCTCTCTCTTTTCTCTATTGCTGTTTGTAGCTTGGAGATCTGGTCTTGTAATCAGCCTGGATTAGTTTTTACTACGTGCCTCAGGAAGAACAGTTCACACTCTTCTGGTCATAATGTATCTGAGGTGCTTCCCCAGGGGCACTTAATTACTTGAAGCTTAAAAGGTCTGGATTGAAAGCCTTACTGTGTAGGTTTTATGGGTCTACTCAGGAAGGATGGAACTGAATGCTTTCTCCAAGCAAACTCTTCCCCTAAATTAAAGAAGATCTGACACCTCTGGTGGGCAGTGTTTCCTCTGGGCTGTATTGTAAACAAGTTGTGACCCAGCAACGTAATTAAGCTTCAACCAGTTGTCAGCCTACTACATTTTCCACAATATAACATACATTGATACATTACCCAATGAGAATAATAATTTTTTTTTAATTATTCCGATATAAAATTGGGCGTTCCCTACACTGTATATCAGGATTTGGTTTCAAAATGATCTATTTGGAATTTGACATATCTGTATATTGTGTATTCCATTAGGATGACCATATAGTGACTTCATTTTGTACATTTATTAAATCCAAAAATGTAAAAAAAAATACATAAAACCAAGACATGACTTATATCACAATATACAATGCACAGTGCTGGAGTTGTTGGAGATAAGGGCCCTCATTCCGAGTTGATCGCTCGTTAGCTACTTTTTGCAGCCATGCAAACTCATAGTTGCCGCCCACAGGGGAGTGTATTTTTGCTTTGCAAGAGTGCAAACGCGTGTGCAGCTGAGCAGGATGAAAACGTTTTTTGCAGTTTCTGAGTAGCTCTGGACTTACTCAGCCGCTGCGATCACTTCAGTCTTTTTGGTTCCGGAATTGATGTCAGACACCCGCCCTGCAAACGCTTGGACACGCCTGTGTTTTTCAAAACACTCCCTGAAAACGGTCAATTGACACCCACAAACTCCCTCTTCCACACATTAGGGGCCCAACATACAGCTGAGTCGGCAGTGTGTGGTATGGTGTGGTGTGCGCTTGCCCTTCCAGCTGCGTGTTCTCCATGGAATGTGTATGTGTGACGTATGAAGGTGGGGAGGGGGAGCTCTGTGGTGTGTGTGTGTGTGTGTGTGTGTGTGTGTGTGTGTGTGTGTGTGTGTGTGTGTGTGTTATGTGAGGGTGGGGGGTAGCAATGGCAAACGCAGGATTTCTAGAGGGGGAGTTCCAAATGCAGTCCACTCTACGGAACATTGGAGCAAGTCTGGGGGAGCGGTAGAAGAACCCAGTAACGACCCTGGACATTCATGTACTTATAGCCTTTTTATACACTGGATACTGTATGGAATACAGTATTAATATTTACCAGTATAGACTGTCTATAGTATAGGCTGTACAAACATATTGAAATAAAATAAATAAGTGGTTAGGAAAAGGTTAAACATACCATAATAAATACATAAATACACAAACATAATAGAACCAGTACTGCACTTTCTTAGCACACATTCTCCCACCTAATGTTAAGGCTCCTGTCTCTTCTTCCAGGTAGCTACTCTTTGGTCAAGTGTACTGATTGAGGACTCAGTTCCAGACACACAGCATACTTGGTATAAGAAACTCCTACCACTGGGCATGTGCAGCAGCTCTGCTCTGTCCCTTAAACTGCATGATATGGTGGCAGCTCTAGTAATCATATTCTATACCATTGCTATTGTCATAATTCAAACCACTTGCCAAGAGAAGGGGGTTTCCAGGCAACCGGAACCCCCCCTGCATTTGCCTATGCGTAGCAGAGTCTCAGTGGTGTGTTTGTTACGCATGGGGTGGGGGTGGTGGTTTATTTGCTGTTTTACAGGGGCTGACGGGGACAACTTCATTGCCCCTGGGCCCACACCAGCCTTAATCCAGCCCTAGTGTGGCATCATGGTTAATGGGCGTTGTCTCATAGGAAACAGCTAGGAGGGACAGTTGGGGGTTATGTGCATTACAAGTACTTAATAAAACATTCCTGCACAAGAGAAAGTGAAACATGTAAAATCTTAGCCCTGATGTCCCCTAATGAAAATAACTGTATGCCCACACATTTTGTAGCTCATACATTACTTTTATTGTCTCAGTGATGCCACTTGTTCCTAATGAATTGATAGGCTATATTTTCACTATTTCATCCCACAAGCTGCTGCATTCATAAATAATGCAGTGCTACAGTAGTTAACTGTCAGCCAACATACATTCTTACATTTAATCTTGTGAAATGTCCAAGATACACATATTCCACAAATTTTTTGGACAATCCAAGAAAACTGAAAGAGAATTTACAAATGTTTGTGAAGCGTAAAGTGTGACCTATCTCAGTGCTCCTTAGTGCTCATATTTTCATCTATAGAAATCTACCATGGTGCTGTCAAAATTAGGAACATCATACGTTTATAACTATATTTAAATTAACTTTGCTTCATTTCTGTCTTATAGAAATAATTGGGTTACCTGAATTTAATACTTGACTGATTCATCCAGACTAGCTAATGTTGTTATATACGCTACTGTATAGTGACATAAAAACATACTTCAGATTTTAAATGTCAAGTATGCATAAAAATACTCATGCGCCTACCTCTCAGTTATAATTTCAGCCATGTGCTGCTTGAGTAACTTTCCTGAACTTAAGTAAAGTTTTATAGCATAACTGAAGGATTTCATTCACATCCAGCAGTTTCCTGCCAGAAGTAGTTCCATTGAATTACAATGTAATTCTCATCCTTGGCACTAACTTTCATGCAGAATATATTTCCATGGAATAACACTAGTATAGACACATTTCAAATGCCAAAGAGATTCCTAAACTGTATTTCCCACACATTTTTGAGATCTACTACATCTTACTTGCTAGCAGGGTATTATTAATAAATTACAATTTTGTAAATATTAGATAAAAGACATAGGGGTCTATTCATAAAGAAATCAAAAAATGAATTGTTACAGTACTTATCACTATACATCGTATCAGTTCGATGTGATGTATAGCTTTGATAAGTAGCAATTCATGTATACTCAACTTTCTGGCGATGTGGTATCCAGGGCTCCAGCGGCTCTGTCTTCTCCGTCGGTCCCTTTCTGTGGTGTTAGAGTCTGCCGGCAGGTCCCTCTGCACATGCGCCGACAGCTGACCTCCCGGGAGGCTGCAGTGGCTGCTGGGAGGTCAGGGGGGCGGAGCCAGCACAGGTGGTGGGCAGAGAGCAACGAAGCTCTGAGCCATCCTAAGATGGCGAATCTGAACTCCATGGAGAAGCGGAAAGATGAGCTTTCCATTCCTTTCTGTTCCTTCATGAATCGCACCCACCATACTAAAGTATAGTAGTGCTGCAATTCAGTCGCAGAGCGGGGGTTCCGCTGGAAAAGTCAGGAACTTCGCCACAAATTTTCTACCTACATTTCTTTCATAGATTTCAAAGGGCATCACTAACATTATTTTTTGGGCACTATTTCTATCCAAAAAGGCATTTTCATTATTTCTAACTAGAACAATTGATAAAAGTAAATACTATAAATATAAAGCTCCCTGAACAAGTGTGCTGCACACTCCAGTGTTTTGGTACTAAATAATCATTGTGATTTGTTTTGGGTTTTTTAGTTTTTGTTTTTTTGTCTTTTCTTCATTTTCAATCTGGATTTCTTTAATAATTGATAAAAACAACTAAAATCATGTAATTTGTACCTGTTTTTGTTCCTGCAGTTTATTTATCTCAATAACATTCATTTCCAGTCATATCCTGTGTGAAAGGGCACCAGAAATCACTAGGGTGTGAATTACATACAATTACATGAGATTTGTTCTTTAGATCTGAGATCTGAACTTGGCAGGATGACCAGAGTTGAGGCTTGGTTCGACTCGAAACCCCTAAGTTCGGGTGTGTTTGGTTTTCAGCAAAACCAAACTGTTCATCTCTTGTTAATAGTGCCCTGGAACCAACTTTCTTACTTGTAATCTTTGCCTTCACACCCACTGGTATTACATTAATGCCTTTTACAAATGTTTTTAATGCTAATACAAAGCCTGTTAAGTGGGTGTAAAAATAGAAACTATTGTGTTAGTGTATCGGTAGTGGCAGGCAGCAGCCATGTAGAGACAGGGACAGCAACATTTTAAATGAGACACAGGCCACGAGCCAATCAGGAACTGCTGGCTCCTGATTGGATGCCAGTCCGCAAGCTCTAACTGGCTCGTAGGCCATGGCCGGTGTCATATTTGAAATAATGTTGTTTCTGTCTCTACATGACTGCTGCCTGCCTCCGTGTGGGTGCTATCTGCAACACTGGTGCCTGGTGCTACACATACCATTGCCACCCGGGCCCTGAAGCCACTACTGCTGTGAAGCTCAGAGGGGGAGGAGGAGCCTCTAAGCGTCTTTCTCCTCTCAGATCCTCCCCTTTCCCTGTGTGACTGCTATGTTTTGGCGCCGGGGATTAGATGTCATGTTCTAGTTACTGTCTCTGTTCTAGTTACTGCCTCTGCCAAATGTCTATAGGAAAGCTGCCAGCTGGTATCCAGGCAGGGAGGTGAGGAGGAGGTCTGCCTGGAGGACAGGAGGAAGGCCATCCCCATCTCTCCCCTGGCCCACCACATTTCCCCCCTCCTCTCATCTCTCCCCGAGAACCCGGCGCTTCGTACCTCTGTCTGCCAGTGACTGCCTGCCTGCTCTCTGAGGAAGTTCTGCTTCTCTTGAGATCATTGATGGGGATCTGAGGTCATGCTGCAGCTCTTCCATGCGCCCAGGTAAGTAAATTGTAATTAGTATCATATTTATCACCCTCAGGCTCTTCCTCTCTATTTCTCCCTACCACCCACTCCTAGTCACCATCTGCCTTTCCCTGACAACCCTCTACCTCTCCCTGCCGCCCTCGCCCCATCAGCTTCTCCATCAAATCTGCCTCTCGTCGTCATCCTCTACATGTCACCCTATCACTGTCACCCTCATCCTGTCATCCTCTCCGTGTCACCATCTTCCTCTTCCTTTGACCTTCCTACTCTCCCTGTCACCATCTTTCTCTACCTATTTCCCCATCACCCTAACCACCTGCCTATCACCCTTTCCCACTGCTTCTCACACTCTTTCTCTCCCGGCTGGCCACTCCTTCTCCCCATCGGCCACTGAACTAAACAATTTGGCTCCCAGCATGAACAGTAAAAATTTGCCCTCCCCCCGACATTTAAAAAAGTTAATTTGTGTGCACCGTAGACGTGCAATAAAACAAGAGGCGTGGACTCGATAAAAGGGGCATGGTCTTGCAGGAAAAGGCTACCTTACTCCAATTATGCCAACAACACTACATTATGCCTTACATAATAATGCCCCTTAAAAATTATGCCCCACAGTTATACCACTGACACCATATTAAGTACCACAGAGTAATGCCCCTTACACATTATGGCACACAGTTATGCCCCTGACATCATAATATACCCACACAGTAATGTCCCTTACACATTACAGCACACACAGTGAGGCTACTTACTTTTAAACTGACTGCTCTTTGTCAAGGGTTGGTGCCTGCATCTTCCCCAATTCTCCCAGCTTGTTGTCAGGGGTTGGTGCCACCATGTTATCCCCTTCTTCTCTCCCAGCCGCCGGCAGGTGAGCGTGGTCCCGGCACTTCCAGATAGCATTGTGTGCTCCTGCACCATGTCTCTGTTACTAGAGGCCCAGTAGGACCTCTAGCATGTCTCCAATCAGACAGCGGCCATTTTGGCAGGGACATTTTCAGCCGTACTCGATGCGAACGGGCAGTTCACATAAAACAGCTGCAGACATGTACACATGCAATGTGGCATAACGTGTACTAAGGGCACTACAATGTGGCATAATGCATACTAAAAGCATTACAATGTGGAATAATGTGTATTAAGGGCCACACAGCTGCCATCCAGGTCACCCTCTCCCTCTGAAACCAAGAAGAGAATGGGGTATTTTTTATTGTTTTCTCCCACAGCTGTCTCTAGCGCATACCTGATGGAGAAATTTAATTGTCGCTCTGTTTGGGCGTGAGTGCAGTGGAGGGACATATTTCTTCTTACAGCCTCCTGAGTTGTTAAACAAAAGGGAAGGGAGATGAGAAGTCTACTGCACTAGTATTAAATCATAAATTGGTTGTGATAAAAAAAAAAAAACATTTTATATTATGCCGCCTTAAATCTGGTCATAAATTGTGGGGGTGCTGCCACGCCATATATGTTGCCAACATATAAAGTCAGTTTTGAAGGGAAGGGAAAGAATTGGACTGTGGGTGGCGCACTAAGACTAAATAAACATTCAATTAAAATGTAACTTTTAATTCAATTAAATTTAAAAAGCCAATAACTGTGAAATATTAAAATAGATCTGGACAAGTGCAAGACATAGTGTGACATGTATGTTAAAAAACCACACTATTACTCCAATGTGTTGTGCAATGTCTAGTATGTTTATATGAAGTAATAATAGGTTCTATGACCTTTTTCAAAATTAATCTAGTGCTGTCAGGAAATTGTCCCTGTAAATAGCCGGGTGCTGTGAGTGCGACCAGCAGTATGATAATGACACGTATAATTTCTACTCCTAATGAGCCTTGGATGAATATACTGTTGTCTATAAATTCATCTTCATATAAGAGAGAGAATTGGCTGATATTTGGTGTCTCCACTCATAAGTGGTTGATACACAATTCCTAATAAATTTTTGAGATATTTAATTATGAATTATCAGATTTAAGGAAGTTTCCAGCCTTCACATGAATTAGTAAATGTATTATGAGAAGTACCTCTCTGTACCTAGTGTGATGGCATTCTCAGTCTCTGCTGTCAACGCCACTATATTACTATATGCATCAATGGGCGTTCTCAGTCTCTGCTGTCAATGTCCCTATATTACTAGGTACATGTAATATATATATTAAGGAGGTACACCACTTAATGTTAAGTTTAAATTATTCGTTAAGGCATAATGTTGTGGCGTATCTGTAATATATATTTGCGTTCTCAGTCTATGCTGTCAACGCATGGGGTGCCAACTCTCCAGATGTCACCCTCCCGTATATAAGACTGGCTAACTGGCGTTCTCAGTTTCTACTGTCAACGTCTGTATACATTGCCAGCTTGTGACTTCTATTCATGTGGTGAATTAGGCTGGTATATGTGTGTATTGTTGATCGACACCCTCAGTCCTACTCTCTTATATATTAATCTTTATAACAAGACTTTAATCAGTAGTCATCCACTTTATCTGGTATAAGTTATTAGAGATTTACAAATGTTATAAATCACATGTAATAAATGTATCAAAAAATCATTACTGCCAATATTATGTAGGTCAAGCAATATCTGGGTATAATTTCATATTCTATATCATACATACTTGCCTACCTGACCCTCTCCATGAGGGAGAAAATGCTCTGTTCCTGGACTTTCCTGGTAATGTATAATTGCCATCACCTGTGGTGAAACACCTTTCTTATCAATTAACTAGCTCACCACAGGCTGACCCTGAACTTTGCGGTCAGCGGTTGAGGTTACTCGCGGTCAAACGCTGACCACAAAGTTCCCACCATTGGAAACAATGGAGCGCCTATGCACTACATTGTATCTTCAGTGCGAGCCTCACTGACAGTACAGGAGCGCAGAGCCAATCAGGAGAGTGCCACGACATGGCGCTCCCTGATTGGCAGAAGGGACCCTCTAGACAGGAGTCAGGGGGGGCCCTGGCAGTCGGGGATAGGGGTCCCATGTGTAAACATGTGACCCCTTTCAGTGCGTGGTTCGGGTTTCCGGTTTGTTTTTTTGCCAAGTACGTGGATTATAAAGAGGACACTTGCTACACTGGATTATGTGAGTATAATTTTTTTCACTGGTACCCCGTGGAGTCTACATGGAGAAGTGGACCGAGCCTCGTGTGAACTTAGGTAAGTATGTGTGTATGTAGCTGTGCATGTATGTAATAAAGTTTTACTGTCACGGTGTGTGTGTCCTGTTTTTCTGGGGGTATTTTTTTTGTAGTAGTACTACAGGTACCAGTGGGCCCGTTTGTCCACCGCATGCTGGTACTTGTGGTTCTCCAAGTACCAGCTTGCGGGGGAGGCTTGCTGGGACTTTTAGTACTGCTACAAAAAACAATATTCTTATTTTTTCACAAGGCTATCAGTCCCCCATCCGCCGCCCTTTGATGGGGGGGACAGCCACGGGCTTCACCCCTGGCCCTTGGGTGGCTGGACGGGGGGACCCCTTGATTTAAGGGGTCCCCACTCCTCCAGGGTACCCCGGCCAGGGGTGACTAGTTAGTGATTTAATGCCAGGGCCGCAGGGACCTATATAAAAGTGATCCCCGGCTGTGGCATTATCTCTCTGACTAGTGGAGCCCAGTGCTGGTACAAAAAATACGGGGGATCCCTACGCTTTTTGTCCCCTGTATTTTTTGCACCAGGACCAGGCGCAGAGCCCGGTGCTGGTTGATCAAATATGGGGGAACACCTGTCATTTTTCCCCCCATATTTTTTCAACCAGGACCGGCTCAAAGAGCCCGAGGCTGATTTTGCTTAGGAGGCGGGACCCCACACATTTTTATTTTTTATTTTTAACACTTTAATTTTTTTTAAAGGTGCACAATGAAGCCCTGCACGAATCTCAAAGATCCGGCCGAGATTCATTGTGTTAATGTCGACAGTGTTTTACTATTCACTCCCGTAAAACACTGCCTGAAAATACGAATGACATCGACATCGGAAAACTCGAAAATGCAGAATACGACAGCATAGTAAATGAGTCGTAAAAAATTCGAAAAGTTGCAATTTCACACATTCGATGTCTTCGTATTTGAACTTTAACCTCATTCAGTAAATTATGAATTTTAGTAAATATACCCCATTTTCTCCGCAACTGGGGCTGCGAGGAAAAGGATAAGATTTCCTAGCCCACCCACTGGCAGTGATGCAGGGTAGTCAGGAGTGAGTGCTGACATCTGGTCCGTACTGAAGGACCTGTCAACGATTACTGACATGTCTACTGTCACTGCATATGATTCTGTCACCATTGAAAGAATGGTGGAGGATTATATGAGTGACAGCATCCATGTAGGCATGTCAGGCAGTCCGTATATATACTGGCAGGAAAAAGAGGCAATTTGGATACCTTTGCACAAACTGGCTTTATTTTACCTAAGTTGCCCCCCCCCCCCCCCCTTCAGTGTGTACTCTTGTTTAGTGCAGCCAGTAACCTTGTCAGCGATCAGCGTAGGCGGTTACTTCCACAAAATGTGGAGATGATGTTCAAAATGAATGATAAATTCCTCCAGGAAGACCTTGACCAGCAATTGCCTCCAGAAAGTACACAGGGACCTGTGATGGTGGATTCCAGTGGGGAAGAATTAATACTCTGTGAGGAGGAGCATGTACACACTGAAAGGGGTGAGAAATCGGAGAATGAGGATGAGGTCGACATCTTGCCTCTGTAGAGCCAGTTTGTGCAAGGAGAGATTGATTGCTTCTTTTTTGGTGGGGGCCCAAACAAACCAGTAATTTCAGCCACAGTCGTGTGGCAGACCCTGTCGCTGAAATTATTGGTTTGTTAAAGTGCATGTCCTGTTTCTACAACATAAGGGTGGGTGGTAGGGCTCAAGGACAATTCCATCTTGCACCTCTTTTTCTTCTTTGCATCATGTGCTGTTTGGGGACTAGTTTTTAAAGTGCCAACCTGTCTGACACTGCCATACAACTCCAGGGGTACTGCCATATAAGTCCAGGGGTATATGTCCAGTCCAGTGGTGCGGTCTTGTGCTGCATCAGTCCAGTGGTGCTGTCTTGTGCTGCATCAGTCCAGTGGTGGTGTCTTATGCTGCCATAAGTCCAGTGGTGGTGTCCTGTGCTGTATATTATTTACTCCAAATAGAAGACATATACATTAGTTATATTTTCATCCACATTTTTTTTACAGGGTTTTCCCTGTGTGGTGTAGGGGTACACTCGCCTCTGCTGCATATTATTATAATAGCTAAAAATAAAAGGGTTATTATTATCTAAATTAATTTTACAGGATTTGCCATGTGTGTGTGTGGTTTAGTGGTATGCTCTCCTGTGCCACCAATATTGTGCGTGTATTAGATCTGGGCATATTCCAACACGTCCCATGTTGTTTGTGCCGCACACTTGTGTCGCTTAGCTTAGTCATACAGCTACCTCATTGCACCTCTTTTTCTTCTTTGCATGATGTGCTGTTTTGGACCTAGTGTTTTTAAGTGCCATCCTGTCTGCAACTGCAGTGCCACTCACTAGATGGGCCAGGTGTTTGTGCCACACACTTGTGTCGCTTAGCTTAGTCATCCAGCTACCTCGGTGCAACCTTTTGGCCTAAAAACAATATTGTGAGGTGTGAGGTGTTCAGAATAGACTTGAAATGAGTGGAAATGAATGTTATTGAGGTTAATAATACCGTAGGATCAAAAGTACCCCCACATTATGTGATTTTAGCTGTTTTTATGTTTTTTTTTAAAACCATCCAGATCCAAAACCAAAACATGAAAGGGTGGTTTTGGCAAAACCAATCCAGATCCAAAACACGAGCATGGAACCAGAACCAAAACTGAAACACAAAAAGTACCCGCTGCACATCTCTAGTTTGTACAGAGATGCTGAAATTTGCAAAGCTGTCGGTGGGCATCTCAACCTACTTCCAGGCGGCTACAGGATGGTCATATGGTACAGCAATCTGCAAAAGCATTAGAGTATACAGTAACTCTGCATCAGATCCTTAATACGAACATAGACTAACGCGTGTGCTATAATCGCACAATTCTACACGTTTCATTAGTAGATCAGTACAATCAAAATCTTCCCGTGTGTGGCATTATATTATGATCTTTTAGACACAATCTCATCTATTTCCATGTGTGTGGTGCTGTTGGAAGACATAAAGACCATAACATCCATTTAATTTTCATTGTGAACACAGCATTCAAGGAGACTTTGGGTGCATACACACTATGCAATATCGCTTACGATCCAGCTGATATTGGCGGGTTTGTTGCAATATTGTATAGTGTGTATACACAATACAGGATACGATGTACGCGCCCGTGGGTTGTATCAAGCATTGCACGTCGGACCTACATGGAGGTCAGTCGTGCAATATTGCTTATGAGGGCCATGCTGCCGAATGCAGCATGACCCCGCCCCTCCCCCCCATCGCAGCTGACATCGGCAAGTGTGTATGCACTTGCCAATGCTGGGACCCCATCGGAGGTGATGTCGCATCATGCGGCATCGCGCTGATGTGTACATAGCCTGTGAACTCCTGCCTTCATCAACCTAATTAGAGGTGCAGGAGTCCAGACAGTAAGTGTGGTGGTCACTGGTCACCGTCTGTTCTATTATTTTGATTTAATTGTCTAATATCACAAATATTTACCAACTTCTTCCTCCAGAGAACAAATAAATGTCTCATCCAATTATTACTTACCATTAATCCCTTTTCCATGTGCGGTCTGCAGTTCATCTCATGAAACATTATCAGTAACCCTTTAAGAAAGAGGCACATAAGCTGTTTAATTCACATTTTAAACAATGGTATTTATTTTCTGTCTAATGCCAAGATGGCCTGTCTGGGAGCTTTACTTTTCAGACTGAGTTGGCATGAGAACTGTTAGCCAGCTGGTAAGATTTGCAATGATAAATTCCAGGCTGAAATCTTACAGCATTGTCTAATGTTGCTTGGTGTTTAGATGCAGCCTATGTACACAGTCAGATGCTTTTCATTTCTTGTTCCAGATGTTTCATCCATTTATCACTCTACACACATACACATACAGATGGAGCCACGCTAGTCGTGGCTCCGTCTGTGACTGGGCGCGCCTATTGCCTAGAGCGTCCCCGCCCACCTGGGCACCCACACCCGCGACGGAGACACACCCCATTCACTTGCATGGAGAGCGTCTCCGTCCGTGCGCCCGGTCAGAGACACTCTGAATGCGAACGTTTCTGTGCACTCCCGGTGTGACTAGGCGGACGGATCTCCTAGTCATGCAAGGAGTGCGCGTTTGCAGTGGAGCCACCTCAGTCTCCATCTGTATAAGTACATACAAGAGTGGTGTGAATATTAACACAAAGAATTGTGAAATATGTCCTTACAATACAGAAGAAACTTGAATACATATATAAAAGCTCAGGAAAGGGGTCTATGCACTAAGCCTTGGAGAGAGATAAAGTGGACAGAGATAGATAACCAGCTCCTAGCTGCCATGCTTCAGTCTGTGTTTGAAAAATGACAGCTAGGAGCTTAGCTCTCGCCAAGGCTTAGCACATACGGTCTTATCTGAAAATCGCAATCTGCCCAATTATCGAATGACTGCACATACGCAGCGTTTGGGGAACTAGCAACAGAAATTACATACAGATCGTAATCACAATGCAGCCGCTGTTTGACTGACAGGATGCCAGCATTTCTGGGTGGAAACTAGAGATGTGCACTTGAAATTTTTCGGGTTTTGTGTTTTGGTTTTGGGTTCGGTTCCGCGGCCGTGTTTTGGGTTCGACCGCGTTTTGGCAAAACCTCACCGAATTTTTTTTGTCGGATTCGGGTGTGTTTTGGATTCGGGTGTTTTTTTCAAAAAACCCTAAAAAACAGCTTAAATCATAGAATTTGGGGGTCATTTTGATCCCAAAGTATTATTAACCTCAATAACCATTATTTCCACTCATTTTCAGTCTATTCTGAATACCTCACACCTCACAATATTATTTTTAGTCCTAAAATTTGCACCGAGGTCGCTGGATGACTAAGCTAAGCGACCCTAGTGGCCGACACAAACACCGGGCCCATCTAGGAGTGGCACTGCAGTGTCACGCAGGATGGCCCTTCCAAAAAACACTCCCCAAACAGCACATGACGCAAAGAAAAAAAGAGGCGCAATGAGGTAGCTGTGTGAGTAAGATAAGCGACCCTAGTGGCCGACACAAACACCGGGCCCATCTAGGAGTGGCACTGCAGTGTCACGCAGGATGGCCCTTCCAAAAAACACTCCCCAAACAGCACATGACGCAAAGAAAAAAAGAGGCGCAATGAGGTAGCTGTGTGAGTAAGATAAGCGACCCTAGTGGCCGACACAAACACCGGGCCCATCTAGGAGTGGCACTGCAGTGTCACGCAGGATGGCCCTTCCAAAAAACACTCCCCAAACAGCACATGACGCAAAGAAAAAAAGAGGCGCAATGAGGTAGCTGTGTGAGTAAGATAAGCGACCCTAGTGGCCGACACAAACACCGGGCCCATCTAGGAGTGGCACTGCAGTGTCACGCAGGATGGCCCTTCCAAAAAACACTCCCCAAACAGCACATGACGCAAAGAAAAAAAGAGGCGCAATGAGGTAGCTGTGTGAGTAAGATAAGCGACCCTAGTGGCCGACACAAACACCGGGCCCATCTAGGAGTGGCACTGCAGTGTCACGCAGGATGGCCCTTCCAAAAAACACTCCCCAAACAGCACATGACGCAAAGAAAAAAAGAGGCGCAATGAGGTAGCTGTGTGAGTAAGATAAGCGACCCTAGTGGCCGACACAAACACCGGGCCCATCTAGGAGTGGCACTGCAGTGTCACGCAGGATGGCCCTTCCAAAAAACACTCCCCAAACAGCACATGACGCAAAGAAAAAAAGAGGCGCAATGAGGTAGCTGTGTGAGTAAGATTAGCGACCCTAGTGGCCGACACAAACACCGGGCCCATCTAGGAGTGGCACTGCAGTGTCACGCAGGATGGCCCTTCCAAAAAACACTCCCCAAACAGCACATGACGCAAAGAAAAAAAGAGGCGCAATGAGGTAGCTGTGTGAGTAAGATAAGCGACCCTAGTGGCCGACACAAACACTGGGCCCATCTAGGAGTGGCACTGCAGTGTCACGCAGGATGGCCCTTCCAAAAAACACTCCCCAAACAGCACATGACGCAAAGAAAAATGAAAGAAAAAAGAGGTGCAAGATGGAATTGTCCTTGGGCCCTCCCACCCACCCTTATGTTGTATAAACAGGACATGCACACTTTAACCAACCCATTATTTCAGTGACAGGGTCTGCCACACGACTGTGACTGAAATGACGGGTTGGTTTGGACCCCCACCAAAAAAGAAGCAATTAATCTCTCCTTGCACAAACTGGCTCTACAGAGGCAAGATGTCCACCTCATCATCATCCTCCGATATATCACCGTGTACATCCCCCTCCTCACAGATTATCAATTCGTCCCCCCTGGAATCCACCATCTCAGCTCCCTGTGTACTTTGTGGAGGCAATTGCTGCTGGTCAATGTCTCCACGGAGGAATTGATTATAATTAATTTTAATGAACATCATCTTCTCCACATTTTCTGGAAGTAACCTCGTACGCCGATTGCTGACAAGGTGAGCGGCGGCACTAAACACTCTTTCGGAGTACACACTTGTGGGAGGGCAACTTAGGTAGAATAAAGCCAGTTTGTGCAAGGGCCTCCAAATTGCCTCTTTTTCCTGCCAGTATAAGTACGGACTGTGTGACGTGCCTACTTGGATGCGGTCACTCCAATAATCCTCCACCATTCTTTCAATGGGGAGAGAATCATATGCAGTGACAGTAGACGACATGTCCGTAATCGTTGACAGGTCCTTCAGTCCGGACCAGATGTCAGCATCAGCAGTCGCTCCAGACTGCCCTGCATCACCGCCAGCGGGTGGGCTCGGAATTCTGAGCCTTTTCCTCGCACCCCCAGTTGCGGGAGAATGTGAAGGAGGAGATGTTGACAGGTCGCGTTCCGCTTGACTTGACAATTTTGTCACCAGCAGGTCTTTGAACCCCAGCAGACTTGTGTCTGCCGGAAAGAGAGATCCAAGGTAGGTTTTAAATCTAGGATCGAGCACGGTGGCCAAAATGTAGTGCTCTGATTTCAACAGATTGACCACCCGTAAATCCTTGTTAAGCGAATTAAGGGCTCCATCCACAAGTCCCACATGCCTAGCGGAATCGCTCCGTGTTAGCTCCTCCTTCAATGTCTCCAGCTTCTTCTGCAAAAGCCTGATGAGGGGAATGACCTGACTCAGGCTGGCAGTGTCTGAACTGACTTCACGTGTGGCAAGTTCAAAGGGCAGCAGAACCTTGCACAACGTTGAAATCATTCTCCACTGCGCTTGAGACAGGTGCATTCCACCTCCTATATCGTGCTGAATTGTATAGGCTTGAATGGCCTTTTGCTGCTCCTCCAACCTCTGAAGCATATATAGGGTTGAATTCCACCTCGTTACCACTTCTTGCTTCAGATGATGGCAGGGCAGGTTCAGGCGTTTTTGGTGTTGCTCCAGTCTTCTGTACGTGGTGCCTGTACGCCGAAAGTGTCCCGCAATTCTTCTGGCCACCGACAGCATCTCTTGCACGCCCCTGTCGTTTTTAAAAAAAAATGCACCACCAAATTCAAGGTATGTGCAAAACATGGGACGTGCTGGAATTTGCCCAGATTTAATGCGCACACAATATTGCTGGCGTTGTCCGATGCCACAAATCCACAGGAGAGTCCAATTGGGGTAAGCCATTCCGCGATGATCTTCCTCAGTTGCCGTAAGAGGTTTTCAGCTGTGTGCGTATTCTGGAAACCGGTGATACAAAGCGTAGCCTGCCTAGGAAAGAGTTGGCGTTTACAAGATGCTGCTACTGGTGCCGCCGCTGCTGTTCTTGCGGCGGGAGTCCATACATCTACCCAGTGGGCTGTCACAGTCATATAGCCCTGACCCTGCCCTGCTCCACTTGTCCACATGTCCGTGGTTAAGTGGACATTGGGTACAGCTGCATTTTTTAGGACACTGGTGACTTTTTTTCTGAGGTCTGTGTACATTTTCGGTATCGCCTGCCTAGAGAAATGGAACCTAGATGGTATTTGGTACCGGGGACACATTACCTCCAACAAGTCTCTAGTTGGCTCTGCAGTAATGATGGATACCGGAACCACGTTTCTCACCACCCAGGATGCCAAGGCCTCAGTTATCCGCTTTGCAGCAGGATGACTGCTGTGATATTTCATCTTCCTCGCAAAGGACTGTTGGACAGTCAATTGCTTGGTGGAAGTAGTAAAAGTGGGCTTACGAGTACGACTTCCCCTCTGGGATGACCATCGACTCCCAGCAGCAACAACAGCAGCGCCAGCAGCAGTAGGCGTTACACGCAAGGATGCATCGGAGGAATCCCAGGCAGGAGAGGACTCGTCAGAATTGCCAGTGACATGGCCTGCAGGACTATTGGCATTCCTGGGGAAGGAGGAAATTGACACTGAGGGAGTTGGTGGGGTGGTTTGCGTGAGCTTGGTTACAAGAGGAAGGGATTTACTGGTCAGTGGACTGCTTCCGCTGTCGCCCAAAGTTTTTTAACTTGTCACTGACTTATTATGAATGCGCTGCAGGTGACGTATAAGGGAGGATGTTCCGAGGTGGTTAACGTCCTTACCCCTACTTATTACAGCTTGACAAAGGCAACACACGGCTTGACAAATGTTGTCCGCATTTCTGTTGAAATACTTCCACACCGAAGAGCTGATTTTTTTGGTATTTTCACCAGGCATGTCAACGGCCATATTCCTCCCACGGACAACAGGTGTCTCCCCGGGTGCCTGACTTAAGCAAACCACCTCACCATCAGAATCCTCCTTGTCAATTTCCTCCCCAGCGCCAGCAACACCCATATCCTCCTCATCCTGGTGTACTTCAACACTGACATCTTCAATCTGACTATCAGGAACTGGACTGCGGGTGCTCCTTCCAGCACTTGCAGGGGGCGTGCAAATGGTGGAAGGCGCATGCTCTTCACGTCCAGTGTTGGGAAGGTCAGGCATCGCAACCGACACAATTGGACTCTCCTTGTGGATTTGGGATTTCGAAGAACGCACAGTTCTTTGCGGTGCTTTTGCCAGCTTGAGTCTTTTCATTTTTCTAGCAAGAGGCTGAGTGCTTCCATCCTCATGTGAAGCTGAACCACTAGCCATGAACATAGGCCAGGGCCTCAGCCGTTCCTTGCCACTCCGTGTGGTAAATGGCATATTGGCAAGTTTACGCTTCTCCTCCGACAATTTTATTTTAGATTTTGGAGTCCTTTTTTTACTGATATTTGGTGTTTTGGATTTTACATGCTCTGTACTATGACATTGGGCATCGGCCTTGGCAGACGACGTTGCTGGCATTTCATCGTCTCGGCCATGACTAGTGGCAGCAGCTTCAGCACGAGGTGGAAGTGGATCTTGATCTTTCCCTAATTTTGGAACCTCAACATTTTTGTTCTCCATATTTTAATAGGCACAACTAAAAGGCACCTCAGGTAAACAATGGAGATGGATGGATACTAGTATACTTATGGATGGACGAGCGACTGCCGACACAGAGGTAGCTACAGCCGTGGACTACCGTACTGTGTCTGCTGCTAATATAGACTGGATGATAATGAGATGAAATCAATATATATATAATATCACTAGTACTGCAGCCGGACAGGTATATAATATATATTTATTATGTAATGACTGATGACGGACCTGCTGGACACTGTCAGCTCAGCAGCACCGCAGACTGCTACAGTAAGCTACTATAGTAGTATGTATAAAGAAGAAAAAAAAAAAAAAACACGGGTAGGTGGTATACAATTATGGATGGACCAGCGACTGCCGACACAGAGGTTGCTACAGCCGTGGACTACCGTACTGTGTCTGCTGCTAATATAGACTGGATGATAATGAGATGAAATCAATATATATATATAATATCACACTAGTACTGCAGCCGGACAGGTAGATATATTTATTATGTAATGACTGATGACGGACCTGCTGGACACTGTCAGCTCAGCAGCACCGCAGACTGCTACAGTAAGCTACTATAGTAGTATGTATAAAGAAGAAAGAAAAAAAAAACCACGGGTAGGTGGTATACAATTATGGATGGACCAGCGACTGCCGACACAGAGGTAGCTACAGCCGTGGACTACCGTACTGTGTCTGCTGCTAATATAGACTGGATGATAATGAGATGAAATCAATATATATATAATATCACTAGTACTGCAGCCGGACAGGTATATAATATATATTTATTATGTAATGACTGATGACGGACCTGCTGGACACTGTCAGCTCAGCAGCACCGCAGACTGCTACAGTAAGCTACTATAGTAGTATGTATAAAGAAGAAAGAAAAAAAAAAAACCACGGGTAGGTGGTATACAATTATGGATGGACCAGCGACTGCCGACACAGAGGTAGCTACAGCCGTGGACTACCGTACTGTGTCTGCTGCTAATATAGACTGGATGATAATGAGATGAAATCAATATATATATATATAATATCACTAGTACTGCAGCCGGACAGGTATATAATATATATTTATTATGTAATGACTGATGACGGACCTGCTGGACACTGTCAGCTCAGCAGCACCGCAGACTGCTACAGTAAGCTACTATAGTAGTATGTATAAAGAAGAAAGAAAAAAAAACCACGGGTAGGTGGTGTACAATTATGGATGGACCAGCGACTGCCGACACAGAGGTAGCTACAGCCGTGGACTACCGTACTGTGTCTGCTGCTAATATAGACTGGATGATAATGAGATGAAATCAATATATATATATATATAATATCACTAGTACTGCAGCCGGACAGGTATATAATATATATTTATTATGTAATGACTGATGACGGACCTGCTGGACACTGTCAGCTCAGCAGCACCGCAGACTGCTACAGTAAGCTACTATAGTAGTATGTATAAAGAAGAAAAAAAAAAAAACCACGGGTAGGTGGTATACAATTATGGATGGACCAGCGACTGCCGACACAGAGGTAGCTACAGCCGTGGACTACCGTACTGTGTCTGCTGCTAATATAGACTGGATGATAATGAGATGAAATCAATATATATATATATAATATCACTAGTACTGCAGCCGGACAGGTATATAATATATATTTATTATGTAATGACTGATGACGGACCTGCTGGACACTGTCAGCTCAGCAGCACCGCAGACTGCTACAGTAAGCTACTATAGTAGTATGTATAAAGAAGAAGAAAGAAAAGAAAAAAACGGGTAGGTGGTATACAATATTATATATATATTATATACAATTATATATATATATTATATATATTAAACTGGTGGTGATTATTAAACTGGTGGTCAGGTCACTGGTCACACTATCAGCAACTTGCAAGTAGTACTCCTAAGCAGACAATCACAATATATATTATACTGGTGGTCAGTGTGGTCACAATGGCAGTGTGGCACTCTGGCAGCAAGTCCTGCTCTCAGACTCTAACTGCTCCCCACTGTCAGTGTCTCCCCCACAAGTCAGATATACATTATACAGTCACACTATCTATCTATCACTTCAGCAAGTAGTAGTACTCCTCCTAAAGTACTCCTCCTAATGCTCCCCAAAATTACTACTGTGTCTCTCTCTACTCTAGTCTCACTCTCTTCTCTATAAACGGAGAGGACGCCAGCCACGTCCTCTCCCTATGAATCTCAATGCACGTGTGAAAATGGCGGCGACGCGCGGCTCCTTATATAGAATCCGAGTCTCGCGATAGAATCCGAGCCTCGCGAGAATCCGACAGCGGGATGATGACGTTCGGGCGCGCTCGGGTTAACCGAGCAAGGCGGGAAGATCCGAGTCGCTCGGCCCCGTGTAAAAAAAACTGAAGTTCGGGCGGGTTCGGATTCCGAGGAACCGAACCCGCTCATCTCTAGTGGAAACCTGCCATTTTCTGGACGTGTCTGAAAAAATGCAGGCATGCCCAGGCGTTTTAAAGGAGGGCCTCTGACGTCAGCGATGACCACTTCCAGCCTCTTGCATAGCCAAAATTGTGGACGACTTTGCCTGGTGCAGATGGGAAAAATCTTCAATGTTTTGGTAATTACTAGTGATGTGCACCGGAAATTTTTCGGGTTTTGTGTTTTGGTTTTGGGTTCGGTTCCGCGGCCGTGTTTTGGGTTCGAACGCGTTTTGGCAAAACCTCACCAAATTTTTTTTGTCGGATTCAGTTGTGTTTTGGATTTGGGTGTTTTTTAAAAAAAACAACCTAAAAAACAGCTTAAATCATAGAAAGTGGGGGTCATTTTGATCCCATAGTATTATTAACCTCAATAACCATAATTTACACTCATTTCCAGTCTATTCTGAACACCTCACACCTCACAATATTATTTTTAGTCCTAAAATTTGCACCGAGGTCGCTGGATGGCTAAGCTAAGCGAACCTAGTGGCCGACACAAACACCTGTCCCATCTAGGAGTGTCACTGCAGTGTCAAGCAGGATGGCCCTTCAAAAAAATACTCCCCAAACAGCACACGACGCAAAGAAAAAAAGAGGCGCAATGAGGTAGCTGTGTGACTAAGCTCAGCGACCCAAGTGGCCGACACAAACACCTGGCCCATCTAGGAGTGGCACTGCAGTGTCACGTAGGATGGCCCTTCAAAAAAATACTCCCCAAACAGCACATGATGCAAAGAAAAAAAGAGGCACAATGAGGTAGCTGTGTGACTAAGCTAAGCGACCCTAGTGGCCGACACAAACACCTGGCCCATCTAGGAGTGGCACTGCAGTGTCAGGCAGGATGGCCCTTCAAAAAAATACTACCCAAACAGCACATGACGCAAAGAAAAAAAGAGGCGCACTTGCAGGGGGCGTGCAAATGGTGGAAGGCGCAAGCTCTTCCCGTCCAGTGTTGGGCAGGTCAGGCATCGCAACCGACACAATTGGACTCTCCTTGGGGATTTGTGATTTCGAAGAACGCACTGTTCTTTGCTGTGCTTTTGCCAGCTTAAGTCTTTTCTTTTTTCTAGTGAGAGGATGAGTGCTTCCATCCTCATGTGAAGCTGAACCACTAGCCATGAACATAGGCCAGGGCCTCAGCCGTTCCTTGCCACTCCGTGTCGTAAATGGCATATTGGCAAGTTTACGCTTCTCCTCAGACGCTTTTAATTTTGATTTTTGGGTCATTTTACTGATCTTTTGTGTTTTGAATTTTACATGCTCTGTACTATGACATTGGGTATTGGCCTTGGCAGACGACGTTGATGGCATTTCATCGTCTCGGACATGACTAGTGGCAGCAGCTTCAGCACGAGGTGGAAGTGGATCTTGATCTTTCCCTATTTTTTTAACCTCCACATTTTTGTTCTCCATATTTTAATGCGCACAACTAAAAGCCACCACAGGTATACAATGTAGATGGATGGATAGTATAGTATTATATTACTTATGGACGACGAGTGCACTGACGACACAGAGGTAGGTACAGCCGTGGCCAACCGTACTGCTTATATATATAATATACTGTATAACGGACCTGGTGGACACTGTCAGCAGACTGCTAAACTAGTATGAAGAAAAAAAAACCCACCACAGGTATACAATGTAGATGGATGGATAGTATAGTATTATATTACTTATGGACGACGAGTGCACTGACGACACAGAGGTAGGTACAGCCGTGGCCTACCGTACTGCTTATATATATATAATATACTGTATAATATAATAACGGACCTGGTGGACACTGTCAGCAGACTGCTAAACTAGTATGAAGGAAAAAAAAGCCACCACAGGTATACAATGTAGATGGATGGATAGTATAGTATTATATTACTTATGGACGACGAGTGCACTGACGACACAGAGGTAGGTACAGCCGTGGCCTACCGTACTGCTAGATATATATAAAATAAATATAATATACTGTATAATAAATAATAACGGACCTGGTGGACACTGTCAGCAGACTGCTAAACTAGTATGAAGAAAAAAAAGCCACCACAGACTGGAGTGTTTTTCAGGCAGACAAACGTATACTGGACTGGTGGTCACTGTCAGCAAAACTGTGCACTGTACTCCTGCTATAACTACTCCCCAGTCCCCACAATTAGGCAGTGTGAGCAGTGCACTCAGCACAGATATATCATGCAGCAGTGCAGCACACTGAGTGAGCACAGATATGGTGGAGCGTTTTTTTCAGGCAGAGAAACAAACAAAGGATTAAACTCACTGGTGGTATAATCAAAACCCTGCACTGTACTCCCTAACAGCTGCTCCCCGTCCCCAATCCTCCCCACAATTATAAGTAAGTCACTCAGTCTTTATACTCAGTCTTTTTCTACTATAACGGAGAGGACGCCAGCCACGTCCTCTCCCTATCAATCTCAATGCACGTGTGAAAATGGCGGCGACGCGCGGCTCCTTATATAGAATCCGAATCTCGCGAGAATCCGACAGCGGGATGATGACGTTCGGGCGCGCTCGGGTTAACCGAGCAAGGTGGGAGGATCCGAGTCGCTCGGACCCGTGAAAAAAAAAGTGAAGTTCGAGCGGGTTCGGATCCCGAGGATCCGAACCCGCTCATCACTAGTAATTACATATGGTTTTGTCATGTGATCAGAACGCACATTGCGATGCATTCACAATTGCTGCAGTGGGCATTTTTTCTCTATTTCTGGGCGGCAACTATTTGATTGCAGCAACTGCTTTTTAACAGAAACTGCAATCTTTGCTGAATGAGGTCCATAGACCCCACATTCTTCACATACATATCTGGTGAGCAGTGATGTCACTTGTATCAGGGCCGGCTCCAGGTCTACTAGCACCCTGAGCGAGAAAATGTAAAAGCGCCCCCCAAACCCTATGCGCGCCTTCCAGGAAAAGTGGGTGTGGCCTCCGGGAAAAGTGGACGTGGTCTCCTGGGAAAGTGGGTGTGGCCTCATAACTTCATATTATCAAACTATAAATAAATATATTTTCACACTCGCACACAATTAGCAGCCTTACACTGAACAGCCACAGTAGTGTTCCTTACACACAATGTCTCCAGTATAGTGCCAGATACACATAATGTGCAGTGCCAGATAGACATGATATGCCCCCCAGCAGTGCCAGCTACACATGACATGCCCCGCAACAGTGCCAGCTATACATGACAAGGTGCGTGGCCACATAATAGTGGCAATTCGCATTACACCACACAGTAGTGCAGCTAATACACATTGCACCAGGTAGAACCTCCTAGACACTTTGCGCCAGGCAGAGCACGTTAGAAACTTTGCACCAGGCAGAGCACGTTAGACACTTTGCGCCAGGCAGAGCACGTTAGACACTTTGCACCAGGTAGAGCACTGAGACACATTGCCTAGCCACAAACGCCTAGCGGGAACACTACATGATATGCTCCCCAGCAGTGCCAGATACACAAGACATGCCCCCCAGCAGTGCCAGATACACGTAACATGCCCCCCAGCAGTGCCAGATACACGTGACATGACCCCCAGCAGTGCCAGATACATAAATGGCCACACAATGCAGATATGACCCCACAGTGCCAGATACATAAGTGCCCCCATAGTGCCAGATACATAAGTGCCACCACAGTGCCAGATACATAAATGACCCCACAGTGCCAGATACATAAGTGCCCACACAGTGCCAGATACATCAATGACCCCACAGTGCCAGATACGTAAGTGCCCCCACAGTGCCAGATACATAAATGCCCCCACAGTGCCAGAAACATAAATGCCCTCCCCAGTGCCAGAAACATAAATGCCCCCACAGTGCAGATATGCCCCCACAGTGCCAGATACATAAATGCCCCCACAATGCAGATATGCCCCCACAGTGCCAGAAAAATAAATGCCCCACAGTGCCAGATACATAAATGCCCCCAGTGCCAGAAACATAAATGCCCCCACAGTGCAGATATGCCCCCACAGTGCCAGATACATAAATGCCCCCACAGTGCCAGATACATAAATGTCCCCACAGTGCAAGAAACATAAATGCCCCCACAGTGCAGATATGCCCACACAGTGCTAGATACATAAATGCCCCCAGTGCTAGGAACATAAATGCCCCCACAGTGCAGATATGCCCCCACAGTGCCAGATACATAAATGCCCCACAGTGCAGATATGCCCCCACAGTGCCAGAAAAATAAATGCCCCACAGTGCCAGATACATAAATGCCCCCAGTGCCAGAAACATAAATGCCCCCACAGTGCAGATATGCCCCCACAGTGCCAGATACATAAATGCCCCCACAGTGCCAGATACATAAATGTCCCCACAGTGCCAGATACATAAATGCCCCCACAGTGCCAGAAACATAAATGCCCTCCCCAGTGCCAGAAACATAAATGCCCCCACAGTGCAGATATGCCCCCACAGTGCCAGATACATAAATGCCCCCACAGTGCAGATATGCCCCCACAGTGCCAGAAAAATAAATGCCCCACAGTGCCAGATACATAAATGCCCCCAGTGCCAGAAACATAAATGCCCCCACAGTGCAGATATGCCCCCACAGTGCCAGATACATAAATGGCCCCACAGTGCCAGATACATAAATGTCCATACACAGTGCCAGATACATAAATGCCCCCACAGTGCCAGAAACATAAATGCCCTCCCCAGTGCCAGAAACATAAATGCCCCCACAGTGCAGAAATGCCCCCACAGTGCCAGATACATAAATGCCCCCACAGTGCAGATATGCCCCCACAGTGCCAGAAAAATAAATGCCCCACAGTGCCAGATACATAAATGCCCCCAGTGCCAGAAACATAAATGCCCCCACAGTGCAGATATGCCCCCACAGTGCCAGATACATAAATGCCCCCACAGTGCCAGATACATAAATGTCCCCACAGTGCCAGAAACATAAATGCCCCCACAGTGCAGATATGCCCACACAGTGCTAGATACATAAATGCCCCCAGTGCTAGGAACATAAATGCCCCCACAGTGCAGTTATGCCCCCACAGTGCCAGATACATAAATGCCCCCACAGTGCAGATATGCCCCCACAGTGCCAGAAAAATAAATGCCCCACAGTGCCAGATACATAAATGCCCCCAGTGCCAGAAACATAAATGCCCCCACAGTGCAGATATGCCCCCACAGTGCCAGATACATAAATGTCCCCACAGTGCCAGAAACATAAATGCCCCCACAGTGCAGATATGCCCACACAGTGCTAGATACATAAATGCCCCCAGTGCTAGGAACATAAATGCCCCCACAGTGCAGATATGCCCCCACAGTGCCAGATACATAAATGCCCCACAGTGCCAGAAACATAAATGCCCCCACAGTGCCAGAAACATAAATGCCCCCAGTGCCAGAAACATAAATGCCCCCACAGTGCCAGATACATAAATGCCTCCAGTGCCAGAAACATAAATGCCCCCACAGTGCCAGATACATAAATGCCCCCAATGCCAGAAACATAAATGTCCCCACAGTGCAGATATGCCCCCACAGTGCCAGATACATAAATGCCCCCACAGTGCCAGATACATAAATGTCCCCACAGTGCCAGAAACATAAATGCCCCCACAGTGCAGATATGCCCACACAGTACCAGATACATAAATGCCCCCAGTGCCAGAAACATAAATGCCTCCACAGTGCAGATTTGTCCCCACAGTGCCAGAAACATAAATGCCCCCCAGTGCCAGAAACATTAATGCCCCCACAGTGCCAGAAACATAAATGACCCCTCAGTGCAGATATGCCCACACAGTGCTAGATACATAAATGCCCCCAGTGCCAGAAACATAAATTCCCCCACAGTGCAGATATGCCCCCACAGTGCCAGATACATAAATGCCCCCAGTGCCAGAAACATAAATGCCCCCACAGTGCCAGAAACATAAATGCCCCCAGTGCCAGAAACATAAATGCCCCCACAGTGCCAGATACATAAATGCCTCCAGTGCCAGAAACATAAATGCCCCCACAGTGCCAGATACATAAATGCCCCCAATGCCAGAAACATAAATGTCCCCACAGTGCAGATATGCCCCACAGTGCCAGATACATAAATGCCCCCACAGTGCCAGATACATAAATGTCCCCACAGTGCCAGAAACATAAATGCCCCCACAGTGCAGATATGCCCACACAGTGCCAGATACATAAATGCCCCCAGTGCCAGAAACATAAATGCCTCCACAGTGCAGATATGTTCCCACAGTGCCAGAAACATAAATGCCCCCAGTGCCAGAAACATTAATGCCCCCACAGTGCCAGAAACATAAATGACCCCTCAGTGCAGATATGCCCACACAGTGCTAGATACATAAATGCACCCAGTGCCAGAAACATAAATGCCCCCACAGTGCAGATATGCCCCCACAGTGCCAGATACATAAATGCCCCCAGTGCCAGAAACATAAATGCCCCCACAGTGCCAGAAACATAAATGCCCCCAGTGCCAGAAACATAAAAGCCCCCACAGTGCCAGATACATAAATGCCTCCAGTGGCAGAAACATAAATGCACCCACAGTGCAGATATGCCCCCAGTGCCAGAAACATAAATGCCCCCACTTTGCAGATATGCCCCCACAGTGCCAGATACATAAATGCCCCCAGTTCCAGAAACATAAATGCACCACAGTGCAGATATGCCCCCACAGTGCCAGATACATAAATGCCCCCACAGTGCCAGATACATAAATGTCCCCACAGTGCCAGATACATAAATGCCCCCACAGTGCCAGAAACATAAATGCCCTCCCCAGTGCCAGAAACATAAATGCCCCCACAGTGCAGATATGCCCCCACAGTGCCAGAAAAATAAATGCCCCACAGTGCCAGATACATAAATGCCCCCAGTGCCAGAAACATAAATGCCCCCACAGTGCAGATATGCCCCCACAGTGCCAGATACATAAATGCCCCCACAGTGCCAGATACATAAATGTCCCCACAGTGCCAGAAACATAAATGCCCCCACAGTGCAGATATGCCCACACAGTGCTAGATACATAAATGCCCCCAGTGCTAGGAACATAAATGCCCCCACAGTGCAGTTATGCACCCACAGTGCCAGATACATAAATGCCCCCACAGTGCAGATATGCCCCCACAGTGCCAGAAAAATAAATGCCCCACAGTGCCAGATACATAAATGCCCCCAGTGCCAGAAACATAAATGCCCCCACAGTGCAGATATGCCCCCACAGTGCCAGATACATAAATGTCCCCACAGTGCCAGAAACATAAATGCCCCCACAGTGCAGATATGCCCACACAGTGCTAGATACATAAATGCCCCCAGTGCTAGGAACATAAATGCCCCCACAGTGCAGATATGCCCCCACAGTGCCAGATACATAAATGCCCCACAGTGCCAGAAACATAAATGCCCCCACAGTGCCAGAAACATAAATGCCCCCAGTGCCAGAAACATAAATGCCCCCACAGTGCCAGATACATAAATGCCTCCAGTGCCAGAAACATAAATGCCCCCACAGTGCCAGATACATAAATGCCCCCAATGCCAGAAACATAAATGTCCCCACAGTGCAGATATGCCCCCACAGTGCCAGATACATAAATGCCCCCACAGTGCCAGATACATAAATGTCCCCACAGTGCCAGAAACATAAATGCCCCCACAGTGCAGATATGCCCACACAGTGCCAGATACATAAATGCCCCCAGTGCCAGAAACATAAATGCCTCCACAGTGCAGATTTGTCCCCACAGTGCCAGAAACATAAATGCCCCCCAGTGCCAGAAACATTAATGCCCCCACAGTGCCAGAAACATAAATGACCCCTCAGTGCAGATATGCCCACACAGTGCTAGATACATAAATGCCCCCAGTGCCAGAAACATAAATTCCCCCACAGTGCAGATATGCCCCCACAGTGCCAGATACATAAATGCCCCCAGTGCCAGAAACATAAATGCCCCCACAGTGCCAGAAACATAAATGCCCCCAGTGCCAGAAACATAAATGCCCCCACAGTGCCAGATACATAAATGCCTCCAGTGCCAGAAACATAAATGCCCCCACAGTGCCAGATACATAAATGCCCCCAATGCCAGAAACATAAATGTCCCCACAGTGCAGATATGCCCCACAGTGCCAGATACATAAATGCCCCCACAGTGCCAGATACATAAATGTCCCCACAGTGCCAGAAACATAAATGCCCCCACAGTGCAGATATGCCCACACAGTGCCAGATACATAAATGCCCCCAGTGCCAGAAACATAAATGCCTCCACAGTGCAGATATGTTCCCACAGTGCCAGAAACATAAATGCCCCCAGTGCCAGAAACATTAATGCCCCCACAGTGCCAGAAACATAAATGACCCCTCAGTGCAGATATGCCCACACAGTGCTAGATACATAAATGCACCCAGTGCCAGAAACATAAATGCCCCCACAGTGCAGATATGCCCCCACAGTGCCAGATACATAAATGCCCCCAGTGCCAGAAACATAAATGCCCCCACAGTGCCAGAAACATAAATGCCCCCAGTGCCAGAAACATAAAAGCCCCCACAGTGCCAGATACATAAATGCCTCCAGTGGCAGAAACATAAATGCACCCACAGTGCAGATATGCCCCCAGTGCCAGAAACATAAATGCCCCCACTTTGCAGATATGCCCCCACAGTGCCAGATACATAAATGCCCCCAGTTCCAGAAACATAAATGCACCACAGTGCAGATATGCCCCCACAGTGCCAAATACATAAATGCCCCCAGTGCCAGAAACATAAATGCCCCCACAGTGCAGATACATAAGTGCCCCCACAGTGCCAGATACATAAATGCCCCCACAGTGCAAGAAACATAAATGCCCCCCCCCCCCCAGTGCCAGAAACATAAATGCCCCCACAGTGCAGATATGCCCCCACAGTGCCAGATACATAAATGCCCCCAGTGCCAGAAACATAAATGCCCCCACAGTGCCAGAAACATAAATGCCCCCAGTGCCAGAAACATGAATGCCCCCACAGTGCCAGATACATAAATGCCTCCAGTGCCAGAAACATAAATGCCCCCACAGTGCCAGATACATAAATGCCCCCAATGCCAGAAACATAAATGTCCCCACAGTGCAGATATGCCCCCACAGTGCCAGATACATAAATGCCCCCACAGTGCCAGATACATAAATGTCCCCACAGTGCCAGAAACATAAATGCCCCCACAGTGCAGATATGCCCACACAGTGCCAGATACATAAATGCCCCCAGTGCCAGAAACATAAATGCCTCCACAGTGCAGATATGTCCCCACAGTGCCAGAAACATAAATGCCCCCAGTGCCAGAAACATTAATGCCCCCACAGTGCCAGAAACATAAATGACCCCTCAGTGCAGATATGCCCACACAGTGCTAGATACATAAATGCCCCCAGTGCCAGAAACATAAATGCCCCCACAGTGCAGATTTGCCCCCACAGTGCCAGATACATAAATGCCCCCAGTGACAGAAACATAAATGCCCCCACAGTGCCAGAAACATAAATGCCCCCAGTGCCAGAAACATAAAAGCCCCCATAGTGCCAGATACATAAATGCCTCCAGTGCCAGAAACATAAATGCCCCCACAGTGCAGATATGCCCCCAGTGCCAGAAACATAAATGCCCCCACTTTGCAGATATGCCCCCACAGTGCCAGATACATAAATGCCCCCAGTGTCAGAAACATAAATGCCCCCACAGTGCAGATATGCCCCCACAGTGCCAAATACATAAATGCCCCCAGTGCCAGAAACATAAATGCCTCCACAGTGCAGATATGTCCCCACAGTGCCAGAAACATAAATGCCCCCAGTGCCAGAAACATTAATGCCCCCACAGTGCCAGAAACATAAATGACCCCTCAGTGCAGATATGCCCACACAGTGCTAGATACATAAATGCCCCCAGTGCCAGAAACATAAATGCCCCCACAGTGCAGATTTGCCCCCACAGTGCCAGATACATAAATGCCCCCAGTGACAGAAACATAAATGCCCCCACAGTGCCAGAAACATAAATGCCCCCAGTGCCAGAAACATAAAAGCCCCCATAGTGCCAGATACATAAATGCCTCCAGTGCCAGAAACATAAATGCCCCCACAGTGCAGATATGCCCCCAGTGCCAGAAACATAAATGCCCCCACTTTGCAGATATGCCCACACAGTGCCAGATACATAAATGCCCCCAGTGTCAGAAACATACATGCCCCCACAGTGCAGATATGCCCCCACAGTGCCAAATACATAAATGCCCCCAGTGCCAGAAACATAAATGCCCCCACAGTGCCAGATACATATGTGCCACCACAGTGCCAGATACATAAATGACCCCTCAGTGCCATATACATAAGTGCCCCCACAGTGCCAGATACATCAATGACCCCACAGTGCCAGATACATAAGTGCCCCCACAGTGCCAGATACATAAATGCCCCCCCCCAGTGCCAGAAACATACATGCCCCCACAGTGCAGATATGCCCCCACAGTGCCAGATACATAAATGCCCCCAAAGTGCAGATATGCCCCCACAGTGCCAGATACATAAATGCCCCCAGTGCCAGAAACATAAATGCCCCACAGTGCCAGATACATAAATGCCCCCCGTGCCAGAAACATAAATGCCCCCACAGTGCAGATATGCCCCCACAGTGCCAGATACATAAATGTCCCCACAGTGCCAGATACATAAATGTCCCCACAGTGCCAGAAACATAAATGCATCAGCAGTGCAGATATGCCCACACAGTGCCAGATACATAAATGCCCCCAGTGCCAGAAACATAAATGGCTCCACAGTACCAGATATGTCCCCACAGTGCCAGATACATAAATGTCCCCACAGTGCCAGATACATAAATGCCCCCACAGTGCAAGAAACATAAATGCCCCCACAGTGCAGATATGCCCCCACAGTGCCAGATACATAAATGCCCCCACAGTGCAGATATGCCCCCCACAGTGCAAGATACATAAATGCCCCCAGTGCCAGAAACATAAATGCCCCACAGTGCCAGATACATAAATGCCCCCAGTGCCAGAAACATAAATGCCCCCACAGTGCAGATATGCCCCCACAGTGCCAGATACATAAATGCCCCCACAGTGCCAGATACATAAATGCCCCCAGTGCCAGAAACATAAATTCCCCCACAGTGCCAGATACATAAATGCCCCCAATGCCAGAAACATAAATGCCCCCACAGTGCAGATATGCCCCCACAGTGCCAGATACGTAAATGCCCCCACAGTGCCAGATACATAAACGCCCCCACAGTGCAGATATGCCCACACAGTGCCAGATACATAAATGCCCCCAGTGCCCGAAACATAAATGCCTCCACAGTGCAGATATGTCCCCACAGTGCCAGATACATAAATGCCCCCAGTGCCAGAAACATAAATGCCCCCACAGTGCCAGAAACATAAATGCCCCCTCAGTGCAGATATGCCAACACAGTGCTAGATACATAAATGCCCCCAGTGCCAGAAACATAAATGCCCCCACAGTGCAGATATGCCCCCACAGTGCCAAATACATAAATGCCCCCAGTGCCAGAAACATAAATGCCCCCACAGTGCCAGAAACATAAATGCCCCCAGTGCCAGAAACATAAATGCCCCCACAGTGCCAGATACATAAATGCCCCCAATGCCAGAAACATAAATGCCCCCACAGTGCAGATATGCCCCCACAGTGGCAGATACATAAATGCCCCCACAGTGTCAGATACATAAATGTCCCCACAGTGCAGAAATGCCCACACAGTGCTAGATACATAAATGCCCCCAGTGCCAGAAACATAAATGCCCCCACAGTGCAGATATGCCCCCACAGTGCCAGATACATAAATGCCCCCACAGTGCCAGATACATAAATGTCCCCACAGTGCCAGAAACATAAATGCCTCCACAGTGCAGATATGCCCACACAGTGCCAGATACATAAATGCCCCCAGTGCCAGAAACATAAATGGCTCCACAGTGCAGATATGTCCCCACAGTGCCAGATACATAAATGCCCCCAGTGCCAGAAACATAAATGCCCCCACAGTGCCAGAAACATAAATGCCCCCACAGTGCAGATATGCCCCCACAGTGCCAGATACATAAATGCCCCCACAGTGCAGATATGCCCCCACAGTGCCAGATACATAAATGCCCCCAGTGCCAGAAACATAAATGCCCCACAGTGCCAGATACATAAATGCCCCCAGTGCCAGAAACATAAATGCCCCCACAGTGCAGATATGCCCCCACAGTGCCAGATACATAAATGCCCCCACGGTGCCAGATACATAAATGTCCCTACAGTGCCAGAAACATAAATGCCCCCACAGTGCAGATATGCCCACACAGTGCCAGAAACATAAATGCCCCCAGTGCCAGAAACATAAATGCCTCCACAGTGCAGATATGCCCACACAGTGCCAGATACATAAATGCCCCCAGTGCCAGAAACATAAATGCCCCCACAGTGCAGATATGCCCCCACAGTGCCAGATACATAAATGCCCCCAGTGCCAGAAACATAAATGCCCCCACAGTGCCAGAAACATAAATGCCCCCAGTGCCAGAAACATAAATGCCCCCAAAGTGCCAGATACATAAATGCCCCCAATGCCAGAAACATAAATGCTCCCACAGTGCAGATATGCCCCCACAGTGCCAGATACATAAATGCCCCCACAGTGCCAGATACATAAATGCCCCCACAGTGCAGATATGCCCACACAGTGCTAGATACATAAATGCCCCCAGTGCCAGAAACATAAATGCCCCCACAGTGCAGATATGCCCCCACAGTGCCAGATACATAAATGCCCCCTCAGTGCCAGATACATAAATGTCCCCACAGTGCCAGAAACATAAATGCCTCCACAGTGCAGATATGCCCACACAGTGCCAGATACATAAATGCCCCCAGTGCCAGAAACATAAATGGCTCCACAGTGCAGATATGTCCCCACAGTGCCAGATACATAAATGCCCCCAGTGCCAGAAATATAAATGCCCCCACAGTGCCAGAAACATAAATGCCCCCACAGTGCAGATATGCCCCCACAGTGCCAGATACATAAATGCCCCCACAGTGCAGATATGCCCCCACAGTGCCAGATACATAAATGCCCCCAGTGCCAGAAACATAAATGCCCCACAGTGCCAGATACATAAATACCCCCAGTGCCAGAAACATAAATGCCCCCACAGTGCAGATATGCCCCCACAGTGCCAGATACATAAATGCCCCCACACTGCCAGATATGCCCCCACAGTGCCAGATACAAAAATGCCCCCAGTGCCAGAAACATAAATGCCCCACAGTGCCAGATACATAAATGCCCCCAGTGCCAGAAACATAAATGCCCCCACAGTGCCAGATACATAAATGCCCCCACACTGCCAGATACATAAATGTCCCCACAGTGCCAGATACATAAATGCCCCCACAGTGCAGATATGCCCCCACAGTGCCAGATACATAAATGCCCCCAGTGCCAGAAACATAAATGCCCACACAGTGCCAGATACATAAATGCCCCCAGTGCCAGAAACATAAATGCCTCCACAGTGCAGATATGTCCCCACAGTGCCAGATACATAAATGCCCCCAGTGCCAGAAACATAAATGCCCCCACAGTGCCAGAAACATAAATGCCCCCTCAGTGCAGATATGCCCACACAGTGCTAGATACATAAATGCCCCCAGTGCCAGAAACATAAATGCCCCCACAGTGCAGATATGCCCCCACAGTGCCAGATACATAAATGCCCCCAGTGCCAGAAACATAAATGCCCCCACAGTGCCAGAAACATAAATGCCCCCCAGTGCCAGAAACATAAATGCCCCCACAGTGCCAGATACATAAATGCCCCCAATGCCAGAAACATAAATGCCCCCATAGTGCAGATATGCCCCCACAGTGCCAGATACATAAATGCCCCCACTGTGCCAGATACATAAATGTCCCCACAGTGCCAGAAACATAAATGCTCCCACAGTGCAGATATGCCCACACAGTGCAAGATACATAAATGCCCCCAGTGCCAGAAACATAAATGCCTCCACATTGCAGATATGTCCCCACAGTGCCAGATACATAAATGCCCCCAGTGCCAGAAACATAAATGCCCCCACAGTGCCAGAAACATAAATGCCCCCTCAGTGCAGATAAGCCCCCACAGTGCTAGATACATAAATGCCCCCAGTGCCAGAAACATAAATGCCCCCACAGTGCAGATATGCACCCACAATGCCAGATACATAAATGCCCCAGTGCCAGAAACATAAATGCCCCCACAGTGCCAGAAACATAAATGCCCCCAGTGCCAGAAACATAAATGCCCCCACAGTGCCAGATACATAAATGCCTCCAGTGCCAGAAACATAAATGCCCCCACAGTGCAGATATGCCCCCAGTGCCAGAAACATAAATGCCCCCACTTTGCAGATATGCCCCCACAGTGCCAGATACATAAATGCCCCCAGTGCCAGAAACATAAATGTCCCCACAGTGCAGATATGCACCCACAGTGCCAGATACATAAATGCCCCCAGTGCCAGAAACATAAATGCCCCCACAGTGCAGATATGCCCCCACAGTGCCAGATACATATATGCCCCCACAGTGCAGATATGCCCCCACAGTACCAGATACATAATGTCCCCACAGTGCCAGAAACATAAATGCCCCCACAGTGCAGATATGCCCACACAGTGCTAGATACATAAATGCCCCCAGTGCCAGAAACATAAATGCCCCCACAGTGCAGATATGCCCCCACAGTGCCAGATACATAAATGCCCCCAGTGCCAGAAACATAATTGCCCCCACAGTGCCAGAAACATAAATGCCCCCAGTGCCAGAAACATAAATGCCCCCACAGTGCAAGATACATAAATGCCTCCAGTGCCAGAAACATTAATGCCCCCACAGTGCCAGATATATAAATGCCCCCAATGCCAGAAACATAAATGCCCCCACAGTGCTGATATGCCCCCACAGTGCCAGATACATAAATGCCCCCACAGTGCCAGATACATAAATGTCCCCACAGTGCCAGAAACATAAATGCCCCCACAGTGCAGATATGCCCACACAGTGCCAGATACATAAATGCCCCCAGTGCCAGAAACATAAATGCCTCCACAGTGCAGATATGTCCCCACAGTGCCAGAAACATAAATTCCCCCAGTGCCAGAAACATTAATGCCCCCACAGTGCCAGAAACATAAATGCCCCCTCAGTGCAGATATGCCCACACAGTGCTAGATACATAAATGCCCCCAGTGCCAGAAACATAAATGCCCCCACAGTGCAGATATGCCCCCACAGTGCCAGATACATAAATGCCCCCAGTGCCAGAAACATAAATGCCCCCACAGTGCCAGAAACATAAATGCCCCCACAGTGCCAGATACATAAATGCCTCCAGTGCCAGAAACATAAATGCCCCCACAGTGCCAGATACATAAATGCCCCAAATGCCAGAAACATAAATGCCCCCACAGTGCAGATATGCCCCCAGTGCCAGAAACATAAATGCCCCCACTTTGCAGATATGCCCTACAGTGCCAGATACATAAATGCCCCCAGTGCCAGATACATAAATGCCCCCACCGTGCAGATATGCCCCCACAGTGCCAAATACATAAATGCCCCCAGTGCCTGAAACATAAATGCCCCCACAGTGCCAGAAACATAAGTGCCACCACAGTGCCAGATACATAAATGACCCCACAGTGCCAGATACATAAGTGCCCCACAGTGCCAGATACATCAATGACCCCACAGTGCCAGATACATAAGTGCCCCCACAGTGCCAGATACATAAATGCCCCCACAGTGCCAGAAACATAAACCCCCCCCCCAAGTGCCAGAAACATACATGCCCCCACAGTGCAGATATGCCCCCACAGTGCCAGATACATAAATGCCCCCACAGTGCAGATATGCCCCCACAGTGCCAGATACATAAATGCCCCCAGTGCCAGAAACATAAATGCCCCACAGTGCCAGATACATAAATGCCCCCAGTGCCAGAAACATAAATGCCCCCACAGTGCAGATATGCCCCAACAGTGCCAGATACATAAATGCCCCCACAGTGCCAGATACATAAATGCCCCCACAGTGCCAGATACATAAATGTCCCCACAGTGCCAGAAACATAAATGCCTCCACAGTGCAGATATGCCCACACAGCGCCAGATACATAAATGCCCCAAGTGCCAGAAACATAAATGCCCCCACAGTGCAGATATGTCCCCACAGTGCCAGATACATAAATGCCCCCAGTGCCAGAAACATAAATGCCCCCACAGTGCCAGAAACATAAATGCCCCCACAGTGCAGATATGCCCCCCACAGTGCCAGATACATAAATGCCCCCACAGTGCAGATATGCCCCCACAGTGCCAGATACATAAATGCCCCCAGTGCCAGAAACATAAATGCCCCCACAGTGCAGATATGCCCCCACAGTGCCAGATACATAAATGCCCCCACAGTGCCAGATACATAAATGTCCCCACAGTGCCAGAAACATAAATGCCCCCACAGTGCAGATATGCCCACACAGTGCCAGATACATAAATGCCCCCAGTGCCAGAAACATAAATGCCTCCACAGTGCAGATATGTCCCAACAGTGCCAGGTACATAAATGCCCCCAGTGCAAGAAACATAAATGCCCCCACAGTGCCAGAAACATAAATGCCCCCACAGTGCAGATATGCCCACACAGTGCTAGATACATAAATGCCCCCAGTGCCAGACACATAAATGCCCCCACAGTGCAGATATGCCCCCAAAGTGCCAGATACATAAATGCCCCCAGTGCCAGAAACATAAATGCCCCCACAGTGCCAGAAACATAAATGCCCCCAGTGCCAGAAACATAAATGCCCCCACAGTCCCAGTTACATAAATTCCCCCAATGCCAGAAACATAAATGCCCGCACAGTGCAGATATGCCCCACAGTGCCAGATACATATATGCCCACACAGTGCCAGAAACATAAATGTCCCCACAGTGCCAGAAACATAAATGCCCCCACAGTGCAGATATGCCCTAACAGTGCCAGATACATAAATGCCCCCAGTGCCAGAAACATAAATGCCTCCACAGTGCAGATATGTCCCCACAGTGCCAGATACATAAATGCCCCCAGTTCTAGAAACATAAATGCCCCCCCAGTGCCAGACACATAAATGCCCCCACAGTGCAGATATGCCCCCAAAGTGCCAGATACATAAATGCCCCCAGTGCCAGAAACATAAATGCCCCCACAGTGCCAGAAACATAAATGCCCCCAGTGCCAGAAACATAAATGCCCCCACAGTGCCAGATACATAAATGCCCCCAATGCCAGAAACATAAATGCCCGCACAGTGCAGATATGCCCCCACAGTGCCAGATACATAAATGCCCACACAGTGCCAGATACATAAATGTCCCCACAGTGCCAGAAACATAAATGCCCCCACAGTGCAGATATGCCCCCACACTGCCAGATACATAAATGCCCCAAGTGCCAGAAACATAAATGCCTCCACAGTGCAGATATGTCCCCACAGTGCCAGATACATAAATGCCCCCAGTGCTAGAAACATAAATACCCCCACAGTGCCAGAAACATAAATGCCCCCTCAGTGCAGATAAGCCCCCACAGTGCTAGATACATAAATGCCCCCAGTGCCAGAAACATAAATGCCCCCACAGTGCAGATATGCCCCCACAGTGCCAGATACATAAATGCCCCCAGTGCCAGACACATAAATGCCCCCACAGTGCCAGAAACATAAATGCCCCCAGTGCCAGAAACATAAATGCCCCCACTGTGCCAGATACATAAATGCCTCCAGTGCCAGAAACATAAATGCCCCCACAGTGCCAGATACATAAATGCCCCCAATGCCAGAAACATAAATGCCCCCACAGTGCAGATATGCCCCCAGTGCCAGAAACATAAATGCCCCCACTTTGCAGATATGCCCCCACAGTGCCAGATACATAAATGCCCCCAGTGCCAGATACATAAATGCCCCCACAGTGCAGATATGCCCCCACAGTGCCAGATACATAAATGCCCCCTTTGCCAGACACATAAATGCCCCCACAGTGCAGATATGCCCCCACAGTGCCAGATACATATATGCCCCCGCAGTGCAGATATGCCCCCACAGTGCCAGATACATAAATGCCCCCAGTGCCAGAAACATAAATGCCCCCACAGTGCAGATATGCCCCCACAGTGCCAGATACATAAATGCCCCCAGTGCCAGAGACATAAATGCCCCCACAGTGCAGATATGCCCCCACAGTGCCAGACACATAAATGCCCCCACAGTGCAGATATGCCCCCAAAGTGCCAGATACATAAATTCCCCCAGTGCCAGAAACATAAATGCCCCCACAGTGCCAGAAACATAAATGCCCCCAGTGCCAGAAACATAAATGCCCCCACAGTCCCAGTTACATAAATTCCCCCAATGCCAGAAACATAAATGCCCGCACAGTGCAGATATGCCCCACAGTGCCAGATACATAAATGTCCCCACAGTGCCAGAAACATAAATGCCCCCACAGTGCAGATATGCCCTAACAGTGCCAGATACATAAATGCCCCCAGTGCCAGAAACATAAATGCCTCCACAGTGCAGATATGTCCCCACAGTGCCAGATACATAAATATGCTAGAAACATAAATGCCCCCCCCCCCCAGTGCCAGACACATAAATGCCCCCACAGTGCAGATATGCCCCCAAAGTGCCAGATACATAAATCCCCCCAGTGCCAGAAACATAAATGCCCCCACAGTGCCAGAAACATAAATGCCCCCAGTGCCAGAAACATAAATGCCCCCACAGTGCCAGATACATAAATGCCCCCAATGCCAGAAACATAAATGCCCGCACAGTGCAGATATGCCCCCACAGTGCCAGATACATAAATGCCCACACAGTGCCAGATACATAAATGTCCCCACAGTGCCAGAAACATAAATGCCCCCACAGTGCAGATATGCCCCCACAGTGCCAGATACATAAATGCCCCCAGTGCCAGAAACATAAATGCCTCCACAGTGCAGATATGTCCCCACAGTGCCAGATACATAAATGCCCCCAGTGCTAGAACCATAAATACCCCCACAGTGCCAGAAACATAAATGCCCCCTCAGTGCAGATAAGCCCCCACAGTGCTAGATACATAAATGCCCCCAGTGCCAGAAACATAAATGCCCCCACAGTGCAGATATGCCCCCACAGTGCCAGATACATAAATGCCCCCAGTGCCAGACACATAAATGCCCCCACAGTGCCAGAAACATAAATGCCCCCAGTGCCAGAAACATAAATGCCCCCACAGTGCCAGATACATAAATGCCTCCAGTGCCAGAAACATAAATGCCCCCACAGTGCCAGATACATAAATGCCCCCAATGCCAGAAACATAAATGCCCCCACAGTGCAGATATGCCCCCACAGTGCCAGATACATAAATGCCCCCAGTGCCAGAGACATAAATGCCCCCACAGTGCAGATATGCCCCCACAGTGCCAGATACATAAATGCCCCCATAGTGCAGATATGCCCCCACAGTGCCAGATACATAAATGCCCCCAGTGCCAGAAACATAAATGCCCCACAGTGCCAGATACATAAATGCCCCCAGTGCCAGAAATATAAATGCCCCCACAGTGCCAGATATTCACTCACAGGTCACAATACCTGCAGTGCGGGGAGCCGGGAGGGGTAGTCCTGCTGTGGGCGCGGATGGATCAAAACTCCTGTGTGCGCGCTATGCGCGCTGCGCGGGGCTGGCATCTGACGTCAGATGCCGGCGCCGCAGAGCGCGCTGCATAGCGCGCACACAAGCGGCCGGGGCCGGGACACTGCAGGCTGTCTCCAGGCAGGAATATGGCGGTAAACAGGTATGTACGTAAAGAGAAAAGTATGACTCTTGTTTGGGCGCACTCTTCAGTTAACTAGATGTAAATTGATAGTAATTAAAAATTGATTTGATCTTTATTTATACTTTCTAAAATACACTAAGAAACAGAACAAAGTAAATGATGTTTGGACAGGTATTGGTGTCCCTACTGGAGAGCAAGGTCTCCCAGGATGGGAATAAAATGTTCAGATCTTAATTATGCCTGGATAAACGCATATCGGAAGGTGGCTACATGTTAAGCTACTTCCGTCTGCTCAAGATCTGTACAAACTGTGTTTGTATTGATGCGCCCTAAATAGGGTTAATTCGTGAGTGGGAGAACCCAGACACTGAATAACAATTCTAATAAGCACCACTGTTATATTGATGCAGCCCTAGATTGGGTTAATTCGTGAGTGGGAGGACCCAAACACTGAGTAACAATTCTATTAAGCACCACTGTCTAAATGAGAGGAGGAAGAATAAAGAGGGAGGAGAATTGAGTGTAAGTGGTGATACTGCTGTTGGCGTAGTTTCCACAGGAAACAGAGTCTTCCTACTTCACTGGGTATTCCCTAGTGGTCACCCATCTAGGTACTAACTCAGCCCACCTAGGTTTAGCTTCCAAGATCGGACGAGATTGGGCGTGAACGTAGGGGTATGGTCGTAGGAATGTTAGATCCTATGGCACCAATGAGTGTGCACCGAAAGGGAGGATTGATTCCTCCTGTGAAACGGAATGCTGAGAATGCATGAAAGAGGAGAAAGAATGATAGATGAGTAGGTGTGAATCTGCTGTCCACGTTAGACTGGAGAGACGTGTCTCGTAGGGGTGGTCTTCTGTATGCCGGCGGTCGGGCTCCCGGCGCTCAGTATACCGGCGCCGGGAGCCCGACAGCCGGCATACCGACACTTATTTTCCCTCGTGGGGGTCCACGACCCCCATAGAGGGAGAATAAAATAGTGTGGCGCGCGTAGCGCGCCACCGTGCCCGTAGCTTGGCGAGCGCAGCGAGCCCGCAAGGGGCTCATTTGCGCTCGCCACACTGTCGGTAAGCCGGCGGTCGGGCTCCCGGCGCCGATTGGCTGGCACTTTATCACTGTGATATTTATCACTTTTCGAGGCTTAGTACATCTGGCCCCTTGCATTTTATCCATTTTAAGATACATAACCATCCATTCAGAGAAATAGACATACAGTAAACTTTTTCATTTAAAACTAAAACCTCTGTATGACAAGTGTAACTGCCTATCACTGTTTAGTTGTTATCAGGGGCATAAGAAGACTGATCTCCTCACTGATGCATTCCTGTATCCTGACTGACACATTAGGCTACATGTAATAGGGTGCAATTTTTTAGGTGTCTGAAAAATTGCACCAAATCGTACGTTTGTAACTTGTGATTTTTTACTAGAAATCGCAAATGTAATAGGGTGCGAATTTAAAAGTTAAAATGGATTCATATGCGATTTTTTTGTGATTTTTAGTAAGGGAAATATGCGATTTTTAGGGATAAAAACCATGCGGTTTTTGTTCATGTTTTTATTACTTAAGGGGTCATTACGACCCTTTCGAACGCATCGGTTCTTCGCTGCGGTGCGAATGGGTCGGGATTGCGGCTGCGTGGTGCCCTCAATGCACACGCATGTCATTGCCTGGCGACGGATGTCACCGGGCAGCGATGCCACCAGCACTGAAAGTGATCACAGCTGCGATCGCAAGAAGATTGATGGCGGGGAGGCGTTCTGGGGTGTCTGCGTACCGTTTTACGGGCGTGGAGATCCGTATGCAGGCATGTTCAGGCGTTTGGAGGGCGGATATCTGACGTCAATCCCGGGACCTTCGTCACTGGATCTGTCGCACAGGGTAAGTAGGTCCGTCTAACCCTGGTCTTGTTTTGCAGGAAACTTTTTATCATAGCAGGGCTGCACAAGCGATTGCAGCCCTGCTATGCTAAAATACACTCCCCCATAGGCTGTGCCTAGTTGATCGCATGAGCAGCAAAAAGTTGCTACGTGTGATCAACTTGGAATGACCACTACAGTCAGAAGCATGCACAGATCAGTGAGATCTGTGCATGCTTTTGTCTGTGAAAGCAAAGAAAGTGTATTTTGGGGTATTTACTTTGTTGTGGAACTACAGGTACCAGCAGGCCCTTAGATTCCCTGCATGCTGGTACTTGTGGTTCTCCAAGTACCAGCATGTGGGGGAGGCTTGCTGGGACTTGTAGTTCCACAGCAAAATACAATATTCTTTTTAACACTTTCACAGCTATCAGCCCCCCATCCACATCCCATGGATGGAGGGGAAAGCCCCGGGCTTCATCCCTGGCCCTTGGGTGCCTGGAGGGGGGGGGGGGGGGCTTTATTTAAGGTGTCCCCACTCCCCCAGGGAAATCCCAGCCGGGGGTTACTAGTTGGGGGGTTGTGATGCTTTGGATGCAGGGACCTATATAAAAGTGTCCCACGGCTGCGGCATCACCTCCCTGGCTAGTGGAGCCCGGTGCTGGTTTAAAAAATACAGTTGATCCCTACTTCTTTTGTCCCTCATATTTTTGGAACCAGGACTGGTCCAAGAGTCCAGTTCTGGTTGTTTAAATACGGGGAAACCCAGTCAATTTTTCCCCCATATTTTTGCAACCAGGACTGGCTCAAAGAGCCCAGGGCTGGTTATGCTTTTGGGAGGGAACTGCACGTTGTTTTTAAAAAAAATGTTTTAACACTTTCTTTGCTTTCACAGACAGAAGCATGCATGGATCTCAGTGATCTGTGCATGCTTCTCCAAAAATCGCCAGTCTAAACCTGGTCTATTATTCTGGCGATTTTTGGTAAAGTTTTGTGAGCAAGTGAAAAAAATCGCATCCTATTACATTTGCGATTTATATTGTTTTCAATGGGAAAACATCTGGATGTGATTTTTCACTTGCGATTTTTGGTATATGTTCAAAACTTGCGATTTTTAACAAAATCGCAAGCTATTACATTTGCGATTTTTGGAAAACGCGCAAATTGGTGTTAAAAATCTCACGTTTTCCGAAATCGCACCCTATAACATTTAGACTTTTGAGCAGGTGATTGGTAAGTGTGTACTCTAACCTGAATTGTCCTCTCTGTAGGTGTGATGGTGGTGTTTGCCATCAAGCCATGATGGGGTGTTCCCAACCTAAAGGGTCTCTGCACATGCAGCTTTACAGCAAAGTATTTTCTTGTGTGGACAAAGGTGATGTTAAATGAAGGTGTGCAATGCATATACTCTGTTAGATTGCAGAGTTTATTATTATTCTGACTAACAGTGCTTGGTGTAATTAGGGTGTAAAGTCCCAAATCCCCCTCCCCCTGTGTGAGTAGGCTGGCACTGACCCCTTTGGGTATGTATAGGAAGATGTATCTGAACTAGAGATGAGCGGGTTCAGTTGTCTGAGAACCAAACCCTACCGGACGTCACTACCCGAGGCCGGATCCAAGTCCGGCTCGGGTTTTCCCATCTGACTCGGAAACCAGAATGAGGCAAAACATCATCATCCCGCTGTCGGATTCTCGGGGGTTTGGAGTCCATAAAGGAGCTGCAGGTCACTGCCATTTTCACTCCGGCATTGGAGAGTGTAGCGAGAGGACGTGTCTCCATCCACAGTGTCCTGCATCAGTACAGTGGTAGTGTCTTGTGCTGCATCAGTCCAGTGCTGCTGTATAGGTCCAGTCCAGTGGTGGTGTATTGTGCTGCATCAGATCAGTCACAGTGGTGGTGTCCTCTGCTGCCATATGTCCAGTGCTGCTGTATAAGCCCAGTACAGTGATGGGTGTTGTGCTGCATCAATCCAGTGGTAGTGTCTTCTGCTGCATCAGTCCAGTCACAGTGGTGGTGTCCCCTGCTGCCATATGTCCAGTGCTGCTGTATAAGTCAAGTCCATTGCAGTGGTGCTTTGTTATCCTGCATCAGTCCAGTGGTGGTGTCCCTGTGCTGATGTATATGTCCAGTGGTACTGCTGTCTATGTCCAGTGATACTGCAGTATATGTCCAGTGATAATGCCGTATATGTCCAGCAATACTGCCGTAAAAATCCAGTAATACTGCCATATATGTCCAGTGGCACTGCCATATTATTCCAGTGATACTGCCGTATATGTCCAGTGGTACTGCCATATAAATCTAGTATACTGCCGTATAAATCCAGTCCAGTGAAAATGCCGTATATTTTCAGTGGTACTGCAATATAATTCCAGTGATACTGCCGTATATGTCCAGTGGTACTGCCGTATAAATCCAGTGGTATTGGCATGTAAATCCAGTCAAGTGATGCTGCCGTATATGTCCAGAGGAACTGCCGTATAAATCCAGTGATACTGCCATATATGTCCAGTGGTACTGCAGTATAAATCCAGTGGTACTAACATATAAATCCAGTCCAGTGATACTGCCGTATATGTCCAGTGATACTGCCGTATAAGTACAGTGGTACTGCCATATAATTCCAGTGATACTGCCGTATAAATCCCGGCCAGTGATACTGCCATATAAGTCCAGTGGCACTGCTTTATAAATCAGTGATACTGCCGTATAATTCCAGTGATACTGCCGTATAATTCCAGTTGTACTGGCGTATAAACCCAATGATACTGCTGAATAAATCCAGTGGTACTGCCTTAAAATTCCAGTAATACTGCCATATAATTCCAGAGGTACTGGCGTATAAATCCAGTGATACTGCCATATAATTCCAGTGATACTGTCATATAAATCCAGTGATACTGCCGTATAAATCCAGTCCAGTGGTACTGCGTATAAGTCCAGTGGTACTGCCGTATAATTCCAATGATACTGTCATATAAATCCAGTGATACTGCCTTATAAATCCAGTCCAGTGGTACTGTCATATAAGTCCAGTGGTACTGCCATATAATTCCAGTGAGACTGCTGTATAATTCCAGTTGTACTTCCGTATAAGTCCAGTGATATTGCCTTATAACTCGAGTCCAGTGGTACTGCAGCATAAGTCCAGTGGTACTGCCGTATAATTCCAGTGATACTGCCGTATATGTCCAGTGGTACTGCCCTATATGTGCAGTGGTAATGGCTTTTAAATCCAGTCCAGCGGTGCTACTGTATAAGTCGAGTCCAGTGGTGCTGCCATATAAGTTAAGTGGTGCTGTCCTGTGCTGTATATTATTTACTCCAAATAAAGGGGTTACTAATATTTAATCCAAATAATTTTTACAGGGTTTGCCCTTTGTGGTGTAGAGGTACGCTCTCCTGTACAGCATATGGGGGGTCATTCCGAGTTGTTCGCTCGCAAGCTGCTTTTAGCAGCATTGCACACGCTAAGCCGCCGCCTACTGGGAGTGAATCTTAGCTTATCAAAATTGCGAACGAAAGATTCGCAATATTGCGAAAATACTTCTCTGTGCAGTTTCTGAGTAGCTCGAAACTTACTCTGCCAGTGCGATCAGTTCAGTGCTTGCCGTTCCCGGTTTGACGTCACAAACACACCCAGCGTTCGCCCAGACACTCCTCCGTTTCTCCAGCCACTCCCGCGTTTTTCCCAGAAACGGTAGCGTTTTTTCGCACACACCCATAAAACGGCCAGTTTCCGCCCAGAAACACCCACTTCCTGTCAATCACATTACGAACACCAAAACGAAGAAAAAACCTTGTAATGCCGTGAGTAAAATTCCTAACTGCATAGCAAATTTACTTGGCGCAGTCGCACTGCCGACATTGCGCATGCGCAGTAGCGACTAATCGCTACGTTGCGAAAAAAAATAACGAGCGAACAACTCGGAATGACCCCCATTGTTACATAACTCCAGAAAAACAATGGAGAACAAAAATTTGGAGGATAAAATAGGGAATGATCAAGAACCACTTCCTCCTAGTGCTGAAGCTGCTGCCACTAGTCATGACATAGATAATGAAATACCATCAACGTCTTCTGCCAAGGCCGATGCCCAATGTGACAGTAGAGGGCAAATAAAATCCAAAAACACAAATTTCAGTAAAAAGATCCCCCCAAAAAATGTAAATGGTCTGAGGAGAAACATAAACTTGCAAATATGCCATTTACGACACGGAGTGGCAAGGAACGGCTAAGGACCTGGCCTGTGTTCATGACTAGTGGTTCAGCTTCTCATGATGATGGAAACCCTCATCCCTCCGCTAGAAAAATTATGAGGTAAGCTGGTAAAAGCACAGCAAAGAACTGTGTGTTCTAAGATGGTATCACAACTCCCCAAGGAGAGTCCAAGTGTGTCGGCGATTGCGATTCCTGACCTTCCCAACACTGGATGGCAAGAGGTGGCTCCTTCCACCATTTGCATGCCCTCTGCAAGTGCTGGAAGTAGTAGCCACAGTCCAGTTTCTGATATTCAAATTGAAGATGTCAATGTTGAAGTACACCAGGATGAGGATCTGGGTGTTGCTGGCGCTGAGGAGGAAGTTGACGATGAGGATTCTGATGGTGATATGGTTTGTTTAAAACAGGCATCGGGGGAGACAGTTGTCAGTGGGATGAAGAAGCCCATTGTGATGCCTGGGCAAAATACCAAAAAAGCCACCTCTTCAGTGTGAATTATTTCTCCACAAATCCGGACAACAGGTGTCGAGCCGTGTGTTGCCACTGTCAATCCGTAATAACTAGTGGTAAGGACATTAACCACCTAGGAACATCTTCCCTTATACGTCACCTGCTGCGCATTCATTAGAAGTTAGTGTCAAGTTGTGAAACTTTGGGTAAGAGCTTAAGCAGTCCACTGACCCCTAAATCCCTTCTTCCTCTTGTACCCAAGATCCTGCAAGCCACACCACCAACTCCCTCAATGTCAACTTCCTCCTCAGCCAGGGACGTCAGTAGTCTTGCAGGCCATGTCACTAGCAAGACGGAGGAGTCCTCGCCTAACCGGGATTCCTCCGGAGAATCCTTGAGTGGTACTCCTACTGCTGCTGTTGTTGCTGCTCGTTATCCATCGTCATCCCAAAGGGGAAGTCAGAAGACCACTTGTACTACTTCAACTCAGCAATTGACTGTCCAGCAGTCCTTTGTGAGGAAGATAAAATATGACAGTAGTCATCCTGTTGCAAAGTGGATAACTGAGGCCTTGACAGCTATGTTGGTGTTAGACGTGCGGTCCGGTATACACCATTAGTTCAGTGGGACTTAGAGAAGTGATGGAGGTAGTGTGTCCCGGGTACCAAATCCAATCTAGGTTCCACTTTACTAGGCAGGCGGTACTGAGAATGTAGAGATGTCAGAAAAAGTGTCCTCAGTGTCCTAAAAAATGCAGTTGAACCCACTGTCCACTGAACCACGGACATGTGGACAAGTGGAACAGGGAAGACTCAGGACTATATGACTGTGACAGCGCACTGGGTAGATGTATTGCCTCCCGCAGCAACAGCAGCAGTGGTATAAGTAGCAGCATCTTGCAAATGCCAACTCTTTCCTAGGCAGGCTATGATATGTATCACCACTTTCCGTATGAGGCACCTCGCTGACAACCTCTTACGGAAACTGAGGGACATCATCGCACAATGGCTTACCCCAATTAGACTCTCATGGGGATTTGTGATATCGGACAACGCCACCAATATTGTATGTGCATTACATCTGGGCAAATTCCAGCACGTCCCATGTTTTGCACATACAATTCATTTGGTGGTGCAGAATTTTTTGAAAAATAACAGGGGCGTGCAAGATATGCTGTCGTTGTCCCGAAAAATTGCGGGCCACTTTCGACATTCAGCCACTGTGTGCCGAAGAATGGAGCGCCAGCAAACACTCCTGAACCTGCCCTGCCATTACCTGAAGCAAGAGGTGGTAATGAGGTTGAATTCAACACTCTATATGCTTCAGAAGATGGAGTAGCAGCAAAAGGCCATTCAAGCCTATACATCCACCTACGATATAGGCAAAGGAGGGAATATGCGCCTGACTCAAGCATAGTGGAGAATGATTTCCATCTTGTGCAAGGTTCTCCAACCCTTTGAACTTGCCACACGTGAAGTCAGTTCAGACACTGCAAGCTTGAGTCAGGTCTTTCCCCTCATCAGGCTTTTGCAGAAGCAGCTGGAGAAATTGATGGAGGAGCTAAGATGGAGTGGTTTAAGGGTACGCTCTCCTGTGCCACCAATATTGTGCGTGTATTACATCTGGGCAAATTCCAGCATGTACCATGTTGATTGTGCCGCACACTTGTGTCGCTTAGCTTAGTCATACAGCTACCTCATTGCACCACTTTTTCTTCTGTGTATGATGTGCTGTTTGGGCCTAGTTTTTTTAAGTGCCATCCTGTCTTCAACTGCAGTGCCACTCCTAGATAGGCCAGGTGTTTGTGCTGCACACTTGTGTCGCTTAGCTTAGTTATACAGCTACAGATGGGTCCACGGTTATCTTGACTAGTTTTCTGCGCCTAGGCACAACATGACTTATTAGCATAAACCCTTCACCTATTGTTCTCAACTGCAATACAATACAGAGAACAATACAGCAGTGAGTAGAGAGAGCACCACTTTCCGTCAAACTCAATCTGACAGGTCGACACGCCCCCATTTATGCAAATAAAGCCATAACCATGCCTCTAATTATGCAAGTCATGCCCTAACCACACCCCTAATCACTCCTCCGACACTCCCACTTTTCCTCCCCTTCTGATGTTGTTTTACATGAAATAAGCTTACAAAAGGAGTTATAAGCGTTGTTTAACCATTAAAAACCCTCCTGCATATTAACGCTTAGTTGCACCAGTAAATGTTATTTTCAGTTGATTTATAAAATAAGCGTGCAAGCTACGACTGCTGTTTATTGGTTTCAGAGTGCTATCTATAAAAGTGTACGCTGTTATGTCTGCGGACAATAGAAGCGTTGTGTTACGAGGGTCGGCAAACCGAAAAAAGCGTATGAAGAATGTGTATTACACAGTATTAAACCCGGGGAGTTATAGTGGCTTTGATAAGTTTTATGCGTCGAATAAATATGTGTTTAAAAGTGGTGATATTAAAGAATGGCTGCAAAAACAAGATGCGTATACATTACATAAGACGGTCAGGAAAAACTATAAAAGGAACATGATCTGCGTATCGGATATAAATCGACAATGACAATGCGACTTGGTTTCGCTCATAGATCTTGCGAAGTACAACGATGGATTTAAGTACATACTAACCATCATAGATATCTTCAGTAAGAGAGCGTGGGCTGAAAGCCTAATGACTAAGAATGCTACATCAGTCGCTAATGCTTTTGAAAAAATATTTCAGCAGGGTTGCGTACCAAAGAAGCTGCAAACAGACTGCAGTAAAGAGTTTCTAAACAAAACCTTAAAAAAAGTGTTAGAAAAATTCGATATACACCATTTTACGACTAATCACGACGTAAAGGCGGCTGTCATAGAGCGCTTTAATAGAACTTTAAAAACACGGATGTGGCGCTATTTCACAGCGCAGAATACTTACAGATATATAGATGTTTTACAGGACTTTATATACAGCTATAATAATACGTACCACAGAACGATTAAGTGTGCGCCGTGTGAAGTGAAGCCCTCTAACGCATTGAGGATTTTCAAGATGGTGTACGGCGATTACTTTAAAGACTGTAAACAAGCGCCTCGTTTATCCGTCGGTGAACACGTGCGCATATCCAAATATAAGGATATATTTCAGAAAGGTTACGAAGAGAATTATTCTGAGGAAATCAAGAATGTAGACAGGTAACAATGCGCTGCTTACAGCTGCTAGTTGGGTGTCACTATGATAGAGGTTTCTCCACCCTTCAAATACAACAAACAAATACAAACATATAGGATACCACTGAACCAGCGCTGTGTAGGGGTCAATAAGGTCGTATTCCTGTAGTCTTTCTTATTTCTCAATATGCACCGAAAAAAGAAAGAGATGTGCAAAACATAGTGTATTACCTTAAGTTACATAGTTTTAATCACTTAAAATCACCATACATAAAAACACAAAACGTCAGTGGGAGCTAGATAGATACCAGCTATACAATAAACACTGTATGACAAAGAAATTTAGACAGCACGGGCTGTTATGGCATTCTTCAATGGACTAGATCCTGAACAAGTAGAGCAATGGGTAATTACCACGAGCCAGTGAGAACCGATAAATCAGTTCTATAAGCATATGAACATTAGGCTTTCCAGCTGCAGCATGGAGAGTTCTCTGGTGTCAATCAGCCTTCCAGGTCTGGCATTGATCGTACCACATCCTCCTTTAGTCAGGTACGATACGAGAAGCCCGATTACGTATCTTTGTGCAAAGCGCATTTTGACACAGTGGCCATAGAGATAAAGAACGACCAGAACAAGAACATCTGTTTAGTAAAGTGATCGTGAAACTACACTTTAGACGTCGCAAAAACGATATTTATTAACTAAACAGAATGGTCGCTGTTAAAAATTATGGCGACCCTGGTCTCTACGCGCAATATTATAAAAGCCAGTAATGGATTACCAGGTTTTCACGGCAGCGCGTACATGTACGGATGCGGTTTAGGCGGTATTTTTCGAAGACTTTTCAGAAAAGCTGTTCCTCTTTTCCGGAGAGGCTTAGAGTTAGCTAAACCGCACATGAAGACCGCGGCCCGCAATATCGCGAAAGACATTATCGGACAAGCCACAACGGCCGTGATGAATAAAATATACGATGTGAACCAAGCGAAACAAGATGGTTCAGGACTAATATATACAAGAAAAGGCGTGTCTAAAAGAAAACGGAAGCGTATGATAGCGCTTCCGCCTTGGGACATACCCTTTTTAAATAAAAACCAGAGACGACGCAACTCAAAGAAGAAGAGAAAGCCGAAGCGCTCCGTCAGTGATATTTTTTAAACAACATGTATTTCATACACTCCTAGTCCGTTGAATGCGCAAAAACAGAGCTGGGTCTTTTTGACGTGCCCCCGACACAAACTAGCATAGAGAAAAGTCTATACGTCGAAGTTCAACCTTTAGCGCCATTATCCGACACAGCGCCGCTTGAATTTTAAATAGCGGCCAGCGGCAAACACTATTATGATCTGAACAACGCACTGCTGTACGTGACATGTTAGATCGTACGAACCGATAACACACAGCTGGTCCAAGGGGCTCGGGTTGCCCTTATTAATTACCCCATAGCTACTTTATTCAGCCAAGTGGATGTAACTTTGGGCGACAGGCTCATATCACAATCCAACAACCTTTACGCTTACCGGGCATACATTGAGACTATATTGAAATATAGTTCGGACGCTTTGTCAACAAAGCACACCACAGGCTTATTTTACAAAGATGTGGCTGGAGAACACAACAACAGGACGCTGGACGGACCTAATACGGGGTTCAAAAAACGCGCAGAAGCAACATCGCAGAGTCGCACGGTTGAACTGTTAGGACCGCTTCACTGCGACCTTTTCCACGCGAAATACGCGATTGACCGCATTGGGATTAAAATCTACAGCGTACCAGCGGGCAGTAGAGTATTTAATCTAGAAAATCTATTTTTAGGTCAAGTTCCGAAAACGGTCATAGCCGGCTTTGTGGACAATGAAGCATTTTCAGGTGTCCTTAATCGGAATCCACTTTGTTTTGAACATAAAAATGTGAGCTTTGCATCCCTTTATCTGGATGGAACACCACACCCCGCAAAACCATTTCAACCAGACTTTGAACACGGTAATGCCATAAGAGAGTATATGTCGCTCATACAGATCACAAATAAGCAGAAATCTGATGCCGGCATACTGATTGACCGCAAAGAGTACCTCAACGGCTATACACTATTCGCTTTTGATCTGTCGCCGGAGCAGGAATGCGGAGTACACCTTTCCCTGAAAAGAACAGGCAATCTACGCGCAGAATTTCGCTTTGCAGAAGCGTTGGACCGGACTGTCAATGTGATAATATACGCTCTATTTGATAACATCATCAAGATTAATAAAAGGCGCGATGTGCTGTACGATTATCTATAAATGAAATAAACTAACACTAAGCTGCTGAAAAATGAACACATTACAGATAAACTGCAGAGCAAAGCACATGGCATATTTTTAAAGGAACGTATCCATGTGATCTGTTGCCTAACGATAAACTGACGCATTACCCCTGCGCGTTTGTAATCAACACGCATAGCAGCGGGCAGCCCGGCGAACACTGGTTGGCCGTTTATTTTAATGAACGCAGCATTTGTTATTTCTTTGATTCCTATGGCCTTTCGCCGGACAGTGACATTTTCCCAAAGAATATCATAAAGTTTTTACATTTTAATTCAAAAAGTATTTGTCACCAAAACCGTCGGTTACAAGGTTTTTCAAGTGCTGTATGTGGGCAATACTGTATTTAGTTTATATTTATGATGTGTAAAAACTACAAATATGAGGATATTCTGACCCGATTTAGTAATGATACAAAATACTAATAACAAATGTGAGTCACTTACTCCTCAGATCACTCACCTCCTGATTGTTGCATCTGATTAAATAGCATGGAACAACCTTACTTGGACATTTCAAAAACCGTCCATTTCACCTACAAATGCTTGTATCTGTATTATTGTAATTTTGTTTTTTAAGCACAGCTGCACCAATGCAATTTTACCTGCAAACACTTAAAAAATCTAACATAATTACCATTGCTTCTTAAACCTCTCACAATCCTTTCATTTCTTACACTCCAAATACATTTCTGCACCAACTTTATCTACGCTTTTGACTCATTTCATACTACATCTACACCCCTTGAGCCTACACTGCTTTTCTCACCTGCATTTCTGCAATTCTTCTGCTCGGATTCCCTTACAGTCTCCTCTCCTACTTCCACTTTCCCTCAACCTATTTACCTACTTAACACTATGGCCCTCATTCCGAGTTGTTCGCTCGCAAGGCGAATGTAGCAGAGTTACACACGCTAAGCCGCCGCCTACTGGGAGTGAATCTTAGCTTCTTAAAATTGCGACCGACGTACGCGCAATATTGCGATTACAAACGAGTTAGCAGTTTCAGAGTAGCTCCAGACTTACTCTGCCTGTGCGATCATTTCAGTGCTTGTCGTTCCTGGTTGACGTCACAAACACACCCAGCGTTCGCCCAGGCACTCCCACCGTTTCCCCGGCCACTCCTGCGTTTTTTCCGGAAACGGTAGCGTTTTCAGCCACACGCCCCTGAAACGCCGTGTATCCGCCCAGTAACACCCATTTCCTGTCAATCACATTACGATCGCCGGAGCGAAGAAAAAGCCGTGAGTAAAAATACTTTCTTCATAGTAAAGTTACTTGGCGCAGTCGCAGTGCGAACATTGCGCATGCGTACTAAGCGGATTTTCACTGCGATGCGATGAAAAATACCGAGCGAACAACTCGGAATGAGGGCCCATGTCAAGACTTTCTTATACTCCCCACATCACTCAGTGGGGGAAATTTACTAAGCTCCCGATTTTGACCGAGATGCCGTTTTTTCATCAAAGTGTCATCTCGGTAATTTACTAAACACTAATCACGGCAGAGATGAGGGCATTCGTAATTTTTTGCAAGTCCAAGTAAAAAATTACGAATGAATACACCATCGGTCAAAACGCGGCTGTTTAAGTATGAATCTCGGTCATTTACTAAGAAGTGCAAAGCAAAAAACAAACAAACACTGCCGTGAAAAATTACAACTCGTAAAAAAAGTGCTAAAAAAAAACAGACCTTTTTTTTTTATTCGTGATTGGATAGGCATGCACGGATCCATGAGATCCGTGCATGTATATCAGTGGGAAGGGGTGGGAAAGTGCTTATTTTTTTAAAATAAATTGCGTGGGGTCCCCCCTCCTAAGCATAACCAGCCTCGGGCTCTTTGAGCCGATCCTGGTTGCAGAAATATGGGAAAAAAAATGACAGGGGTTCCCCCATATTTAAGCAACCAGCATCGGGCTCTGCGCCTGGTCCTGGTCCCAAAAATACGGGGGACAAAAAGAGTAGGGGTCCCCCGTATTTTTAAAACCAGCACCGGGCTCCACTAGCTGGACAGATAATGCCACAGCCGGGGGTCACTTTTATATAGTGCCCTGCGACCGTGGCATCAAAAATCCAACTAGTCACTCCTGGCCGGGGTACCCTGGGGGAGTGGGGACCCCTTAAATCAAGGGGTCCCCCCCCCAGCCACCCAAGGGCCAGGGGTGAAGCCCGAGGCTGTCCCCCCCATCCAATGGGCTGCGGATGGGGAGGCTGATAGCCTTTGTTGTAAAAGAAAAGATATTGTTTTTAGTAGCAGTACTACAAGGCCCAGCAAGCCTCCCCCGCATGCTGGTACTTGGAGAACCACAAGTACCAGCATGCGACGGAAAAACGGGCCCGCTGGTACCTGTAGTACTACTACTAAAAAAATACCCAAAAAAAGACAAGACACACACACCGTGAAAGTATAATTTTATTACATACATACACACATACATACATACTTACCTTAAGTTCCCACGCAGGTCGGTCCTCTTCTCCAGTAGAATCCAAGGGGTACCTGTTGAAGAAATTATACTCACGAGATCCAGGGGTCCAGGCTCCTCGGGAAATCCAGGGGTAATCCACGTACTTGAAAAAAAAAAAAACGGTGTCCAGACCACGAACTGAAAGGGGACCCATGTTTGCACATGGGTCACCTTTCCACGAATGCCAGAAACCCACTTTGACTTCTGTCTAAGTGGGTTTCTTCAGCCAATCAGGGAGCGCCACGTTGTAGCACTCTCCTGATCAGCTGTGTGGTCCTGTCCTCACTGACAGGCAGCACACGGCAGTGTTACAATGTAGCGCCTATGCGCTACATTGTAACCAATGATGGGAACTTTCTGCCCTGCGGTTGACCTAAAGTGACGTCACCGCTGAGCAGAAAGTTCCCATCATTGGTTACAATGTAGCGCATAGGCGCTACATTGTAACACTGCCGTGTGCTGCCTGTCAGTGAGGACAGGACCACACAGCTGATCAGGAGAGTGCTACAACGTGGCGCTCCCTGATTGGCTGAAGAAACCCACTTAGACAGAAGTCAAAGTGGGTTTCTGGCATTCGTGGAAAGGTGACCCATGTGCAAACATGGGTCCCCTTTCAGTTCGTGGTCGGGACACCGTTTTTTTTTTTTTTTCAAGTACGTGGATTACCCCTGGATTTCCCGAGGAGCCTGGACCCCTGGATCTCGTGAGTATAATTTCTTCAACAGGTACCCCTTGGATTCTACTGGAGAAGAGGACCGACCTGCGTGGGAATTTAAGGTAAGTATGTATGTATGTGTGTATGTATGTAATAAAATTATACTTTCACGGTGTGTGTGTCTTGTCTTTTTTTGGGTATTTTTTTAGTAGTAGTACTACAGGTACCAGCGGGCCCGTTTTTCCGTCGCATGCTGGTACTTGTGGTTCTCCAAGTACCAGCATGCGGGGGAGGCTTGCTGGGCCTTGTAGTACTGCTACTAAAAACAATATCTTTTCTTTTACAACAAAGGCTATCAGCCTCCCCATCCGCAGCCCATTGGATGGGGGGGGACAGCCTCGGGCTTCACCCCTGGCCCTTGGGTGGCTGGGGGGGGGGACCCCTTGATTGAAGGGGTCCCCACTCCCCCAGGGTACCCCGGCCAGGAGTGACTAGTTGGATTTTTGATGCCACGGCCGCAGGGCACTATATAAAAGTGACCCCCGGCTGTGGCATTATCTGTCCAGCTAGTGGAGCCCGGTGCTGGTTTTAAAAATACGGGGGACCCCTACTCTTTTTGTCCCCCGTATTTTTGGGACCAGGACCAGGCGCAGAGCCCGATGCTGGTTGCTTAAATATGGGGGAACCCCTGTCATTTTTTCCCCCATATTTCTGCAACCAGGATCGGCTCAAAGAGCCCGAGGCTGGTTATGCTTAGGAGGGGGGATCCCACGCATTTTTTTTAATTATTTTACAGTGTTTAATTAAAAAAAAAAAAAAACCCCAGCACGGATCACACAGATCCGGCCGAGATTGATTGTAAAAAAAGTCGGCAGTGTTTTGCTAATCACTGCCGTAAAAATAGAAAGAAAACCACGAATGACATCGACATCGGAACAAAAGAAAAACCCGAATACGACAGCTTAGTAAATTAGTCGTAATCAATTCAAAAAGTTGCAGTTTTACACTTTCGATGTCATTCGTGATTGAACTTTGACCTGAAACGGGAAAATACGAATCTTAGTAAATTTACCCCAGTGTCTACCTAATAATATATCTTTATCCTTCCCCCCTAGTCTCCTACACCTCCTCCTCTCTCCCCTCCTCTGTCTCCGCTCCATCCCTCTGTTTCCTTCCCTCACCTTTCCTGTTACCCCACTTTCATTCACTTCTGCCCCATGGTCCTGCTACCCCACAACTCAGCCCTGCTCCCTCTCTCCCTTCCCTGTCACCTCCCCACACCCCCATCCACATCACACTGACCTCCCTCCCTGCCCACCTCCTGCAGTTTCCCCTCCTAGCTCAGGCACCCGTACCATCACTGCTCTCTCATCATCCCTGCCCTCAAAGTTAATCCCACCTCATCGCCACAGCAACCCTGAAAATATCATTCACATCTCTCCCACAAACTCATACCCTGTGCCCTCTGGCATGCCAGATCTGTTTGTAACAAACTGGTCCCCACTCATGACCTTTTCATTTCCAACTCCCTACACCTACTATCCATTACTGAAACTTGGATTACGCCCTCTGACACTACCTTCTGCTGCTGCTCTCTCTGCTGGGGGTCTCACATTCACACCCCCCCCCCCCCTACCGACCTGGGGGTCGCCATGGGGGTGGTGTTGGGGTCCTTTTACCTTCTAGTTACTCCTACCAACTCATACCACCAGAACCATCCCTTATATTCTCTACATTTGAGGTCCACGCCATACGCCTCTTCCAACCAGTCCATCTTAGAGTAGCTGTAATTTACCGCCCCCCTGGCACTGCTTCCAAATTCATCGACAACTTTGCTTCCTGGCTTCCTCACTTCCTCTCTTCTGACATTCCCACCATTATCCTAGGCGATTTCAACATCCCTATTGACATCCCCACACAATCCCCTGCCTCTAAACTCCTTAACCTCACCTCTTCACTTGGTCTCTCCCAGTGGTCCTCCTCACCCTCCCATGTGAATGGGAGCTCACTGGATCTGGTCTTCACTCACCGCTGTGATATTTCTGATTTTTCCAACTCTCCATTTCCCCTCTCTGACCACCACCTGCTCTCCTTTAACCTATCTCTCTCGACTTCCCCATCTCTACCTCCTAAGGCTACCATCACTAAGCGTAACACTGAAGCTATTGACACCACATTCCTTTCCTCCCTGTTTGACTCACTTCTCTCTCCTATTCTCTCTCTCTCATGCCCTGAACAAGCCACTTCCACATACAATGCTTCACTTACTTCTGCTCTTGACTCTGTTGCTCCACCAACCACTATTCACCCTCGCAAATTAACACCTCAACCCTGGCACACCAAATGCACCAGATATCTGCAAAAATGCTCACGTACTGCTGAGCGACACTGGAGGAAATCACGCTCTAAGGCAGACTTCCTCCATTTCAAACTTATGCTCTCATCCTTCAGTGCTGCCCTTTCTCTTGCTAAACAGTCATACTTCAAGAACCTCATCTCCTCCCAGTCTTCCAACCCCCGGCGCCTCTTTGCCACTCTCAACTCACTCCTCTGCCCACCTCCACCTCGTCTCCCTTCCTCACTCTCTGCTCTTGACTTTGCCACTTACTTCGCATCCAAAATTGACTCCATACGTCAGGACATCACATCACACCAGACCATCAGTAACCAGCCTTCTCCCATCCCTTACCAACCCTTCCCATCCCTCGCACCAACTCTGTCATCTTTCTCCCATGCATCTGGAGAGGAAGTCATGGCCCTCATTCGTTCCTGTCCCCTCACCACCTCCCCACTTGACCCTATCCCCTCCCGCTTCCTCTGCTACCTCTCTTCTTCTGCTTGTTCCCATCTTTCCCACCTTCTCAATCTTTCCCTCTCATCAGGCACTGTCCCCTCTGCCTTCAAGCACGCACTCATCTCTCCTATTCTTAAAAAACCTACACTTGATCCAAACACTCTCTCCAACTACCGACCCATCTCTCTCCTCCCTTTTGCCTCCAAACTCCTTGAGCGTATTGTCTACAACCGCCTTACTTCCTTTCTTTCCTCACACTCACTGCTTGACCCATTCCAATCTGGCTTCCGTCCTCTCCACTCCACTGAAACTGCCCTTACAAAAGTATGCAATGACCTCCATGCTGCTAAATCTAAGGGACACTACTCTCTACTTATTCTACTTGATCTCTCTGCTGCTTTTGACACTGTGGACCATCCTCTCCTACTGCAAATCCTTCACTCCATTGGTCTGTGTGACACTGCCCTCTCTTTGTTGTCGTCCTACCTTTCTGACCGTTCATTCTCTGTCTCCTCTCATGACTCCACCTCCCCCTCACTTCCACTAACTGTAGGGGTACCCCAAGGTTCTATCCTTGGTCCTCTTCTCTTCTCTCTCTATACATCCTCACTAGGTAAGCTCATTAGTTCTTTTGGTTTCTTATATCCTCTCCAGACCTCTCCCCTACTCTCCTCACTCGTATCTCCAACTGTCTCTCTGCTATCTCTTCCTGGATGTCCCAGCGCTTTCTTAAACTTAACATGTCTAAGACCGAGCTGATCATCTTCCCTCCCTCCCGCATAACCTCACCTCCTACAATCTCATTATCTATTGATGGCACTACTATCTCCTCTACCCCCCAAGTGCGCTGTCTTGGAGTAATACTTGACTTCTCCCTCTCCTTCAAACCACACATTCAGCACCTCTCACAAACCTGCCGTTTTCATCTAAAAAATATTTCCAGGATCAGACCCTTTCTGCCCCAGGATGCTACTAAGACTCTTATCCACTCACTGGTCATCTCCAGACTGGACTACTGTAATTTCCTCCTGACTGGCATTCCTGACAAATACCTCTCTCCACTCCAATCTATCCTCAATGCTGCTGCCCGGCTCATTTTCCTCACCAAACGCACTACGTCCACCTCTCCTCTCTTACTAGACCTTCACTGGCTCCCCTTCCCTTTCAGAATCCATTTCAAGCTTCTCACACTTGCTAACAAAGGCCTCACCCACTCCTCTCCCATCTACATCTCTGATCTTATCTCGCTTTACACTCCCACCCGTCCTCTTCGCTCTGCTAATGCTCGCCGACTCTCCTGCCTACGGATTACTTCCTCCCACTCCTACCTCCAAGATTTTTTACGTGCTGCACCACTTCTCTGGAATTCCCTACCTCTCCCCCTCAGACTCTCCACCTCTCTACAAAACTTCAAACGGGCTCTCAAGACCCACTTCTTCACCAAACCCAGCCAAATCTCATCCTAAACCTCTGTTCCACGCTCTCTATGTATCCCATCTGTCTCACCCCTGTCTGTCTACCCCTCCCTTTAGAATGTAAGCTCTCACGAGCAGGGCCCTCTTCCCTCATGTGCTTACCCTTTTCTTACTTTAATAATCTTCAGCTGCACCAAATTCAGCAGTCTTCTGCCACCTGATACTTATTCCAGTGTCATCTGCTGATGTAGCTATGTTTATTTACCCTGTACTTGTCCTATATTGTCGTCAACTGTAAGTTGCTGTTTTCCTGTTTGATTATTTGTTTATGTACTCTGTAATTGGGCGCTGCAGAACCCTTGTGGCACCATATAAATAAAGGATAATACTAAAATAATAATAATAATAAAATGTAATGACCGTTTAGTTGCAATGTTTGTAAGGCGCCTGCCGAAAAGTCATTGTTTGAGTCGCTATTCGGATAAATGTATACAGAAATGAGTAACTTGTAATCATCCCTGTGTTTGAAACATTTTATGTACAATGTTTCATAACTATAATAAACAATGATTTTAAACTTTATGTTGTTGTGCGAGTGTGATCTTCTTCCAAAAACACAGATTAGAAACAAAGAACAAAACAGACCATTATAAATCATAAGGATATTTTATTGTGACATCAAAAACATATTTACAGTTACATTAATGTTGCAATATTATAACAATTGTAATCAATACGATGTTTGAAGCATTTTACATACAATGGGGTATATTTACTAAAATTCGTATTTTTCAGAATGAGGTTAAAGATCTAACACGAATGACATCGAAAGTGTAAATTTGCAACTTTTTGAATTTATTACGACTAATTTACTAAGTTGTCGTATTTTTCAATTTCGTGTTTTCCCATGTCGATGTCATTCGTAGTTTTGTAAGGTAGAATGCGACCGATTTAGTGGTTTTGCGGCCGTGTTATGAGTTTTTTTTACGACTGCGTCACATTTTAGTCACGGCAGTGTTTGTCCGTTCACGGCCGCGTTTTTTTTCTAAGTTTCGTTTTTGTCACTCGTCCATGATTGGTTTGATTCGTGATGGAGGAGTGTCTGTGCACATTACTATAAAAACGCCCCAAACCGTCAGCACCTCGTGGGTTTAGCTAGTGGAGAGGTGAGAGGAAGGTGTGTTAGGAGTTGGTGAGTTTTTTGGAGTTTGTGGAGGATTTGAGGAGGTTTTTTGCGATTGTTGAGTGCTGTACTGTGTGTGTAAGTAGTCTTGTCATACTTGTGTAGTTATTTAAAGGTTTGTCTACTTTTTTGTCATTGTTTTTTATTTCACGTCTATTGTCATTGTTTGTGAGTGAGTGAGTGAGTGAGTGAGTGAGTGAGTGTGTGTGTGTGTGTGTGTGTGTGTGTTGGGTGTGTGGTGTGTAGCATACTTGCCTACCTGACCCTCTCCATGAGGGAGAAAATGCTCTGTTCCTGGACTTTCCAGGTAATGTATGATTGCAATCACCTGTGGTGAAACACCTTTCTTATTAATTAACTAGCTCACCACAGGTGATGGCAATCATACATTACCAGGAAAGTCCAGGAACAGAGCATTTTCTCCCTCATGGAGAGGGTCAGTTAGGCAAGTATGGTGTGTAGTGGTAGTGGAGGAGTGTGTTTTCTGTTTTTTTTTCTCAGTGTTATTTGTTGTTTGTCCTGATTATGTCCCAGTCAGAGGTGAGTGTGGTGGAGGAGGTGAGTGAGAGGGAGGAGGTGAGTGAGGTGGAGGAGGTGAGTGAGAGGGAGGAGGTGAGTGAGGTGGAGGAGGTGAGTGAGAGGGAGGAGGTGGAGGAGGTGAGTGAGTGAGAGGGAGGAGGTGAGTGAGGTGGAGGAGGTTAGTGAGGAGGAGGGGGTGGCTGCTGCTGCGGCCTCCAGTGATAGTGATGGTGTTGTAGCTCCGCAGCCACGCACCACTACAAAGACTGGCTGCAATGTAAAATTCAGCTACGCAGAAAATATGGCTTTGGTGCGGGAGCTGATAAGGCATCATCGGCAGTTGTTTGGCCATGATGCTGCCAAGGTGTCGTCACGTAGGAAGTCTGTTCTGTGGGGGAAGGTCATTGCGGCTGTGAATAGTGAGGGTGTGGTGAGGCGGGCCGAGGACACGTGTCGTAAGCGTTTTTACGACATAAAGCGCTGTGTCAAGGCGAAGATGGCCAAGGAGGCTAAATCAGCCCGCCAAACCGGGGGTGGACACCCCTTCCGTGCATCTTATCGTGATTGGGAGGAGCCTGTGCGGGCACTCATTCCTCCAGAAGTGGTTGGTGCGACTCATGTCCGGGATTCTGACCGGCCAAGGCAGGATGGTGAGTTTTATTTTTTAAAATAAAAATGTAAACATCTGTGTTTTGTCCTTTGTTGTCTGAAATTTCTTCAAGCTAATTGTGATTGTCAGTTTGTTAATTCTTCTAATGTGTTGGTGATGTAGTGCAGGCCTGGCCAACCTGTGGCTCTCCAGGTGTTGCCAAACTACAAGTCCCATCATGCATTGCCTCAGTTTTGATATTAGTGAATGCTAAATCTGTTGCAGGGCATGCTGGTATGTGTAGTTTTACTACATCTTGAGAGCCACAGGTTGGCCAGGACTGATGTAGTGTTAATATCAATTATGTATATTTTTTTTCCTTTGTATTTTTCTTCTTCTCTGGTTGCCTTGGCCTTTTCCTTCCGTTTGATATCAGTAGTAAATCTTTCTAGGTGTATTTTAAAGAAGTGTGATGAATATGTTTTATGCAAAGTGTTTTTTTATAAAGATTTCATAGGATTTATGTTTATTGTGTGTTGTTGTCGGTTGTCCTTTGTGTGTTTGATGTGTTTTTCATGCATATTTGTTTTTGCAGTTTAAATTTTTGTGCAGATATTTGTGCCTAGTGTTTTCTTGTTTGTATTTAAATTGGTACCTTAGCGTGCAATATTGTGGTTGTGTCAAGCTATGTGGTTTGGGTTTTAACTAGGGATGTGCACTTGAAATTTTTCGGGTTTTGTGTTTTGGTTTTGGGTTCGGTTCCGCGGCCGTGTTTTGGGTTCGACCGCGTTTTGGCAAAACCTCACCGAATTTTTTTTGTCGGATTCGGGTGTGTTTTGGATTCGGGTGTTTTTTTCAAAAAAACCTAAAAAACAGCTTAAATCATAGAATTTGGGGGTCATTTTGATCCCAAAGTATTATTAACCTCAAAAACCATAATTTCCACTCATTTTCAGTCTATTCTGAATACCTCACACCTCACAATATTATTGCTAAGCGACCCTAGTGGCCGACACAAACACCTTGCCCATCTAGGAGTGGCACTGCAGTGTCACGCAGGATGGCCCTTCCAAAAAACACTCCCCAAACAGCACATGACGCAAAGAAGAAAAAAAGAGGCGCAATGAGGTAGCTGTGTGAGTAAGCTAAGCGACCCTAGTGGCCGACACAAACACCTGGCCCATCTAGGAGTGGCACTGCAGTGTCACGCAGGATGGCCCTTCCAAAAAACACTCCCCAAACAGCACATGACGCAAAGAAGAAAAAAAGAGGCGCAATGAGGTAGCTGTGTGAGTAAGATAAGCGACCCTAGTGGCCGACACAAACACCTGGCCCATCTAGGAGTGGCACTGCAGTGTCACGCAGGATGGCCCTTCCAAAAAACACTCCCCAAACAGCACATGACGCAAAGAAGAAAAAAAGAGGCGCAATGAGGTAGCTGTGTGAGTAAGATAAGCGACCCTAGTGGCCGACACAAACACCTGGCCCATCTAGGAGTGGCACTGCAGTGTCACGCAGGATGGCCCTTCCAAAAAACACTCCCCAAACAGCACATGACGCAAAGAAAAATGAAAGAAAAAAGAGGTGCAAGATGGAATTGTCCTTGGGCCCTCCCACCCACCCTTATGTTGTATAAACAGGACATGCACACTTTAACCAACCCATCATTTCAGTGACAGGGTCTGCCACACGACTGTGACTGAAATGACGGGTTGGTTTCGACCCCCACCGAAAAAGAAGCAATTAATCTCTCCTTGCACAAACTGGCTCTACAGAGGCAAGATGTCCACCTCATCATCATCCTCCGATATATCACCGTGTACATCCCGCTCCTCACAGATTATCAATTCGTCCCCACTGGAATCCACCATCTCAGCTCCCTGTGTACTTTGTGGAGGCAATTGCTGCTGGTCAATGTCTCCACGGAGGAATTGATTATAATTCATTTTAATGAACATCATCTTCTCCACATTTTCTGGAAGTAACCTCGTACGCACATTGCTGACAAGGTGAGCGGCGGCACTAAACACTCTTTCGGAGTACACACTTGTGGGAGGGCAACTTAGGTAGAATAAAGCCAGTTTGTGCAAGGGCCTCCAAATTGCCTCTTTTTACTGCCAGTATAAGTACGGACTGTCTGACGTGCCTACTTGGATGCGGTCACTCATATAATCCTCCACCATTCTTTCAATGGTGAGAGAATCATATGCAGTGACAGTAGACGACATGTCCGTAATCGTTGTCAGGTCCTTCAGTCCGGACCAGATGTCAGCATCAGCAGTCGCTCCAGACTGCCCTGCATCACCGCCAGCGGGTGGGCTCGGAATTCTGAGCCTTTTCCTCGCACCCCCAGTTGCGGGAGAATGTGAAGGAGGAGATGTTGACACGTCGCGTTCCGCTTGACTTGACAATTTTGTCACCAGCAGGTCTTTGAACCCCAGCAGACTTGTGTCTGCCGGAAAGAGAGATCCAAGGTAGGTTTTAAATCTAGGATCGAGCACGGTGGCCAAAATGTAGTGCTCTGATTTCAACAGATTGACCACCCGTGAATCCTTGTTAAGCGAATTAAGGGCTCCATCCACAAGTCCCACATGCCTAGCGGAATCGCTCCCTTTTAGCTCCTCCTTCAATGCCTCCAGCTTCTTCTGCAAAAGCCTGATGAGGGGAATGACCTGACTCAGGTTGGCAGTGTCTGAACTGACTTCACGTGTGGCAAGTTCAAAAGGTTGCAGAACCTTGCACAACGTTGAAATCATTCTCCACTGCGCTTGAGACAGGTACATTCCACCTCCTATATCGTGCTCAATTGTATAGGCTTGAATGGCCTTTTGCTGCTCCTCCAACCTCTGAAGCATATAGAGGGTTGAATTCCACCTCGTTACCACTTCTTGCTTCAGATGATGGCAGGGCAGGTTCAGGCGTTTTTGGTGGTGCTCCAGTCTTCTGTACGTGGTGCCTGTACGCCGAAAGTGTCCCGCAATTCTTCTGGCCACCGACAGCATCTCTTGCACGCCCCTGTCGTTTTTAAAAAAATTCTGCACCACCAAATTCAAGGTATGTGCAAAACATGGGACGTGCTGGAATTTGCCCATATTTAATGCACACACAATATTGCTGGCGTTGTCCGATGCCACAAATCCACAGGAGAGTCCAATTGGGGTAAGCCATTCCGCGATGATCTTCCTCAGTTGCCGTAAGAGGTTTTCAGCTGTGTGCGTATTCTGGAAACCGGTGATACAAAGCGTAGCCTGCCCAGGAAAGAGTTGGCGTTTGCGAGATGCTGCTACTGGTGCCGCCTCTGCTGTCCCTACGGCGGGAGTCCATACATCTACCCAGTGGGCTGTCACAGTCATATAGTCCTGACCCTGCCCTGCTCCACTTGTCCACATGTCCGTGGTTAAGTGGACATTGGGTACAACTGCATTTTTTAGGACACTGGTGAGTCTTTTTCTGACGTCCGTGTACATTCTCGGTATCGCCTGCCTAGAGAAGTGGAACCTAGATGGTATTTGGTAACGGGGGCACACTACCTCAAGAAATTGTCTAGTTCCCTGTGAACTAACGGCGGATACCGGACGCACGTCTAACACCAACATAGTTGTCAAGGCCTCAGTTATCCGCTTTGCAACAGGATGACTGCTGTGATATTTCATCTTCCTCGCAAAGGACTGTTGGACAGTCAATTGCTTGGTGGAAGTAGTAAAAGTGGGCTTACGACTTCCCCTCTGGGATGACCATCGACTCCCAGCAGCACCAACAGCAGCGCCAGCAGCAGTAGGCGTTACACGCAAGGATGCATCGGAGGAATCCCAGGCAGGAGAGGACTCGTCAGAATTGCCAGTGACATGGCCTGCAGGACTATTGGCATTCCTGGGGAAGGAGGAAATTGACACTGAGGGAGTTGGTGGGGTGGTTTGCGTGAGCTTGGTTACAAGAGGAAGGGATTTACTGGTCAGTGGACTGCTTCCGCTGTCGCCCAAAGTTTTTGAACTTGTCACTGACTTATTATGAATGCGCTGCAGGTGACGTATAAGGGAGGATGTTCCGAGGTGGTTAACGTCCTTACCCCTACTTATTACAGCTTGACAAAGGCAACACACGGCTTGACAAATGTTGTCCGCATTTCTGGTGAAATACTTCCACACCGAAGAGCTGATTTTTTTGGTATTTTCACCAGGCATGTCAACGGCCCTATTCCTCCCACGGACAACAGGTGTCTCCCCGGGTGCCTGACTTAAACAAACCACCTCACCATCAGAATCCTCCTTGTCAATTTCCTCCCCAGCGCCAGCAACACCCATATCCTCCTCATCCTGGTGTACTTCAACACTGACATCTTCAATCTGACTATCAGGAACTGGACTGCGGGTGCTCCATCCAGCACTTGCAGGGGGCATGCAAATGGTGGAAGGCGCATGCTCTTCACGTCCAGTGTTGGGAAGGTCAGGCATCGCAACCGACACAATTGGACTCTCCTTGTGGATTTGGGATTTCGAAGAACGCACAGTTCTTTGCGGTGCTTTTGCCAGCTTGAGTCTTTTCAGTTTTCTAGCGAGAGGCTGAGTGCTTCCATCCTCATGTGAAGCTGAACCACTAGCCATGAACATAGGCCAGGGCCTCAGCCGTTCCTTGCCACTCCGTGTGGTAAATGGCATATTGGCAAGTTTACGCTTCTCCTCCGACAATTTTATTTTAGATTTTGGAGTCCTTTTTTTACTGATATTTGGTGTTTTGGATTTTACATGCTCTGTACTATGACATTGGGCATCGGCCTTGGCAGACGACGTTGCTGGCATTTCATCGTCTCGGCCATGACTAGTGGCAGCAGCTTCAGCACGAGGTGGAAGTGGATCTTGATCTTTCCCTAATTTTGGAACCTCAACATTTTTGTTCTCCATATTTTAATAGGCACAACTAAAAGACACAGAGGTAGCTACAGCCGTGGACTACCGTACTGTGTCTGCTGCTAATATAGACTGGATGATAATGAGATGAAATCAATATATATTATATCACACTAGTACAGCAGCCGGACAGGTAGATATATTTATTATGTAATGACTGATGACGGACCTGCTGGACACTCAGCTCAGCAGCACCGCAGACTGCTACACTAAGTTACTATAGTAGTATGTATAAAGAAGAAAGAAAAAAAAAAAAACACGGGTAGGTGGTATACAATTATGGATGGACGAGCGACTGCCGACACAGAGGTAGCTACAGCCGTGGACTACCGTACTGTGTCTGCTGCTAATATAGACTGGATGATAATGAGATGAAATCAATATATATTATATCACACTAGTACTGCAGCCGGACAGATAGATATATTTATTATGTAATGACTGATGACGGACCTGCTGGACACTGTCAGCTCAGCAGCACCGCAGACTGCTACAGTAAGCTACTATAGTAGTATGTATAAAGAAGAAAGAAAAAAAAAAAACACGGGTAGGTGGTATACAATTATGGATGGACGAGCGACTGCCGACACAGAGGTAGCTACAGCCGTGGACTACCATACTGTGTCTGCTGCTAATATAGACTGGATGATAATGAGATGAAATCAATATATATATATATATAATATCACTAGTACTGCAGCCGGACAGGTAGATATATTTATTATGTAATGACTGATGACGGACCTGCTGGACACTGTCAGCTCAGCAGCACCGCAGACTGCTACAGTAAGCTACTATAGTAGTATGTATGAAGAAGAAAATAAAAAAAAACACGGGTAGGTGGTATACAATTATGGATGGACGAGCGACTGCCGACACAGAGGTAGCTACAGCCGTGGACTACCGTACTGTGTCTGCTGCTAATATAGACTGGATGATAATGAGATGAAATCAATATATATATATATAATATCACTAGTACTGCAGCCGGACAGGTAGATATATTTATTATGTAATGACTGATGACGGACCTGCTGGACACTGTCAGCTCAGCAGCACCGCAGACTGCTACAGTAAGCTACTATAGTAGTATGTATAAAGAAGAAAAGAAAAAAACCACGGGTAGGTGGTATACAATTATGGATGGACGAGCGACTGCCGACACAGAGGTAGCTACAGCCGTGGACTACCGTACTGTGTCTGCTGCTAATATAGACTGGATGATAATGAGATGAAATCAATATATATATATATATAATATCACTAGTACTGCAGCCGGACAGGTATATATATTTATTATGTAATGACTGATGACGGACCTGCTGGACACTGTCAGCTCAGCAGCACCGCAGACTGCTACAGTAAGCTACTATAGTAGTATGTATAAAGAAGAAAGAAAAAAAAAACCACGGGTAGGTGGTATACAATTATGGATGGACGAGCGACTGCCGACGCAGAGGTAGCTACAGCCGTGGACTACCGTACTGTGTCTGCTGCTAAATAGACTGGATGATAATGAGATGAAATCAATATATATATATATAATATCACTAGTACTGCAGCCGGACAGGTAGATATATTTATTATGTAATGACTGATGACGGACCTGCTGGACACTGTCAGCTCAGCAGCACCGCAGACTGCTACAGTAAGCTACTATAGTAGTATGTATAAAGAAGAAAGAAAAAGAAAAAACCACGGGTAGGTGGTATACAATTATGGATGGACGAGCGACTGCCGACACAGAGGTAGCTACAGCCGTGGACTACCGTACTGTGTCTGCTGCTAATATAGACTGGATGATAATGAGATGAAATCAATATATATATATATATAATATCACTAGTACTGCAGCCGGACAGGTATATATATTTATTATGTAATGACTGATGACGGACCTGCTGGACACTGTCAGCTCAGCAGCACCGCAGACTGCTACAGTAAGCTACTATAGTAGTATGTATAAAGAAGAAAGAAAAAAAAAACCACGGGTAGGTGGTATACAATTATGGATGGACGAGCGACTGCCGACACAGAGGTAGCTACAGCCGTGGACTACCGTACTGTGTCTGCTGCTAATATAGACTGGATGATAATGAGATGAAATCAATATATATATATATAATATCACTAGTACTGCAGCCGGACAGGTAGATATATTTATTATGTAATGACTGATGACGGACCTGCTGGACACTGTCAGCTCAGCAGCACCGCAGACTGCTACAGTAAGCTACTATAGTAGTATGTATAAAGAAGAAAAAAAAAAAACCACGGGTAGGTGGTATACAATTATGGATGGACGAGCGACTGCCGACACAGAGGTAGCTACAGCCGTGGACTACCGTACTGTGTCTGCTGCTAATATAGACTGGATGATAATGAGATGAAATCAATATATATATATATATAATATCACTAGTACTGCAGCCGGACAGGTATATATATTTATTATGTAATGACTGATGACGGACCTGCTGGACACTGTCAGCTCAGCAGCACCGCAGACTGCTACAGTAAGCTACTATAGTAGTATGTATAAAGAAGAAAGAAAAAAAAAACCACGGGTAGGTGGTATACAATTATGGATGGACGAGCGACTGCCGACGCAGAGGTAGCTACAGCCGTGGACTACCGTACTGTGTCTGCTGCTAATATAGACTGGATGATAATGAGATGAAATCAATATATATATATATATAATATCACTAGTACTGCAGCCGGACAGGTAGATATATTTATTATGTAATGACTGATGACGGACCTGCTGGACACTGTCAGCTCAGCAGCACCGCAGACTGCTACAGTAAGCTACTATAGTAGTATGTATAAAGAAGAAAGAAAAAGAAAAAAACCACGGGTAGGTGGTATACAATTATGGATGGACGAGCGACTGCCGACACAGAGGTAGCTACAGCCGTGGACTACCGTACTGTGTCTGCTGCTAATATAGACTGGATGATAATGAGATGAAATCAATATATATATATATATATAATATCACTAGTACTGCAGCCGGACAGGTATATATATTTATTATGTAATGACTGATGACGGACCTGCTGGACACTGTCAGCTCAGCAGCACCGCAGACTGCTACAGTAAGCTACTATAGTAGTATGTATAAAGAAGAAAGAAAAAAAAAACCACGGGTAGGTGGTATACAATTATGGATGGACGAGCGACTGCCGACACAGAGGTAGCTACAGCCGTGGACTACCGTACTGTGTCTGCTGCTAATATAGACTGGATGATAATGAGATGAAATCAATATATATATATATAATATCACTAGTACTGCAGCCGGACAGGTATATATATTTATTATGTAATGACTGATGACGGACCTGCTGGACACTGTCAGCTCAGCAGCACCGCAGACTGCTACAGTAAGCTACTATAGTAGTATGTATAAAGAAGAAAGAAAAAAAAAACCACGGGTAGGTGGTATACAATATTATATATATATTATATACAATTATATATATATATATATATATATATATTAAACTCACTTGTGGTGATTATTAAACTGGTGGTCAGGTCACTGGTCACACTATCAGCAACTTGCAAGTAGTACTCCTAAGCAGACAATCACAATATATATTATACTGGTGGTCAGTGTGGTCACAATGGCAGTGTGGCACTCTGGCAGCAAAAGTGTGCACTGTACGTTATATGTACTCCTGAGTCCTGCTCTCAGACTCTAACTCCTCCCCACTGTCAGTGTCTCCCCCACAAGTCAGATAATACAGTCACACTATCTATCACTTCAGCAAGTAACTACTAGTACTCCTCCTAATGCTCCCCAAAATTACTACTGTCTCTCTCTCTACTGTCTCACTCTCTTCTCTATAAACGGAGAGGACGCCAGCCACGTCCTCTCCATATGAATCTCAATGCACGTGTGAAAATGGCGGCGACGCGCGGCTCCTTATATAGAATCCGAGTCTCGCGATAGAATCCGAGCCTCGCGAGAATCCGACAGCGGGATGATGACGTTCGGGCGCGCTCGGGTTAACCGAGCAAGGCTGGAAGATCCGAGTCGCTCGGCCCCGTGTAAAAAAAAACTGAAGTTCGGGCGGGTTCGGATTCCGAGGAACCGAACCCGCTCATCCCTAGTTTTAACCATTATAATATTGTGCATTATTTGCCTTTGTGTATGGATTATTTGGTGAAATTGTATCTTATTTAAAGTATACACACCCAATGAAGTCAGGCAGAAAAGCATAAGCATTGTTTAGTTTACTTATCATCAGGTTCCACATATGTTTACATCACAATAAGGATTTTCAGAAAACATTGTTATAAAAAAGTATGTTCATAGGGTAATTCTTCATATTTCTACAGTACGCCAGAGAAGCAGCACAGCCAGGCCACAGCCAACACTGCCAAGTGATGCAGATGGTGGGAATGCAGGTAAGAATTCACTGTAAACACATATTCAGCAAACACATAGAAGCACAAAATGTTAATGTTTATCTTATCACATAGGTTCTTTTTCTGCAAACCCCCCTCCACTAAGGCGCCCATCACAGGGCTCGGTGACTGTGCCTAGGAGGCCAACCAAGAGACGCCGTCTTGAGGCTGAATCTGCAGCACCATCATCACCACCCCAACGGCGCATCTCCGCAGTGTTGTCCCTGCCACCACAAGCAATTTTGGCCAGTCCAAAAGTGAGGATCCACAATCACCTCAGCTGTCTGGTGAGTAAACATAAAAGTTAATTGTAACAAAATTAAAAAACAGTGTGGTCTATGAATTAACCTGGATAAGGCATAATGAAGTGATAAACCACTGATATGTGCAAGGTGATCAAGGCAGAAGCAAAACAGATCCTAACAGTTAAATTACAGATTAGAGCTGTTTGGCTTGTGCCTTTATAACTTTGCACATATCACTGGTTTATCACTTCCTTATGCCTTCTCCAGGTTAATTCATCTGCACCACTGTTTGTGTACAGCCAAAAATAATGTATTTGTTTTTATTAATAATCCTGGTAATAATCACAAACAACAAACACATGGGCTTTACGTTATTTTTGTGGTTACATTTTCAGATGTGATGTTGCCCATAGCAACCAATTTAGAATTATATTTAATTTGCAAGAAACAGCAACATAAATGTAATCTATAATCCAATTGTTTGGCATGGCCAACATCACCATTTCTAAACATAGGCCACCTTAAGACATTTACATGCATTTTTAATGACTAATTTGTTTTTTACTTTATTTGTTAAATTTTTGCACACAACACTGACTGCCTTGAACAATGTATGAGTGTTTTCCTAAACACATTTAATGTATTGTGTGTGTTTAACAAAAGGAAGGTTCATACACAATCTGTAAATGCAGTAATTTAAAATTGAGAGAGTTATTCGTGTTTGCACATTAATTATGGCTCAGAGTCTGACAATTTTCTAAATCATTTTTTCAACTGAGTATGGAAAGTTAGAAGCCATATATATCTACAAAAAGGTGAGCTACCTAGTTAATTTTAGGCCACAATCTCTGTATCATTTACAACATGAATATTATTAAGTAAGGCATGCTGATGTAAAGCAAAGAAATAATAAAAAGACTAAATAGTGGCTGTTATCAACCCCATAGAGAACCACCCATCATGGACGAGGACGCCCAGCAAGAAAGTGACCAGCAGGCTACCTACACACTACACCTGCAGCCCATCGATCCTACCCAGCCAACCACGCCGCAGGACATAACACAATCACCCCAAACATCCCATAGCCCCCAATTGAGGCCAACACCACCCCAGCAACAAATGGTCCCAGAGTTTTGGAGCAGTTGGGCCACACAACAGGCGCAACACTATGCCTGTCTGAACACCCACACCCAATACCTTGCCAGTCTGCCCCATCATCTGCCTCGCCTCAGTCGGAACTCAGGCAGACTGATAGTTCAAGTTGGCAGAATTGCCAATTCAATGGAGCAGATGAGGGCAGACAACAGTCAAATGCAAGCCAATTTACTCCGAATCATGGATGAACAACAGCGGCAGCAACAAGCCCTCATACAAATTATCCAACACAACCAACTGATAAACGAAAACCTCTCCCGAATTATTGCCAACAACACTGCTGCAAATACACAACTGACTGCAAGCATACACAACCTGAGCCAAAGCATTAATGTGTTGGCATCCCAACAAATCAGCTCAAGCTCGGGTACTACCACACCAAGCCAGACCGCAGTTACCTCCCCTGTTAGATGCTCCAGCAGAACACGGACCAATGAACCAGGCCAATCCTCTGCACCCAGCACACACAAAAAAAATAAATGAAGGATGCAGCAAATCGTTGTTTAACAATAATGTTTTGGGAATTGTTACACCAAAAATGCCTGTGTTCAAGCAAATCATTTTTAAACACGCAATATGTGTATGGTTTAATGTGCTAATGAGTGACAGTGTAAGTTATTCAAATTACAGTATAACTGTAAAGAACAGTATAAATAACAAACACTAACGCAACACAAACAACATTCACACCTACAATACATTTTCGAAAAGTGGTTAGGCAAGGTTATTTATAACTAAATAATACTTACCGTTAAAATAATGCCGAATCACTTCTTGCCTTACCTGCCTCCCTACATCTGTACTCACACTGTCACCAGATGTATCTAACTCACCTACTTGCTGGCTGTTTTCTTCATCACCAACATGTGGCAGATGTTGGCGCAAACACATGTTATGAAGAAAACAGCAGCAGAACACAATCCTAGTCACCTTTGAGGGACTATACAACAAAAGCCCAGCAGACTTATCCAGACACCGAAACCTAGATTTCAGCACCCCAAAACATCTTTCTATCACATTCCGCCTAGACTTATCTGCATTACTATAATTGTGTTCAGCAGGAGAATCAGGTTGGGACAATGGAGTAAGGAGCCAAGAGTAGCAGCCATAACCACCATCACCTGAAAGACAGATATAGGCAACATTAGGACATGTGGATTATGGTAAATCACATACAAAAATGAGGAGGTTGAAGTTACCACACATACACACAACACACTTGGAACATACCCAGCAGCCAGCCATCAGGCATTTGTCCGTCCTCAAACTTATCGAAGAGTGATGACTGACTGAGGATGAAGGAGTCATGGCAGCCGCCAGGGTAACCTGCAACCACACTCATAATTTTTAGATTTGCATCACAAACCACCTGGACATTAGTGGATTGGCCCATATGTCTATTTGTATAAATATACTGCCTGCCCCTAGGTGGTCTCAGCTCAATGTGTGTGCAATCTATGGCACCCAGCACATTGGGCATGCCAGCAAGCTCATAGAAAGCTACCCTGACTGCATGCCACTGCGACTCCTGGGTAGGGAAGCAGATAGAGGCATCTATGTGGGGTTCCAAGACATCCAAAACCTGAGTGGACATTACAAAATATAAGGTGAGTGTCATGATCTGTAAGCAATACAATACTGTGTTATATTACATAACAGAAGCAACACTTAGACATAGACTTGTATGTATGTTTAAACTCACCTGATTTAAATATTTTGAAAAGGTGGGCTGGGAGATACCAATTACATCGCTAGTCACAGCCTGGAAGCTCCCAGTAGCCATAAAGCGCAACACAGCCAGGAGTTTGTGCAGGCCTGAGACAGAGCGAGAGCGTGCTGTCTCAGGGTCTAGGTCCAGTTTGACAAGGTCATACAGATGGAAAATGTTGTTTCTATTTAGCCGGAACATCTGTATGACCCTATCATCGGACAATGCGTTCAAGTTTAAATGCCCCCCTAAAAAAATGAGGCCTGCGCAGCCTCTGCGGCACCTGTACAACCTGCTGACCATGTTCACTTACCTGGCCCTGGTTTATTGTAGCCTCATGGAGCAGTCTCAGGTATCCCCCAGCAAACAATAAATCTGTACTACACACGGCAGCAGCCATTTCAGAGTGAGAGTTGCTCAAAATGTGCTTGGGTCCCTTTTAAAGGGCCACAAATTCAGGTGTGACTAATGTATAATTGAAAACACATGTAAACACGCTTCTCAAAAGCAGGTCTACTTTTTTTTAGGACTTTTTTACGATTTGTATTTTTTCACGCCCGCAAATGCTTTTTCACGGTAGAGATTTCAAATACGAATGTTTAGTAAATGACCGTTATCCATACCTAAACAGCCGCGTTTGACCGATGGTGTAATCATTCGTGTTTTTTTTTCTTGGACTTCCAAAAAAATACGAATGCCCTCATCACTGCCGTGATTTGAGTTTAGTAAATTCCCGAGATGACACTTTGAAGAAAAAACACCATCTCGGTCAAAATCGAGAGCTTAGTAAATATACCCCAATGTTTCATAACTATAATAAACAAACTTTTTTTAAACTTTATTACAATGCCAATCCTTAAAAACAATATACCATAGAAATAGATCATAGACTCAACCACGGTGAATCCTGTAACAATCCTACATCGCGTTTCCTAGGCATTAAGTAACCATGAGTTGTTGTTAAACCTGGGCTGCTTAAAACATTTAAGCGTCTTTTTTTATACACTTCTAGCGTTGGAGTTAATAAAAAGTCACCATCAACGGAGTACGTTTCTGCTTTTAAACGGTCTAGGTACATTCTGTTTGATGCGTTGCCGACTACAGTGGATGGAATATTTAATTCAGCCATAGCGTGCATAATTTCACTCCACCCATTCGTCATTTTACGGCTCGACACACTGTGGCTTATTAAATCTAACATATTGGATCCCTGTACAGTGTTACCTTTATACAGAAATTCGCCTTTAGCATTCCAGTTTGTGATGTGTTTAGAACCGTCCATTCTACTCAAAAGAATTTCAGAGTTCTTCCTATACTGGGCGTTAACGCCGTCTACAACATCGTGATAAACAGAGTCAGAACTGTCTGACTGATCAGAGTTGCTTGTTTGAGGATCAGTTGGCATTTTGGGCGTTAAAAGAGTTAAAGACGACATTTCTCTATCAGATTGCTTACTCAACACCAGATATTTCTGCAAAGCGGCTGTGTAACGTATAGCTTTATCATATTCCGATAAATCATTATTCTGTAGTATGTTTATGATTTCCACATCCAGACCTTAGGTGACTGTTTTACGTATATCATCATTAACCGGTTTGTTGCATAAACGTTCTAACTGCTGCTGAGGTACTAGATACATTTTCTCAGCGTATTCCATCAACGATTAGTCAGGAGACCAGTTATTAATGGTATGGCAAAACCAAGCAACGAGCCAATAAAACCACCGGACTGCTTCACCAATCGCTTCTTTTTACCAATGTTGCATTTCTTATTGCAAAGTGATTTTATAAGGGCCTGCTTCTTTTTAAGGTAATTCAACTGACGTTGTGTCAAGGGTAGTTTACCTTTAAGTATGTTGAGGGCTATCTCACAAATGGTTGTCACCAAATCGTTTGAAGCGTTGGATAAAATAGCATTTCTTTGAGCGGGTGTTGCCTTTATTAACGCTTTTAAAAGCATCCAATTACGACGTAAACGATTCGACATGCTCTCTGTCGGTGGCTCTAAGATAAATGACTAAAGTTGTAGAATTAACGCTTTTTAGAAGCATGTTTTTTAATGACATAAGCCACCGGCTCATCTGGTGGAAATAAGCCGCTTCGTAAACGGTATTTGTCAAGCGTATTGGTTCTTAAATCAACCAGTAAATAGCCATACGGTACGGTTGTCACATTTTGGAATGCGTCCAGAAAGAACTTACTATTACCAGGGTACATTTGTCTAGCCAGAGCCATCACCTGCAATTTATCCCATGGATTTTTGAAAAGGACCATTTATTTTGTGTTTAGATGTATCGTCCTGCTCTTTTTACCTTGGTACATGATACTGAGGTTTCTGTGGTGTACATACTTTGTGAATGCTTTCTCAATCTCAGAATTATTACTAGCCGACTCCATCAGATCATCAACAACCGCTAAATTAATCCTATCAGGGGGAAAAAGTTGGTCGTCGTTAAAACTCTCAGGTAGACCCTCTATAAAACGCATGCTTGGGTAATCACGCAGAAGCTGATCGTACATAGGTTGCCAACAGCCGTAAAACCAAACAATATTATCAGGCACGTGTGATATGTGCGTAGCTGCAGTTTGCAGCAGCATTTTAACAAAATAACTTTTACCCGAGTTGGAGGGGCCTGCTAAAATACATGCAAAGGAATGTTGCAGTCTGATATCCATTTTAATAACCAAACGGTCTTTTTGCGGGGTTGATTTCTATGTGATTGGGTCGTAAAGACACACCTTCATTTTTTTGAAAGGCGTATATATACGCCCGTCGTTTCTCAGTCTGTAAACCAATCGGGATAACCAGAAGCCTCATGTTTATCCCTAAGATGCATTTTAATGTAACCTGAAAACAAATCGTCAGATCGTTCATCAAAATGCCACACTTCATAGATTTTACACACTTTGTAGCCCTTGTCAACTGCTAAAGTTATTTCTACGGTACACCACGTACCGATGAGCGCTCGTTCCTCATCACTATGTTTGCACGACTCTGCCTGTCCAGACTCAGTGCATGTGTGACATAAAGGAAACATTAGTTTACTGAGCATTTTAACAGGTAGAACCAGAAAGAAAAGCTCACGCGGCGGGTACACTTTTACTTTAGCGATACCAAAATATGTTGTGATATTGTCAAAATCTTTAGAAATGATCCTGGGATGTTTTATAGGATATGCTTTGTATTTGTTGACAAATGGGTACAGACTGGTAAAATCATAGTAGTGTATCTGTTCATCCGGCTGTGCTTTGTGATACAGCTTTATGGCGTTTGTACGTCCGCTGTAAAGCGAATCTCGTGGGTCCAAGAAACTCCTGTAGACGGGCATCGTCCTGTAACATTTTTTTCCACTGGCATTCCCAAATAACACGCACGTGAAATCCGCAGAGCTTAAGAAAATTAATTCTCACCTGTGTCTTGTGGCGTAATTGACCGTAGGTCATTTGAGTCACTATGTTTTCATCATTGGGGTTGTAACAAGCGCTACAACCGTGAAAAAACTACCTTGGAACTCAAACGCCATTTGTACCCCGTCGATCACTGAATAGCCGTCCAGGTCGTAGCTACCAACTTTCTTCTCACACCCTTGTAACGCGTGTCTTATGTCTGTGCCTTCTGTATGCGCTATGTACATTAACCACTGTATGGCTGGTGTTGAGTAACGTTATCAGACAGTACAAGCACCAGCGTGTTATCCTTCAAAAATTTACATCGGTACATGGCCATGCAAACAGCGGCCAGCATGACTAGTTGAAAGGGATCAATGTATCTCTTAACAATAACCGGCTTATTTTTCTTACATACGACAACTTCCTGTTCGGTCATCGATATAACGGCATCTCGGTACACCTTACAAGCCCTCTGTAATATTACCACATCCTCCTTGCAATAGCGTTTAAGTTCATCCTGGAAGTTAAATGACTTATGCTTACATCTCTCATACCAATCTTTGAATTCAATCTTTTCTGTCCCTATCATACATTGCATGCCGAAATGTTGAATATCCGGCATGGCACCTATATAATTTTGGTTAGCGGCTTTGTTAAAAAAAGTGGGAAATATCCTTTTGAACCCTCAAAACCCATTGCTTTTAGTAAACGACTGAGGCACATAGGCAAGAAATTTAAAAAATCGATAAATCGAATATTTAAATCACTCACCGTTACGCACAACAGTTTACCACCTTGTGCCAACACAGAGGTTTTAAATTTTTCCTTAATCAATTGTCGCATTACAAAGTACGCATCATAACGCCCTGCATTATGGGCTATGAATGTGTATCCCGCAAATTTTGGTCTCATGAATGTTTTTACAAAATCTACGATACAATCAATGCCCTGAAACTCCCAGGATTTCTCATCCACCAGCGTTAATGCGTAACAGTAATTAGGTATGTGCATGCTTGTTTCTTGCATGCATTCAAAATCATAAAAAATGTATTTTAAAGTAGGAATCGTAGGTTTAATGTTTTGAATGTAACACAAATGACCCGCAAAATTGTCAACATTCACTTTGCAAACGGGGCATTTTATACCCCGACAAGTGTAGTCGGGATTGGTGTACAAACCACAGCGATCGCAATACATTTTTTGAAGACACAGCATTTTCATAGCCAACGCTAAAGATTTGTACGGCTCTAAACAGTCTGTTGACCTGCAAAACACCCTACACTGCGTACACCTTAGCGCTGCCTGACCTGTATCAACGCAATCCTACCTGAGAAACGACTTACAAAAGAAAAGACAGTCATGCTTATTTCTGTGGTGGTACACATTGTTACAAAATTTACAGAAGTAACAGGCACCAGCTAAAGCTTTAATGTCCAAAATACCATAGTAATGATCATCGTGCCATAGGATGAACAGTATGTTGTCTTTGTATCGACAATCTGTGCTATAACAATTCCAGCAACCATTACTGTAATAGAGAATCTTAATTGATGACTTTAAATGGTTTTCAAAACAAGCAACATCGCTAAAGTTGATCATTTTATCAAGGGGCAAATTCAATGCTTTATGAATCTCGAGTGCCCTTTCGTGTATCACTTGGTCTGTGGAATTATTTTTGTCCAGAAGTTTGCAGAACCTAGCCGCCAGACACAGATTGTTACCGCTGTTATTGAAATCATATAACACACGACTGCACTTTTTTAGACTATATGGATTTCTCCGTAGGTCCCTCCCCGTCAGGACACCACCTACACGATTCTTGAAAAATTTCAACTCTGTATCAAATAAAACCTCAGCATTACTTTGCAGCGTGTTTGTTATCTGATTCAGAAAGCTGACTGCATCTAATGACTCGCTCGGCTTACGGTGCGAATAGATGGCGTGGTGTAACCCTCCACCTTCCAACCTTAACTGTATACGATGGTTAGGGTCGACATTAATCATGTAGCTGTCGAGCATAGTCTGTATTGCATCGTGTATTGCCCTCGTAGCTTCTACAAATGATGTGATTCTATTCAAGTTGATAAAACGGAAATGATGGTGTAATTCAGATGCCCTGAATTTGGGGTGATCTCGTTCGTACCTGGCTATGGTTTCTAAAAAAACAGGGTGCATCGACTCGCTATTACTAGGCGTTTCCGGACCAGCCGGTCTGGGTGATGCTACGCGCTCAGCGCTGTCCGTCTGTGATGGCCGTCTATCTATGTGTTGTGACGGTATGTTGTCATTCTGTTCATTAAATCTACGTGTGCCTCGTTGTGCCAGTCTAAGTCGCTTTTGTTTTCTTAAGTTACTTAACGTTCTTATGGACCATTTTACTATTACATTTCTGCTTGTATTTTGACGCCCTGTGTTCTACGCATTGCAATGTTGTTCAAACCGTAACCTGTCATAAATAGTCATGTCAGTGTTTTTTTACCGAATGAGTTGACCTCTAGGAAATCACAAGTCTCCCTAACTAGGTTGTTCCGTTCTATTGCGAGTTCCAGATAGTGTTTAATACATTTATTAAGCGCATGCTGATCTCGTTTGCCGCTGTGCATTATTTCTGCGAGTCGTGTTAATATCCCTGTGAACACCTGGTTCGTGTAAGTTACCTCTCTCCAAACAGCCCCTAACAGCGCATTATATTTTAATTCTGCAGCTTTACTTGCGTGCTCTACCCTCGTGGGTTTGCCTGTAGTGTTTTGTCGACAACCACCCTCACCTGTTGAACCTACATCTGATGGACCGTCGTCAGCCTCAGCCATTGTGCTCTGACGCGACGGCCATTGTTGTTGTCTAACATCGATACCAGATGGACCAGCAACAACATCGTCTGTCGACGCAGAACGCGACTCAACCACAGACGCTCTAACCCCTTTGTTTGGCACTTCTGAAATATCAACACAATCGTGACCATCCACAGCTTCTACGTCGGATATATAAAACGACTGTGCATCTTGAAGTAAATCATAACAGACATCTGGATTTATAAAGGTTTCAATCTGCGTATCTGGAATTATAATGGGTTCAACCTGTGTGTCTGGAATTATAATGGGTTCAATCTGTGTATCTGGAATTATAATGGGATCATACTGGGTTACTGATGTTATTATAACCCTATTTTCTTTTGTATATTTGATCTTGTACTTTTTTGAGAGCCGATTGGCCCTCTTACCTTTTGCAATCTCTGAGTCAGCCGTTTTATCACTAACACAGTTCGTTTGTTCATCATCATCATCATCATGATCGGGCAACATCTTGAATTTGTTGCCGTTGTTACATCTAGTTGGCGCATCTTGCAACGCCGTCAACCGCCTTCTTTTAGACTCAGTTTTGTCTGTATAATCCAACTTCCTCTTCACACCCCTTTGCTTAGGTATTTAATTCACCCAATGCGTTGTGCGCGGCACTTCACTCACACGACTGTTTGGATTAATTTTACCGTACATCTGATTCATTATCAACGGCTTAGAACCAAATAGGCATAAATGTCTGTTCGGCGGCTGCATGTATTGATTCTCTTTGTCATCGGGTCTATGCGTCGTTGTATCGGGTGTGCTTGTATGAGGCACCACTTCTTCGATCGTTTCATCATCCGATGTAAGTATAGAACAATATCCGGAAGGATCCATGTTGTACAATGTTTCGTCGAATGCTAAAAAACAAAAACAATTAATTAGTTGCATTTTACATTTTTGCGCTGTGAAAACATTAGCTTTTTAAATACGTGTAACAATCGTATAGCCACGTTTAATTAACTTACTAACGATAGAAAACATAACAATTAGTTAGATGTACGGCTATGATTGACATTTTTTCTCTGTTAAAAAATTAACGTTTTAAATGCTTGTAACAAACAAATAGCATTTTTGAATTAACTTACTATAGATAGAACACTACGCTTGCGGTTCTGAATCCTGTGACGGCAGCGGGCGCATTTGCACATCGCGCATATACTTTTCAAAGCTTGTTTCCACGCATAGGAGGTTAGGGCTATCTGCGAAATACAAATGAGCAATTTAAAATCATTTCATACCATAAGACGTGATAAGGGCTAAAATGGAAGAACATTTTAAACACGCTTGGTATAGAGCTATATATAAACTTACAAAGAATTAAGGTTCAAAAAGGTTATTCAGCAGTCGATAAACTTACGATCACAAGATTTAACATTAATATATCTATAAAATAACATTATTTATGAACCGTTAAACATAGTATGACTACTTACGAGTTAGCGGTTGATAAAGATGCTCATCAATTTGCCAAAGACTAGCGATCATGTCATCGTCAGAAATTTCAAATACATTGCGACTTGCTGACTGTTAAAAAAGATATAGTGTAGATTTTATTGATATTTATCATTAACTTTTGTTTTTACATAATAATGCAGCTTGTAAAGATATTTTAACGACTCTACGATCAAATAAGCCGTACATGAATACATACCGCCATTATTATTTTAACAGACGCTTCGTCTTGAAATAATCTTAATGCTGTAAGACAAAAATTATAATAAATGTATTTTAAATATACATGAATAAAACATATACGCTAAATAGCGTATTTACACAACACTTTTATGAATCACAAAAATATTGTGATAATCTTTTAAATACTTTTTAAATTAAAACAGAAAATGTTAATACGCTAATACAGGCATTGCCAAAATAAACCTCACTCATTCATACGTAATAGACGTGGTTGATTTTTAAAATACAATACACATCTATATATAAAAAATTATCATATAACCCGATATATACACATCATATGCAACATTCTTCAAAATAAGTAACGACATGCACCCGGCGGTTATTAGCAACAAATCAACGTTTAGAAAAACTATTTTCACAGCCCGTGTTAGCAATAGATAAACTATCACTAATTATATAGGCCGTCATTAAAGTAAGTATGCCGTATAAGAAAATTGATAACGTCATAGGTAATATTGTCTAAGAGGGAGAAACATAATAAAATAAAAAATAAAATAGAAATAAAAAGGTCAAATATTTATAATACTTACATATACTTTGCTCGATATCTTCTGTGTGAGATATTTAAACGCTGTGATGGTATGGTTACAGGACTCTCCTTATAAAGCTGAAATATTGTTGACACATGCAAAACTCAGACCCTTCGGGTGGAGCTATAGGGGGTATGTACAAATCGAGTTTAAAAAAACAGCTTATTTATTAATAAACACAATTTTACATCTGATTATGTTATACAACTAATTTATACGACTTTATCTTACATAAAGCATTGCCAACATTTTGAATATAAACACGAGATGTTTTTACAAACGATATTAGGATATATATAGATGATTAGCGCCATATTGCTTCTATATTTTAGCAACATTTAGGTTTAATACGTATGTCTGTCAAGTATTGTTAATGTAGCCACAGCATTTCAAATGTGAAACGGCATTAATATGTTTAAAATATCTCGCTCGTCAAATGATAAAAACAGTTTAGTTCCTATATGACGCAGAATGATTTTACTGATTTGTACTACTTGTTATACTGTATGTATTATTTTATATACCCATTAGGCTCTATCAATACTGGTTAGCATCTATAAACCGGCAATTAAGTATTATGCTTATTACCAGTCGTGTTACTGCAGCGCAGTTAAAATGGTTCTCTCTCTATATCTCTTAACCGGGATCCGGACGTTAAGTCGGACGCACCAACATCGGCAATGTCTTAGTCGACAACCGAACATCGACTACACGGACATCGACGGACAACTCTAGTAGACACAGAATACATCGACCAATACTTCTAATCGACAAATGCAACATCGACAAAGACATAAGGTCGACCGAAAGACGATCGGCAAACAATAGATCGACAATATTTATAATCGAACACCCCATGTTCGACATCATATATTATCGACCTATCACGTATTCGACAGTATGTAAGGTCGACAACGCAAATGGTCGACAATAAAATTAATCGAATGTATATGTAATCGACAACCGAAAGGTCGACAAAGCAAATGATCTACAATTAGAAAATCAAATTTATATGTGATCGACAACCGAAAGATCGACCTAAAATAAAATAGGCAAAATGTATTAACGACAAAATAAAAATCGAATACAGATGATCGACTTTATTATAATCGACAATAAGTATAATCGACAACAAGTGGATCCCCGTCTAAACCTCAACCCCAACCGCTACTTCAAGCCGTGGCTCTACAGCTCCCAGCCTGCCCTTCAACCCCTCACAGCGTTCCTTAAAATGCCAGGCCCAACGTCAACCCTGCAGTCACATACCTGAAGGCATGGGCACCCCAAGTCTCAGCTCTGCACCCCTTCTCCTGCCTGCCCCCCTACCCGCTAATTCCAGACGGCCAGACCCAGGCGCGCCTCGTCATGCCGTCTATACATACAGGTCTTTATTAAGACGGTCCCCGTCTAAACCTCAACCCCCACCGCTACTTCAAGCCGTGGCACTACAGCTCCCAGCCTGCCCTTCAACCCCTCACAGCGTTCCTTAAAATGCCAGGCCCAACGTCCACCCTGCAGTCACATACCTGAAGGCATGGGCACCCCCAGTCTCAGCTCTGCACCCCTTCTCCTGCCTGCCCCCCTACCCGCTAATTCCAGACGGCCAGACCCAGGCGCGCCTCGTCATGCCGTCTATACATACAGGTCTTTTTTAAGACGGTCCCCGTCTAAACCTCAACCCCAACCGCTACTGCAAGCCGTGGCACTACAGCTCCCAGCCTGCCCTTCAACCCCTCACAGCGTTCCTTAAAATGCCCGGCCCAACGTCCACCCTGCAGTCACATACCTGAAGGCATGGGCACCCCCAGTCTCAGCTCTGCACCCCTTCTCCTGCCTGCCCCCCTACCCGCTAATTCCAGACGGCCAGACCCAGGCGCGCCTCGTCATGCCGTCTATACATACAGGTCTTTTTTAAGACGGTCCCCGTCTAAACCTCAACCCCCATCCGCTACTTCAAGCCGTGGCACTACAGCTCCCAGCCTGCCCTTCAACCCCTCACAGCGTTCCTTAAAATGCCAGGCCCAACGTCCACCCTGCAGTCACATACCTGAAGGCATGGGTACCCCAAGTCTCAGCTCTGCACCCCTTCTCCTGCCTGCCCCCCTACCCGCTAATTCCAGACGGCCAGACCCAGGCGCGCCTCGTCATGCCGTCTATACATACAGGTCTTTATTGAGACGGTCCCCGTCTAAACCTCAACCCCCACCGCTACTTCAAGCCGTGGCACTACAGCTCCCAGCCTGCCCTTCAACCCCTCACAGCGTTCCTTAAAATGCCAGGCCCAACGTCCACCCTGCAGTCACATACCTGAAGGCATGGGCACCCCCAGTCTCAGCTCTGCACCCCTTCTCCTGCCTGCCCCCCTACCAGCTAATTCCAGATGGCCAGACCCAGGCGCGCCTCGTCATGCCGTCTATACATACAGGTCATTTTTAAGACGGTCCCCGTCTAAACCTCAACCCCCACCGCTACTGCAAGCCGTGGCACTACAGCTCCCAGCCTGCCCTTCAACCCCTCACAGCGTTCCTTAAAATGCCAGGCCCAACGTCCACCCTGCAGTCACATACCTGAAGGCATGGGTACCCCAAGTCTCAGCTCTGCACCCCTTCTCCTGCCTGCCCTCCTACCCGCTAATTCCAGACGGCCAGACCCAGGCGCGCCTCGTCATGCCGTCTATACATACAGGTCTTTATTAAGACGGTCCCCGTCTAAACCTCAACCCCCACCACTACTGCAAGCCGTGGCACTACAGCTCCCAGCCTGCCCTTCAACCCCTCACAGCGTTCCTTAAAATTCCCGGCCCAACGTCCACCCTGCAGTCACATACATGAAGGCATGGGTACCCCAAGTCTCAGCTCTGCACCCCTTCTCCTGCCTGCCCCCCTACCCGCTAATTCCAGACGGCCAGACCCAGGCGCGCCTCGTCATGCCGTCTATACATACAGGTCTTTATTAAGACGGTCCCCGTCTAAACCTCAACCCCCACCGCTACTGCAAGCCGTGGCACTACAGCTCCCAGCCTGCCCTTCAACCCCTCACAGCGTTCCTTAAAATGCCCGGCCCAACGTCCACCCTGCAGTCACATACCTGAAGGCATGGGTACCCCAAGTCTCAGCTTTGCACCCCTTCTCCTGCCTGCCCCCCTACCCGCTAATTCCAGACGGCCAGACCCAGGCGCGCCTCGTCATGCCGTCTATACATACAGGTCTTTATTAAGACGGTCCCCGTCTAAACCTCAACCCCCACCGCTACTGCAAGCCGTGGCACTACAGCTCCCAGCCTGCCCTTCAACCCCTCACAGCGTTCCTTAAAATGCCAGGCCCAACGTCCACCCTGCAGTCACATACCTGAAGGCATGGGCACCCCCAGTCTCAGCTCTGCACCCCTTCTCCTGCCTGCCCCCCTACCCGCTAATTCCAGACGGCCAGACCCAGGCGCGCCTCGTCATGCCGTCTATACATACAGGTCTTTTTTAAGACGGTCCCCGTCTAAACCTCAACCCCCACCGCTACTGCAAGCCGTGGCACTACAGCTCCCAGCCTGCCCTTCAACCCCTCACAGCGTTCCTTAAAATGCCAGGCCCAACGTCCACCCTGCAGTCACATACCTGAAGGCATGGGTACCCCCAGTCTCAGCTCTGCACCCCTTCTCCTGCCTGCCCCCCTACCCGCTAATTCCAGACGGCCAGACCCAGGCGCGCCTCGTCATGCCGTCTATACATACAGGTCTTTATTAAGACGGTCCCCGTCTAAACCTCAACCCCCACCGCTACTGCAAGCCGTGGCACTACAGCTCCCAGCCTGCCCTTCAACCCCTCACAGCGTTCCTTAAAATGCCAGGCCCAACGTCCAGCCTGCAGTCACATACCTGAAGGCATGGGTACCCCAAGTCTCAGCTCTGCACCCCTTCTCCTGCCTGCCCCCCTACCCGCTAATTCCAGACGGCCAGACCCAGGCGCGCCTCGTCATGCCGTCTATACATACAGGTCTTTTTTAAGACGGTCCCCGTCTAAACCTCAACCCCCACCGCTACTGCAAGCCGTGGCACTACAGCTCCCAGCCTGCCCTTCAACCCCTCACAGCGTTCCTTAAAATGCCAGGCCCAACGTCCACCCTGCAGTCACATACCTGAAGGCATGGACACCCTCCAGTCTCAGCTCTGCACCCCTTCTCCTGCCTGCCCCCCTACCCGCTAATTCCAGACGGCCAGACCCAGGCGCGCCTCGTCATGCCATCTATACATACAGGTCTTTTTTAAGACGGTCCCCGTCTAAACCTCAACCCCCATCCGCTACTTCAAGCCGTGGCACTACAGCTCCCAGCCTGCCCTTCAACCCCTCACAGCGTTCCTTAAAATGCCAGGCCCAACGTCCACCCTGGAGTCACATACCTGAAGGCATGGGCACCCCCAGTCTCAGCTCTGCACCCCTTCTCCTGCCTGCCCCCCTACCCGCTAATTCCAGACGGCCAGACCCAGGCGCGCCTCGTCATGCCGTCTATACATACAGGTCTTTTTTAAGACGGTCCCCGTCTAAACCTCAACCCCCATCCGCTACTTCAAGCCGTGGCACTACAGCTCCCAGCCTGCCCTTCAACCCCTCACAGCGTTCCTTAAAATGCCAGGCCCAACGTCCACCCTGCAGTCACATACCTGAAGGCATGGGCACCCCCAGTCTCAGCTCTGCACCCCTTCTCCTGCCTGCCCCCCTACCCGCTAATTCCAGACGGCCAGACCCAGGCGCGCCTCGTCATGCCGTCTATACATACAGGTCTTTTTTAAGACGGTCCCCGTCTAAACCTCAACCCCCACCGCTACTGCAAGCCGTGGCACTACAGCTCCCAGCCTGCCCTTCAACCCCTCACAGCGTTCCTTAAAATGCCAGGCCCAACGTCCACCCTGCAGTCACAAACCTGAAGGCATGGGTACCCCAAGTCTCAGCTCTGCACCACTTCTCCTGCCTGCCCCCCTACCCGCTAATTCCAGACGGCCAGACCCAGGCGCGCCTCGTCATGCCGTCTATACATACAGGTCTTTTTTAAGACGGTCCCCGTCTAAACCTCAACCCCCACCGCTACTGCAAGCCGTGGCACTACAGCTCCCAGCCTGCCCTTCAACCCCTCACAGCGTTCCTTAAAATGCCAGGCCCAACGTCCACCCTGCAGTCACATACCTGAAGGCATGGGCACCCTCCAGTCTCAGCTCTGCACCCCTTCTCCTGCCTGCCCCCCTACCCGCTAATTCCAGACGGCCAGACCCAGGCGCGCCTCGTCATGCCATCTATACATACAGGTCTTTTTTAAGACGGTCCCCGTCTAAACCTCAACCCCCATCCGCTACTTCAAGCCGTGGCACTACAGCTCCCAGCCTGCCCTTCAACCCCTCACAGCGTTCCTTAAAATGCCAGGCCCAACGTCCACCCTGGAGTCACATACCTGAAGGCATGGGCACCCCCAGTCTCAGCTCTGCACCCCTTCTCCTGCCTGCCCCCCTACCCGCTAATTCCAGACGGCCAGACCCAGGCGCGCCTCGTCATGCCGTCTATACATACAGGTCTTTTTTAAGACGGTCCCCGTCTAAACCTCAACCCCCACCGCTACTGCAAGCCGTGGCACTACAGCTCCCAGCCTGCCCTTCAACCCCTCACAGCGTTCCTTAAAATGCCCGGCCCAACGTCCACCCTGCAGTCACATACCTGAAGGCATGGGCACCCCCAGTCTCAGCTCTGCACCCCTTCTCCTGCCTGCCCCCCTACCCGCTAATTCCAGACGGCCAGACCCAGGCGCGCCTCGTCATGCCGTCTATACATACAGGTCTTTTTTAAGACGGTCCCCGTCTAAACCTCAACCCCCATCCGCTACTTCAAGCCGTGGCACTACAGCTCCCAGCCTGCTCTTCAACCCCTCACAGCGTTCCTTAAAATGCCAGGCCCAACGTCCACCCTGCAGTCACATACCTGAAGGCATGGGCACCCCCAGTCTCAGCTCTGCACCCCTTCTCCTGCCTGCCCCCCTACCCGCTAATTCCAGACGGCCAGACCCAGGCGCGCCTCGTCATGCCGTCTATACATACAGGTCTTTTTTAAGACGGTCCCCGTCTAAACCTCAACCCCCACCGCTACTGCAAGCCGTGGCACTACAGCTCCCAGCCTGCCCTTCAACCCCTCACAGCGTTCCTTAAAATGCCAGGCCCAACGTCCACCCTGCAGTCACATACCTGAAGGCATGGGTACCCCAAGTCTCAGCTCTGCACCCCTTCTCCTGCCTGCCCCCCTACCCGCTAATTCCAGACGGCCAGACCCAGGCGCGCCTCGTCATGCCGTCTATACATACAGGTCTTTTTTAAGACGGTCCCCGTCTAAACCTCAACCCCCACCGCTACTGCAAGCCGTGGCACTACAGCTCCCAGCCTGCCCTTCAACCCCTCACAGCGTTCCTTAAAATGCCAGGCCCAACGTCCACCCTGCAGTCACATACCTGAAGGCATGGGCACCCCCAGTCCCAGTTTCCAGTGCCCCGCTTTCAATGCACAGGCACACTGTTTGTTTTATGTAGACCTGACATCAGCCCAACTACTAGTAATTATTCCAGCTATCAGTTCATATGTTTGTTTTCCTTTACGGCACCCCTTTAACTCCAGTTTAGCTAACACATTCCTTTTTAAAGTTTAAATGTCTATATGTTCTAATTGTATTGATTTAGGCAGGTAGTCCTGTAAAACTTCAATTGCCAGTAGCAGCACACCTCGACAGTATCAGATTTTTGGGACAGGTACACTGTAACATTTTTTAACATGAGTAAATGGTTTACTTTGTCCCACATGAAATAAGAATGTTGAAGTGCTGAACTGTAAGATAACGCCACTGTAAATCATCTCCTAATTGTGAATTCAAAGTCTTACTTTTATAAAATACAGCGATTCGCTTCTTGTCTTTTGCATTATCACCTTTAATTTCATATCTTCTCTATGCAGAGTACATTTGAGAACTAAGTATGTTAAATATCAGTAGTGAAATGTTGAGATCTTCTGCTAATGTTCTTTAGACATGGACTGACGCTGTAAGTAAAAAAACTTTTAAAAAATATGATGTGCTGGCCAGTGAGATAAGAAAAATAATGATTTCATCTAATGTCTAGCTTTAAGAATTGTCAATATATAAATTTCAATAGTGTGTGAGCTAAGCTAACCTAACACCACATAACACCCACATTGACTTTGTCCTACCCACGATTGAAGAACGTTTTAGTTACTGTGTCAACATAACTATTGTCGAATTAAAGCCCGTATATCTTATTTGACATTTAAGTTCAAAATAAATAATAATTACACCATACCCTGTCTGCATATTGATAGTTGTGATACCCGTGTCCATCTGTTGACTACTGGCATCATGACAATAGTTGACCTGAACCAGAATGTGGCCTAGTTTTATTATCAATAGCTTACCTTATATTTTAGTTTTGTAAGTGCTCAGTTAGTTCATCATTGCTTATTTACATCAGTGAGCATATTTGATTTCCCATCACTGCACTTAAAAGCTTTGATTTCCGACATTAATAAATAAAAATAGATAGATATTACGGTATGTATGTCAGTGTACATGCATGTATGTGCTTAATGAATAACAATGAAATATTGTTGTCCTGCATTCTGTACTGAAGTCCTTAATTCAGTACTGTATGTAAACCTGTAAATGCTGCTGGTCGGGAGAGAGTCTAAAAAGGAATTTAAATAATAAAGTATTTATTTTATTTATTATTTTAATGTTACAAATATTATAAATAAAAATAGTAAACAAGAACAGTAATACAAAAAAATTTAGCCACTTTACTGTTATTTTAATATATATTATAAATTGGGAAAATGTAATTGCATTATGAACATAATTAATCTTGAAGAATTATCCGTAGGTATAGTGTTCCTCCCATGAAAGATGATGATAGTGCTGAAAAAAAATATATAAAATAACATGTAAATGTAAGTAATCCACACATTATATCATTGGTTTACCAATTTCCTCCCTACTATCCCTAAATAACAATACATATATTTAAATTTCATCAACATATTGTACTATCTTATACCAAGCAAAACTAGTATGTATACATAAAATAGTGTTACCCTCTTCTTACTTTTGACATTACACATTTCATTGGTCAACTATTTATTTTTTATACTTCATCTTATCCAAAATATCTAATTATCCTTTTCTAAGATCACGTGACCATATCCATTTCTATAAACCATAATTTATATTTAACTTGTGATTTTTTTATACCTAGCTTTCAGTGTCTGCTTACCGTTTGATGCACACCTATGATCCCTATGCCAGGCTCCTTAATTAATATAGGCTGTCCATTTTGAATACCGGACCATTGTAGACATAAGTGTAAGTCATTATTTCTTACTACATGTGGTAATGGGTGTTGAGGTCTTTGCTGAAATGAAAAAAGTAACAAGTTAACAATGGTTGAACACAATCAATTTCCCTGGCTGTCTTTATACAATATAACTCGCCTCAGGTTTTCCCCTGGATATCGCTTATTAAGTATAAAATCCTAAACACATAAATTAAAACATAGCTTTCATCTCTAGCTTATAACTTTATGCATGCCGACGAGCCCTACCTATACCATACTCTGTAATTTTTAGTGCCTGTCCCTTTGGAATGCAGGACCATGGAGACATCAATGTAAGACCCTCAGTCCCTCTATATGTGATCACGTCTGTCTAGTTGTTGGATGAAAGCTAAAAATCAAGACGTCATAGAAGTTATAAAATATTCGATTTCATCTATTATTAAAAATGTCTCAAACTATCTCAACTCTCTCTCTATTATGAATTTTTATATAAAAATAATTTAAAAAATAATTTAAACATTTTTTCTTTTCAATTCAACATAAACAATTTATATTTAAGATGTTTTGTTGAGTACTTTAAACCTACTTTTTTATTGTCTACTCCTCCAGTCCATGTGTTTGATCCTCTTGTCCTGGTCTTGGCTCATCCTGTACAGGTCTTTGCTCCTCTAATCCAGGTCTCGGTTCATCCTGTCCAGGTCTCGGATCCTCTATTCCAGATCTTGGCTCGTCCTGTCCAGGTCTTGGATACTCTTGTACAGGTCTTGTCTCGCCCTCACCTTGTCTTTGTTGTCCAGTTCTTAGCTCACCCTGTTCCTCATATCTTTGTATTTGCCAATTAGCATATGCAAGATGCGCACGCAGTTCCAAAATCTCATTGTATGCAGAACTTTCTTGTGATCCGTAAATAAATGTAGACTCATTGTGTTCTGTTCCATGGCTGTATTGGTATGGTGCATTTTCTTGTTTTGTGGATTTACAGTATTCTGCATTCTTCTTCCTCCTTCACTAAGCAGTTGTAGTGCGGTTGAGATCAATCTAGTGTTGTTCACAGACTCATACTGCCATACCCCCATATGGTGCAGAGTCTGCATGATTTGTTGGCAATGCAAAGAAATAACAGCTTGGTTAGCTGCAAGCTGGTCATAGACGGAAGCAATAGTAACCAATGAATTGCTTTGTGCTATTTGCGTTTTCCGTATTTGCTGCATGGTCTGTTGTATATGTTCTAGCCGATTCTCTAGCCTTTGGAAATCTTCTAAACGTCTTTGCTCCATAAGATCAATTACTGCAATCATGATTTCCAAATTAGAATAGGATACCCTAGTGTGATCTTGGTGTCCTGTAAAAAAAAATATTATAAATAATTTTAAATATCTCATTTAAATAAAGAAAAAAGTTTTTATAAATGAAATGAAAATATAATAAATTAAGTTAATATTTATCTCCATGACTGGAATATAGTATACAGAAAGTTTTAAATATTGTAATATTAAATACTTCATTGATTACTGTGTAAATTCCATAGGCCAATGCAACATTCATGCAAGTTTGTGAAATATGAGGCTGACTTTCATGCTCTTTCATTTCAGTTGTGACTAACCACCTTTTTGCTCCACTATCCGTAACAGGTAACATTTTCCTGTATACTCACATGTATAAAACTTAATAGTTTTAATTTAGCTTATTAAATTTACTATTTGACATTGACTAATGAATATACATGTTAAACAGGTATTTAACATTTCAAACATGAACTGTTGTAGATAATTAGAGATGAAGTTTGCAAATTGCTGCTACTGATTATGTCAAGGCGTTGTTCATTTTAAATTAAATTTTACATATATTGTAAATTATAACTACAATAATTTCCCATGTAAATTTTTTCTAAGCAAAATTTAAATGTTTAACAATACATCTCTACGCACCTGTAGGCTCTGTTTCCTCATCATTTTGCTGTGTCTCATCATCATTTTGAAGTGTCTCCTCAAGAGACGCCACCGACTCCTCAAGAGTCGCCACTGGCTCCGGACCAGTCGCCACCGGCTCCACAACAATCGACACCGACTCTGCCACACTGGACACCGGCTCCGCCACACTAGACACCGGCTCCGCCAAACTAGACACCGGCTCCGCCACACTCCACACTGGCTCCGCCACACTCGACACCGGCTCCGCCACACTCCACACTGGCTCCGCCACACTCGACACCGGCTCCGCCACAGTAGCCAGTGGCTCCTCTAACATTGTTGAAGCTGAAATCTGTTTTACTGGCATATCCCAAAATCTATTCTTCTTTTTTTCACTTTCAATACTGTAAGAAGAAGGAATTTTTTAAGGACATGTTTGATACCTAAATATAACAAATCACAATTGAGTGAAATAATCACTAACCGTCTGTTTGTGGAGATGAGGATGAATATTTCTTAAATGAGGTAGTATGCTTCTTTGGCGTGCCAATATATTTATTTGGTGTTACTCTTCTGCTGCTTTTATGTTCTTTCCCTGTAAACAAAAAATTAATTAAGATATTCTACAGTAATCAACGAAAAAGAATACACTAACATAATTAATAAAAAAAATAAAAAAATTACCACGAGGGCCAGCAACCTCATCATCTCTGATGAGCTGAAAGTACGCCATGAATTTCTTCTCCCAATCTTTATGTAGCTTTTGTCCTGCCTGTATTTTATTGTTTGTGAGCCTCCTGCAGTCTCTTAGCCTTTTTTTGCAGCTCAATACACTACGTTGTGTAGTGCCAGCAGAAGACACATTGTTTGCAATCTTATCCCATGTTTTTGTGTTGAACCTGTGTTGAACATTAGTTTCTTTTGATCCAAAAAGCTCAGAGCTAAACTTATTTATTTCATCAATTAGGGTTTCTGTCTCTTCATCATTGAATTTCGGAGCACGGGTGCTCCCCCCTTCTTCTGCTGACTCCTCCTCCTCATCATTTGATTCTGCCACATGCTCAATACGTGATGGTCCATGTTCATACACACTCTTGCTTGTATGTGGCTGTGAAGCTTCTTCCTCTGAGAATTGAAGAGAACGTTTTCTTGTTCTCTCCTTTGACATCTTAAAAAATAAATCATATTTTTTAGCATTTAGTACAATTCTACGTAATTTCTATTATTAAGAAATTAGACTATATAAAAACATTACATAACCAAGGCATCACAATAAAAATATTATTAAAAGTAAATGGAAATATAAAGACAGAAGGCCTTTGATATGAAAAAAAATTTTTAATAATTTTTCCACAGGAATTATCCACTACTCTATTTGAGGACTAAAATGTAAAAAAAATTGAAAATACAGTCCAAGTATATTAGGGCATTCTTAAGTTGTATTCATTATCCTAATAAAACTTTTATCGGGTTTATATTAACTTGATTAATTAATATGGAATAATTATGGTATACACAATATGATATATGTGCACAAGCAGGGTTATTTTATGATACCGAGTTCCCAGGTAATTATAATTTACTGTCCTTTTTTCATAACCTGTTTGTTTCAATCCAAATAAAAAAGGACATGACATGTGCTAACATTGTTATTAAATAGAAATTGCACAGCACAGCGATACTATTATTATAAGACATGCATATTGTGTACGTTATCATGACAATGTTCTTGCGCCACCACAAAAGTGGTTGTGGTCTCTCAACTGAAAAAAAATTACTATTCATAGTGCAAGAATCAGAAACAATGCCATCCCACATAGTGCTAGATTCACTTGTAATGCCCCCCTGAATTGACAGATACACTATAATATCCAGAATCAGTGCAATATACAATGAACACTTGAGTTCCATATACAATGCACCCACCACATATGCCAGATACAATGCACCCCAACAAATGACAGATAATATGCCCTTTAAAAAATGCCAGTTACAATGCCAAACCAAAAATGGAACATACTATGCAAACCAATGACAGATAGTATGCACCCCCCCCCCCCCACACCCACTAATGGAAGATACAATGCACAAACCAGTGCAAGATACAAATATTAAGCCACAAAAACTATGCCTCCCCACATTTCAATATATAATGGCTACCGCTGCTGTATTCTTCCAAAGTGTAGTACAGCGCAGTGAGAACGTTTACAGTGACTTAATGGTCTAGTCACAAATAAGAGAATAGTGTGGAGAGGTAAGCCAGTGGAGAAGTTGCCCATGGCAAACAATCAGCTGCTCGGTACAATTTTAAAGTATGCATATAGCAAATTTTTATACAATGATGCAGGGTTGCCATTGTCAACTTCTCCACAGGTTCAATTCACCACAGTTTTCACTGCAAAATGATTAGACCGCTATATGAAAGAAGCATCGATGATGGTCGCACTAGTGTTTAAGTTGAAATATGGCACCGTTAAGTTAGACAATTAAGGTTCGTGTTCTGTCAACCATCCCTTTTTCAATGGTGCCTTTTCGCGATCTATTATTAGATATCGTAAGGAACCATATTAAAAATAAAAGGAGTATTGCCGCTACCATTGATTGGTCAATCAAGTTAACTGCGAGCTAAATGCTACGGTTTGCTAAAGTAAGCTGTCAATCTTTGTATTGTCACTCAAAGGATAGATTCTGTTTAGAAATACAAATCTAGTTTTCAAATTTAAAATACCATTTGGCAATATTACCTTGAAAAACAGATTAAATCGGTCTGACGCCTCAGTAGAAAAGCTTCTTCGCAGGAGAGGTCAAATCCTTGCAGCACAAATGCGATGGCACGTTCAGGATCACGATCAAGGTCTCTGCCACACAAACTACCTTCAAACTACAGTGCTAATCCACAAACACTGTCAGTATTACTGACTTACAAATAGCACATAAGCTAGAGTTGCTCTGGACTTTTATACTGTATTATAAAGGCGGGAAAACAACATAAATCACATGATGTCTATTATGTAGCATGATTGGTTATGTATTTTGAAGCATACAATTGTATCAGAATTTATCCAGGAGAGTTTGCATATGCCGATCCTTGTAGTTCGACAGCATTTCCCGCCCAAATCCAGACCGCGGGTAACGTCTACACCTGGGCGCATCACAGGGGCTGGCGACAGATACACCCGTGCTGACTACCAGGGCTACACACATTTTAAATGCACTGTCTGCAGTCAGGACACTATCTTTTTATGTGCAATTACTAGGACACTGCAGAAGAGTGTGCATATGCTGATCCTTGTAGTTCGACAGCATTTCCCGCCCAAATGCAGACCGCGGTTAACGTCTACACCTGGGCGCATCACAGCGGCGGGTGACAGATACACCCGTGCTGACTACCAGGGCTACACACATTTTAAATGTACTGTCTGCAGTCAGGACACTATCTTTTTATGTGCAATTACTAGGACACTGCAGAAGAGTGTGCATATGCTGATCCTTGTAGTTCGACAGCATTTCCCGCCCAAATCCAGACCGCGGGTAACGTCTACACCTGGGCGCATCACAGCGGCGGGTGACAGATACACCCGTGCTGACTACCAGGGCTACACACATTTTAAATGTACTGTCTGCAGTCAGGACACTATCTTTTTATGTGCAATTACTAGGACACTGCAGAAGAGTGTGCATATGCTGATCCTTGTAGTTCGACAGCATTTCCCGCCCAAATCCAGACCGCGGGTAACGTCTACACCTGGGCGCATCACAGCGGCGGGCGACAGATACACCCGTGCTGACTACCAGGGCTACACACATTTTAAATGTACTGTCTGCAGTCAGGACACTATCTTTTTATGTGCAATTACTAGGACACTGCAGAAGAGTGTGCATATGCTGATCCTTGTAGTTCGACAGCATTTCCCACCCAAATCCAGACCGCGGGTAACGTCTACACCTGGGCGCATCACAGCGGCGGGCGACAGATACACCCGTGCTGACTACCAGGGCTACACACATTTTAAATGTACTGTCTGCAGTCAGGACACTATCTTTTTATGTGCAATTACTAGGACACTGCAGAAGAGTGTACATATGCTGATCCTTGTAGTTCGACAGCATTTCCCGCCCAAATCCAGACCGCGGGTAACGTCTACACCTGGGCGCATCACAGCGGCGGGCGACAGATACACCCGTGCTGACTACCAGGGCTACACACATTTTAAATGTACTGTCTGCAGTCAGGACACTATCTTTTTATGTGCAATTACTAGGACTCTGCAGAAGAGTGTGCATATGCTGATCCTTGTAGTTCGACAGCATTTCCCGCCCAAATCCAGACCGCGGGTAACGTCTACACCTGGGCGCATCACAGCGGCGGGTGACAGATACACCCGTGCTGACTACCAGGGCTACACACATTTTAAATGTACTGTCTGCAGTCAGGACACTATCTTTTTATGTGCAATTACTAGGACACTGCAGAAGAGTGTGCATATGCTGATCCTTGTAGTTCGACAGCATTTCCCGCCCAAATCCAGACCGCGGGTAACGTCTACACCTGGGCGCATCACAGCGGCGGGCGACAGATACACCCGTGCTGACTACCAGGGCTACACACATTTTAAATGTACTGTCTGCAGTCAGGACACTATCTTTTTATGTGCAATTACTAGGACACTGCAGAAGAGTGTGCATAAGCTGATCCTTGTAGTTCGACAGCATTTCCCGCCCAAATCCAGACCGCGGGTAACGTCTACACCTGGGCGCATCACAGCGGCGGGTGACAGATACACCCGTGCTGCCTACCAGGGCTACACACATTTTAAATGTACTGTCTGCAGTCAGGACACTATCTTTTTATGTGCAATTACTAGGACACTGCAGAAGAGTGTGCATATGCTGATCCTTGTAGTTCGACAGCATTTCCCGCCCAAATCCAGACCGTGGGTAACGTCTACACCTGGGCGCATCACAGCGGCGGGCGACAGATACACCCGTGCTGACTACCAGGGCTACACACATTTTAAATGTACTGTCTGCAGTCAGGACACTATCTTTTTATGTGCAATTACTAGGAAACTGCAGAAGAGTGTGCATATGCTGATCCTTGTAGTTCGACAGCATTTCCCGCCCAAATCCAGACCGCGGGTAACGTCTACACCTGGGCGCATCACAGCGGCGGGCGACAGATACACCCGTGCTGACTACCAGGGCTACACACATTTTAAATGTACTGTCTGCAGTCAGGACACTATCTTTTTATGTGCAATTACTAGGACACTGCAGAAGAGTGTGCATATGCTGATCCTTGTAGTTCGACAGCATTTCCCGCCCAAATCCAGACCGCGGGTAACGTCTACACCTGGGCGCATCACAGCGGCGGGTGACAGATACACCCGTGCTGACTACCAGGGCTACACACATTTTAAATGTACTGTCTGCAGTCAGGACACTATCTTTTTATGTGCAATTACTAGGACACTGCAGAAGAGTGTGCATATGCTGATCCTTGTAGTTCGACAGTATTTCCCGCCCAAATCAAGACCGCGGGTAACGTCTACACCTGGGCGCATCACAGCGGCGGGCGACAGATACACCCGTGCTGACTACCAGGGCTACACACATTTTAAATGTACTGTCTGCAGTCAGGACACTATCTTTTTATGTGCAATTACTAGGACACTGCAGAAGAGTGTGCATATGCTGATCCTTGTAGTTCGACAGCATTTCCCGCCCAAATCCAGACCGCGGGTAACGTCTACACCTGGGCGCATCACAGCGGCGGGTGACAGATACACCCGTGCTGACTACCAGGGCTACACACATTTTAAATGTACTGTCTGCAGTCAGGACACTATCTTTTTATGTGCAATTACTAGGACACTGCAGAAGAGTGTGCATATGCTGATCCTTGTAGTTCGACAGCATTTCCCGCCCAAATCCAGACCGCGGGTAACGTCTACACCTGGGCGCATCACAGCGGCGGGTGACAGATACACCCGTGCTGCCTACCAGGGCTACACACATTTTAAATGTACTGTCTGCAGTCAGGACACTATCTTTTTATGTGCAATTACTTGGACACTGCAGAAGAGTGTGCATATGCTGATCCTTGTAGTTCGACAGCATTTCCCGCCCAACATGAATGTATCCTACCCACTTTATGTGATGTATTTTTTCGGACCAATCACATGCTAAACTGTTTAAATCTATCACATTTATAAATTTGGCGCATTTTTTTAGTCTTTATAAGTATTGCTCACTTCCTTGTTTAGCCGCCTTTTTCCCTTCATTGACATTGAGAGTGACAGAGTTTTGGAATTGGCTTCTGTCAGAGAAGAACTGGTATCTGTGATAAAGCACAACGCTGCTGACCGGCAGCTATCTTATCGTTAACCTTGACCAACTGTTTCAGCTATTTTACAGTGAATACTCATCCAGAAAACAATAGTTTCCAACGAACATTCCTTGGAATTTAAACACCTGCAACACGTAAGTATGCATTACTCTATATCCATAATTTTATTTTGTAATTATTAAAACTTTATGTTGGGTTTAATTATGTGAAGAGGACGGACACTGTTACATCTGTGTTCAATAAACACTGCAAGTATTTAAATTGTAGTGCGTGCCCATGTCCAACATAGAGTCGTCGAGGTAAAGGGATTTGTTTTGTACACTCTACGCTTTTACAGCGACACTGCCTGACAGTATAGTTAAGGTATGTATTAATAAATTGAAGGGGTAATTATATGTGCTTCAAGTGGTACGGAACGCGGCGGGAATGCGTCACGTCACTTACAGTATGAGAAAGAATGCATTTCCTGCTCACCTAACCTGTCGGTTCCCAGGTGACGCACACAAAGATGATGTGAGCCAGCTGAGATTGTGTTACGAATATGTGCACATCTCTCCGTCCATAGCGGAATCCAGCATAAAGAGCTCAATACACCTCGAGCATACCTCACAACAGGACACTCTATAAAATGGACAGAATGCTCAGCTCATGGAATTAACTCTTAATGTATGATCGCCAATAACTTGTGATGAAACACTGATCTTATCCATTAACCTGTTCAGGCAAGGTTTCTGCAATCATATATTAAGAGAAAAGTCCATAAGCAGAGCTTTGTTTGCCTTCTGAAGAGGATAATGGTGTGAGGTATGCCTCAAGGCTCTGTCAGTGTGCGCTATGGGATAGACGTCATGACGTCTCTCCCATAGTGAAGAGGAGAGGACGCCATGAGGACTGCAGCGGACGTATGCAGTAGCGTTGCTTGTTGAATATGATCTGAGTGGTTTTTATTTAGGATTTTGAAATTAATTTATTATAATGTTTGTAATATTGCCAAAAATTGGATCTAAGATAATGGGGGCATACTACTGTGCTGCAAACTACAAGAGGGCAGAGTACAAGAAGTCAAACTAATGTTTTGCTAAATACAGTTTGGAATTAATAATGTTAGAAAAATACTGGGGCCAAAGTAAAGGGTACATTTATACTGTGGGCATTAATAATTTTTAGAAACCTACAGTTGTGCAAACCACAGTAATGCTAAACAACTTGGGGACATTACCACTGGGTTGAATAACTACAGAGTCATAACTACTGAGGATAACTGACTGGGAATTAATACCTGCAACATTACTGCTATGGTCAATACTATACAAGGTGATTGGCTTTAATGCAATAAATAATGGTTTTAATACTAATAAGGGCATTATAAAAGGGCTACTTCTGAAGTGTTATCATTATTGTGGACATAAGAGGCACTACTAATGGGTGCATTGCATAAGTGGCACAAATACTATGGACTCTATATAAGCGGCCCTATATATGTGCGTTCTACCACTACAGTTGACATTGTATAAGGTGCAACACAGCTGGGTGCAGTATGTATATTTGTTGTGCTAATACTGCAAGCTTTATTCCTATTGTGTGTGTAATATAAAAATACTACTAGATATTAATCTATTATTTATTGTTAAAGCATTGCATAATCCTAATATATATTTTTTATAAAGTATTATCTATATATTGAGGTGCATCCTATATATATGTGTATATATCCTCCATTTTGTTACTTTGATACATATAATGTAGATTTATATATGTGAAATACTATACAGGTGCCTATTTATGCAAATTATATATATATAAAGGTGGATCATGTTAATGTGGCACTATAGTGCCACGCTCTATATATATATATATATATATATATATAAATATATATATATATATATATATATATATATATATATAAATATATATATATATATATATATTTATTTTATGGTTGTGAATGTAAGAATACTACTGCAGTGGTGGATTAGTTAGATTTGGTTAGATATAAATGTGCATTATGTTACAGTGGTAATACATTAGTGCATGTGTAAAAATTATACATATATAACATGGATTAAAATTTAATAAATCTACTATATTGCTATTTTTTATTATAATTGCTCTAATTAAAGCTGAAACATTTCATTCTTGAATTTCAGTGTTGACCAATTGACAAATTTTATATATATATAGAAGGTTTGTCATGTGTATTAATTAATATAGTGTTATTGTTTTCTAAAATATAAAGATGTAATTATGATTATAAAATAAATATTTAATATTTTTTGTATATGCTCTATTTTTTATATATTAAATATTATTCATGTCAATATATCCTTAAAAATAATTGGTAAAACAATATACACGGATAATGTTAGATCTTATAAGGTTAAAATACACATCCAAATATGTATTCACATTTATAAAACCTATATAATTTCAGATTTTTATTTATAAATTTTACTATTGTGTTACTGAAAATAAAATATTATTATTACAATATAAATATTATATTTACTATAATTCTAATCTTTAGATTAAGTATTATTAAATATCAATATATTTAATTTAATTTACAGTTATAACAAATGGAGGAGGAGCAAAGAATACATTGTTCCCTATCTTTAACTGAAGAAGAAGAAAATACCAACCAACCAAGGACACAGAGCGATGATGATCTTGAAAAAAGAACGCAGCATCATGTAAATAGAGATTCACAGGAGGAAGAGGAATCTGCAGAGGAGGGAACAAGCACAAGGGCACCTAAATTCACAGATGATGAGACTGAAACTCTCATTGATGATGTAATTAAATGTAACATACAACTATTTGGGTCAAAATCTAGAGATGAACATAACCGCTTCAACATTACAACATGGGAGAAAATATCAAGAAATGTGTCTTGTGCAGGGAATACAGAGCGAACAGTGTCCAGCATCAAAAAAAGACTCATAGACTGCAGGAGGGTAACTAACAATAAGATCCAAGCAGGACATAAGTTACAGAAAACATGGGAGCAAAAGTTTAAGGATTATTTTGGGCTGGTACACCATGAAGAAAGTGCAGCACCTAGCAGTACAGGTGAATTAAATTTTTTTTTCGATATAATAATTTTAAAATAAAATACATATATATATATATATATATATATATATATATAAGCACAGAGTCCACAGACCTCACAAGTAACAAAGGTACATGAAATCAAATCGTATTGCCGGTGTCCTCACAATGGTAACAGAGATGCTGTGTCCAATGATATATATTGCAGACACAGGAAGAACTGTCTGCGTTTGAAATAAAGACAGACAGACTTGCCTGTCTGTCTTTATTTCAAATGCCGAGAGTGCAGCCTGTCTATGCAATATATATATATATTGCTATATATATATATATATATATATATATATATATATATATGTTCACTCATTTGTACTATTAATATTTTACATGTGCAGCAAAACAACAGAAGAGTAGCAAAACAGTTTCAAAAAATAAGAAGGGTACTCCAACAAAGTCAGATTCATCCAAGAAGAAACATTCACCAGCTTTGTCAGATACCGAAGGTAATAAATTAATAAACAATTATTATGTTATATATTAAATGTCTTTTTAATTAAAAAATACTAAAAATTAGAGATGTAAAAAATTAGGCCATAATCAAACACTATTATGCAAAATATATATAAATCCTTACGTGTAAACAGTTGACGTACAAAATTTCATATTTGTTGTTTAAATTTATACAGATTTCAGACATGATTGGTGCAGCAAAATTTTTATCAATTGTAAAAAACCATATGCACAGCAGGGAGAAGTGGATATAACATGTGTAAAAAGAATTAGATTTGTGTGTGGTATGTATAATATGCTACATAAATTGCAATTTGACAGTAATGAAGTCAGTATTTTCTATGTACATAAATTAATTATGACACAAATACAATTCTATGGTATTTTTTATCTACTACTACTGCAATGCACATTGTTTTTCACAACTGCTGACATATTAGCTGCAGCAATCCACTCTGATTGAATACATAATGTTTTGTTATACTCTTAGATACCTAAAATCCTGAAGGTCTTAATGGTTTTAAGAATGGTTTTTAATAAAGATAATGTTATGAAAATTTTTGATACAGATACCATGAGCAAGCGACGTAGAAGAGTGTCCTTTAGACAACAGGACACTTTGGAGGAGAACATTGAAAAGGAGGCAAGAACCACAACGCAGGAGACAACTGTGCAGGTCACAGGCACAACGGCTCCAGAAGAAAATGTGCATGAGCACGGAACAACAATGCAAGAGGCTATTGAGAATGAGCCCATAACAAATTTTGTGGAGGCCAGATTGCATAAAAGCAAGGTAATATATCATCATGAAACCCTTCAAGAAAATGTCATAAGACTGCATCAAGACACAGTGCATGAAACAATGAAAACAAGAGAGGAGGAATCACAGCATTTGCCAGGGACAACACCACATGAGGACACGGTCCATGAGACTAGGCAAAACGTACAGGAGGATTCAAGGCATGTAACAGTGATAACAGAACAGGACAATATAGTACAGGACATCAGGTCAACTGTTCAACAGGGAATAATGCATGAGACTTTGCCAACATTGCAGGCGACCGCAACAATAGAGCAAGAGAACACTGAAACATTGCATGGGACAGGTATTATTTTTAAAAACTTCCTACAGTAAAATTTTAACATATTAAAAAAAAAAACTATATATTTTTTTTTTTACATGCAGATGGAAACCATGATACCATCAGTGAAAGAATGGGGTGCATGGAGCAAAAAATGAATGAAGATATACAGAGAATAGAAAACCATTTGGATAACATGCAACAGACATTGGCAAAAATGCAGCAACGGTTAGATGAAATAACAACCACACAGCAGTCACAAGGAAATGCACTTTCTTCGATTACCTCGTTATTAAGCCATATGAATGAAAATCAGCAAATATTTAATTGTCAGTCACAGCAAATTCAACAGAGTATACAACATATGGTGGTATGGCAGTATGATTCTGTTACCAACTCCAGGATGATAGCCAACCTCCTTCAGCTCATGATCAATCAAGGAAGAGAAATTTACACCTCAATACCACAGACATCGGGAACAAGCACACAAACACGTGGGGAAACCAACATTGAAACACCACATCAACAAAGAAGACAAAATACAGAACCACAAACAACTAACACTACAGATGAGAACATGGCAAGGCAATATCACCTTCAATCAACACATTTGGCTTTTGGGACATATGCACTACCGAATCAGGGAATAACAACAGAGGAGCATCAATTAAATGAAGGTGGGGAAGAACAAGTAACACAGCAAGAGATGTATGTAGTGTAAGAGCAGCAATTATCACATCAAGGACAGCAAGACAAACATACAGATGACCAACATTAAATTTACAATAGCCTTGCATACAGCTTTAAAGTAAAGTAATAACTGGTAAACTTGTGGGGCATAATAGTGTTTGATTCTATGGGTGGGATGGTGTTCTGTTTTGATATTAACTTTGTAGCTTTAGGGTGAGTGCCTGTGTATACGCAGACATGGAGACATACAGGTACATAGAATTGGGCTGAACGTGGGTGTCCGAGTTTCATTAACGTTTGACCTTTAACCTTTTTTTTCTTTTTTTAAGGAACATCTGGAAGCCTAAACCGTTGAAAAATACATAGAGATATACTCTACAAAGATAAATAAATACAAAAATGATTTGATATTTTCATTGAATTAACATTTTGACAGTTAACACATTAATAAAGATGTTGGAAATATTAATAATATTTTTTTTTTTTTTTTACTAAATGATTAAAATAATTCTATTTACGTAATGATATTTTTACTAAATATGTGATATCTGTTGTTACAATTGCTTTAACTGAAAACATATATCAATAATAAAATTATGATTTATTTAATTTTTAAGTGCTTTTAATATTTATATATATAAATATATATATATATATATATATATATATATGCAAAAGAGGAAAAAAATAGCGCCACTTGTGGTATGTAAACCTTCACAATTATGTATAATATATGTCCAAAAATACACTCCCTTGGTACAAAGGGTGTCAGCAGGCCCCTAAATAAAAACAGCAGTGGTAAGCTGCTGTGAAAAAATGTTATAGAAACCAAGAATATGGGCACAAGCGACCAATGGTGTCTGTAGTAAAGGAACGTAAAAAAGATTTTTTTATATAAAAAGAAAGAGCATATTTATTTTACATGAGTAAAAAACACTGATATACTTTGATTTAAAAAAATGCTTAAGCATGAGAATTCATAAAAAATGCATAAAAAATACAGGAACATGTGATTAAAAGAGAAGAAAAAATCTAAAAGTACAAGGTACACATCGATTTGTAGTAAATGTGTAGAAAGTGCTTATCTTAGGTTCAGGAGGTTGATCTGGGAAAGAGCATGGAATGCCCAACGCGTTTCGTCCTTCAGGACTTCATCAAGGGACCCTGTTCCTGTATTTTTTATGCATTTTTTATGAATTCTCATGCTTAAGCATTTTTTTAAATCAAAGTATATCAGTGTTTTTTACTCATGTAAAATAAATATGCTCTTTCTTTTTATATAAAAAATCTTTTTTACATTCCTTTACTACAGACACCATTGGTCGCTTGTGCCCATATTCTTGGTTTCTATATATATATATATATACTGTATATATATGTGTGTGTGAGTGTGTCTTTGTGAAAATTTTAGGAATTATTACTATGTATTAGTGATTCATGGAACAGAGTAAATATTAAAGTTTACAATACAAGTGAATTAAATAGGTTATGGGTTCAGATAAGCATGTATTAGGCTATTTGATAGAAACAACTAACTTGGCAAAAGACACTATCATAATGTCCCATGGAGATTGTGAATACATACATGCGCAAGAATTACCTAGAAATTGCGTGATTAACTTATTCTACAAAGAGGAGGATGTGGTTATATTATATGATGTTGAATTAAAAAAAAAAACTATCAATTTTTTTTTTATTTGAATCAAACAAACATTTATATGAGATATAGCATTTACTTTAAGAAAAAAAATGTTTAGAAATAATAAGCATTATATCAATAAATGAGGAGTATTGATTGAAGATTGTTCATAGTATTCCCTGTTTGATCCTGTTGAACATTACTTTCTGTATTCTTCCTAAAAAACCTAAAAAATAAATGTAACATTATAACATATCTTAAGTAACATTATTTTACAGATAAATAAGTTAAAAATGCATAATATTTTATAAAGTTACATATTACATATCACTTAGTTGCTTTTCAACTTACCTGAGAATATTATAATCTGTCATTGTATGATCCATAGGATTTTCATACTAAAACAATAACCATTTTTTTTTTCTCTTTAAAGTAAACCAAAAATTAACAGTGTTATGAACTTGAAACTTGATTAAAAAATTAGAAAGTGATAGTGACTAGGGACTTAGTCATATTTAAGATAGAAGGCAATGGAACGGAGAAATTCAACCAAATCCACATTCCCATGCTGAGATATGCATTTCTGGAGAGCTTCCTCCCGAGTTTTTTGTTCACGCTTTGGGGGGGTTTTGAGAATATTCAATGTCACTTTTTCAAGAAGGCTCTTTGTTACCTTTTGCTCCTTGTGAAATGCCATTACTACTTTGTAGAGCCCAAGTTTTTTTTCGGCAAGGACTATGTTCCACCTTCTCTGCCAGCCCTCCAACTTGTTTTGGGTTCTTGGAATACCACCAAGCATATTATCATAGACAGACCAAATGTGAGGTGGGAAAAGTGGGGGAGATCTTGTTTGACTTCTGCCACTGGTTCTAAAACGTCCCAAAACGTAAGTCTCCTCGAAATAGTTCATTAAAGGGGACACATTGGGTGGCATTATTTTTTTTACTTCTTCAAAGGCAGCAGGAATTTCGTCGGTGGGAGAAAAGCAAGTGCTTGAAGATGCCTTTTTCAAACAAAATGAATGGTCATGTCCATATTGTGTTGAAAGGCCAAAGGATTGGATTTTTCTCCAAATGTTTTGTCCAAGGTGAAACAGACAACACTTATGTGTGCTGTCTGGAAATACATCCTTTGCAGCTTGTATTGCTGCATTTTCAAAGTCAGTTAAAATAAACTGGGGAGCAAACTGAATGTCAAATTGTAAAGCATAATCCTGTAGATCTTCAAGAAATCTAGTATAGCAATCTTGGGTATTGCTACTCAGCAATCCATACACAAGTGGAACAAATCTTTGTGTTGATTCGTCTGTTCCGATCATAGCATGAATGGAATAAATCTGACGGAATAAGGTTGGGCAAGTTTTAAATGTGCCATCCATAACCCAACAAGCTGCTTCATGAAGTTTTCTTAAGTTGAATTCAGTAGTAAATAAAAGTATTCGTTCATTATGGAAAGTGGTGTCCTTTGCCAAAAATTGAATGTCATCAATGTGGGACAAATGTTGTGGGATATCAATTTGATCCAGGGAGGTCGGTTCTGGAGGGCAATCTTCTCTTCTGGCTCTCTTTACTAGTTGTCGTAGACATTCCCTGTTGGGCTTACAGGGAGAACTTGTTGATGGCATATCTGCAGTTACAGATTGAATGATGAGAGATGGGGGATCATTGGTATCCCGAGCACGTTGTTTGATAGCTGCCTGAGCTAAAGCCACATCAGTTTTCTCTGGTTTAGGGGCATGGTTATGTTCGCCATGAGTGTTCAGCTGATGCTGTCCAGCCACTATGGTGGTCTTAGCAAAGCAAGCGCAAGGTCCCGTCTGACGCTCCGTGCAGTGCCAATACACAACATCGCCGCGCTGCTTGTTCTTTGCAAGAAGGTAGCCATCGATGTTCAGTAGCATTCCTTTACGGGAAGGAACAAAACGAAAAGATGCTTCTTCGGCCATTGTTGAAGAAAAATCGGTAGGATATGGATAAACCACAGAATACTTGAATACGAGTAATGGATGTAACTATATATCGCTCTGTGTTTTCACATTCATATTTATTGCTTAGAAAGAAGGAGGAGTTATTAATAATAACGTTTGGCTTACTGGACCAATGGAAATGTAGTATTTAAAAAAAAGGGAGGACTAATAATATTAAAATTTAAAAAAAGGAACTCTTTTGTTTGTTGAATCTAAACGAAATATAGTGTTTTTTCACATTTCTTCAAATAATATTATTTACAGAAACAAACGTGTTGCGATTTAGAAGGGGTTTGGGGTGCACAGAAAGTTAAGTGGGTGCACATCCATTACGGTTGATGAATGCACGAGGCTGTAAGCTGTAGTGCCACGGATAAAAGTCGAGGTAGGGTTTTGGGTTTAGACGGGGACCGTCTTAAAGTAAACCTGTATGTATGGATGATATGAAGAGACGCACCTAGGTCTGGAAGGCTAAAATTAGCGGGTAGGGGGTCAGGCAGGAGTGGGGGTGCTGAGCTGGGACTGGGGGTGAACATGCCTTCAGGTATGTGACTGCAGAGTGGACGTTGGGCCTGGCATTTTAAGGAACGCTGTGAGGGGTTGAAGGGCAGGCTGGGAGCTGTAGTGCCACGGCTTGAAGTAGCGGATGGGGGTTGAGGTTTAGACGGGGACCGTCTTAAAAAAGACCTGTATGTATAGACGGCATGACGAGGCGCGCCTGGGTCTGGCCGTCTGGAAATAGCGGGTAGGGGGTCAGGCAGGAGAAGGGGTGCAGAGCTGAGACTGGGGGTGCCCATCCCTTTAGGTATGTGACTGCAGGGTGGACGTTGGGCCTGGCATTTTAAGGAACGCTGTGAGGGGTTGAAGGGCAGGCTGGGAGCTGTAGTGCTACGCCTTCAAGTAGCGGATGGGGGTTGAGGTTTAGACGGGGACCGTCTTAAAAAAGAACGGTATGTATCGATGAGAGGAAGAGACGAACCTAGGTCTGGGAGGCTAGAATTTGCGGCTACTGGGTCCCGGTGTAAATGGGATGCAGAGCTGGGACTGGGGGTGCCATTCCATTAAGCTAGATGTCTGCAAGCTGGCTGTAGGGTCTTGAATTGCCATGAGCACTACCATGGAATAAGGTTCAATTATTAACCTGCTGTTCCAAGGGTTGCTGTGGCATCGAGGTAAGCACTATTAACAGGATGCATCTTTCAAGAGTACTATTTTTTAAATAGTGTGTTAACATTGTGCAAAAAATTAAACATAAATAAATAAAAGGGGAGAGGAGTGGAATTGGAGTAGTTGGAAAAATAAGGGTGTACTGCTAATACTGGCGGTGGATAATTTTGGGTGGGGCTGGTAATTTTGGGTGGAGGATAACTTTGAAAATAGAGATGACAAGATTGAACCTATATGTAACTGTTGGATTCATTAAGTGGCACTAGATGTATGTAACCATGGTTAGAGTATCATAGGGGGTTGAGATTTTACAGGGGAATATTTTGCTGATATAAGATTGTTGATTTAACGGGTATATAACAAAGTAATACGGGGAAGATATGATAGAGGACATAAATCATTTGTGAGAATAGTATGCTGAAAGGACACTGCGATAATAGCAGACTTGTATGTGGTTTGATGAGTCATGGGTTTAGAGAGAAGACAAGTGGAGCCTGGACAAGATAATAGCTTTAACAATGTTTTTGTTACTGTGGTAGTTAATTGAATTATTTTACTTGTAAAGGAAAATTTGTAGACTGACGCCAGTGTGGTGGTGGGGATATTTAAGAAATGAGTTCTAGGAAGATTATATATCGATAGTGTATAGTGTGTTTGTGGCGGAGGAGGAGGAGGAGGAGGAGGAGGAGGGAGAATTACGACATTGGTCATAATTAGTTAAAAAAAATGGGACTAGAAAAATGAATATTGCGGTACATTGCTGTGCAGAATATGTTCAAAGGTAGGTTGAGACATACTTAGGGGGAAATAAAAAGGGATGAGGTCAGGCAGGAGTGGGGGTGCTGAGCTGGGACTGGGGGTGACCATGCCTTCAGGTATGTGACTGCAGAGTGGACGTTGGGCATGGAATTTGAAGGAACGCTGTGAGGGGTTGAAGGGCAGGCTGGGAGCTGTAGTGCCACGGCTTGAAGTAGCGGATGGGGGTTGAGGTTTAGACGGGGACCGTCTTAAAAAAGACCTGTATATATAGACGGCATGACGAGGCGCGCCTGGGTCTGGCCGTCTGGAATTAGCGGGTAGGGGGGCAGGCAGGAGAAGGGGTGCAGAGCTGAGACTGGGGGTACCCATGCCTTCAGGTATGTGACTGCAGGGTGGATGTTGGGCCGGGCATTTTAAGGAACGCTGTGAGGGGTTGAGGGGCAGGCTGGGAGCTGTAGTGCCACGGCTTGCAGTAGCGGTGGGGGTTGAGGTTTAGACGGGGACCGTCTTAATAAAGACCTGTATGTATAGACGGCATGACGAGGCGCGCCTGGGTCTGGCCGTCTGGAATTAGCGGGTAGGGGGGCAGGCAGGAGAAGGGGTGCAGAGCTGAGACTTGGGGTACCGATGCCTTCAGGTATGTGACTGCAGGGTGGACGTTGGGCCTGGCATTTTAAGGAACGCTGTGAGGGGTTGAAGGGCAGGCTGGGAGCTGTAGTGCCACGGCTTGCAGTAGCGGTGGGGGTTGAGGTTTAGACGGGGACCGTCTTAAAAAAGACCTGTATGTATAGACGGCATGATGAGGCGCGCCTGGGTCTGGCCGTCTGGAATAAGCGGGTAGGGGGGCAGGCAGGAGAAGGGGTGCAGAGCTGAGACTGGGGATGCCCATGCCTTCAGGTATGTGACTACAGGGTGGACGTTGGGCCTGGCATTTCAAGGAACGCTGTGAGGGGTTGAAGGGCAGGCTGGGAGCTGTAGTGCCACAGCTTGAAGTAGCGGATGGGGGTTGAGGTTTAGACGGGGACCGTCTTAAAAAAGACCTGTATGTATAGACGGCATGACGAGGCGCGCCTGGGTCTGGCCGTCTGGAATTAGCGGGTAGGGGTGCAGAGCTGAGACTGGGGGTACCCATGCCTTCAGGTATGTGACTGCAGGGTGGACGTTGGGCCGGGCATTTTAAGGAACGCTGTGAGGGGTTGAAGGGCAGGCTGGGAGCTGTAGTGCCATGGCTTGCAGTAGCGGTGGGGGTTGAGGTTTAGACGGGGACCGTCTTAATAAAGACCTGTATGTATAGACGGCATGACGAGGCGCGCCTGGGTCTGGCCGTCTGGAATTAGCGGGTAGGGGGGCAGGCAGGAGAAGGGGTGCAGAGCTGAGACTGGGGGTACCCATGCCTTCAGGTATGTGACTGCAGGGTGGACGTTGGGCCGGGCATTTTAAGGAACGCTGTGAGGGGTTGAAGGGCAGGCTGGGAGCTGTAGTGCCACGGCTTGCAGTAGCGGTGGGGGTTGAGGTTTAGACGGGGACCGTCTTAATAAAGACCTGTATGTATAGACGGCATGACGAGGCGCGCCTGGGTCTGGCCGTCTGGAATTAGCGGGTAGGGGGGCAGGCAGGAGAAGGGGTGCAGAGCTGAGACTTGGGGTACCCATGCCTTCAGGTATGTGACTGCAGGGTGGACGTTGGGCCGGGCATTTTAAGGAACGCTGTGAGGGGTTGAAGGGCAGGCTGGGAGCTGTAGTGCCAAGGTTTAGACATTTAGACGGGGACTTATGTTCTTATTTTATTATTGTCGACCTATTCTGTTTCGATGAAAGGTGTGCCGGACATGTTGTTAGTCGATGTTCTTATTGTCGACCTATTCTGTATCGATTAAAGGTGTGCAGGACATGTTGTTAGTCGATGTTCTTATTGTCGACCTATTCTGTATCGATTAAAGGTGTGCAGGACATGTTGTTAGTCGATGTTCTTATTGTCGACCTATTCTGTTTCGATTAAAGGTGTGCCGGACATGTTGTTAGTCGATGTTCTTATTGTCGACCTATTCTGTTTCGATGTAAAGGTGTGCCGGACATGTTGTTAGTCGATCCATTAACATGTAGATGTATAATAACATTCGATGTTTATATTGCCGAACAAAAACCATGTCTTGTTTTATTATGTCGACATTATATACCTGTCTATATTAATAATTCGATATAGTTCATGTCTACATAGTGCATTGTTCGACATTCATAATGTCTACCTTCAGTTACTGACGATGTAAAATGTGCCGATCTAAAAGCTATGCCGAAGTACCGTTGCCGATAAAATGATTGTCGATGATCATGCTTCCGATTTTACATACCACACCCCTCTTAACCACTAACCGCTGCTAATTGATAATATATCATTATCCATAGCGTGTATGCCATTTTACATCCGACAACCAGTCAATTACAAACTCGTGTTCTCATAGCAGTCTTGATAGACCTTAATTAATGACCAGACAAGTCTGGTCATGTCTGCTTGCCCTATTAGTTCAACCTTCGGTCACTAGCAAATTCCCCAGCCTTACAAATTATCATATCCCTAGTAACAGAACTTAATTACCCTGCAACTTTCTTGTCTGTTTGCGTGGCTCAAATAGCTGTAAATATAAACAAACATAAGGACTACCTAGTTCTCAATGTCAACTCCTAATTAAAGCAAACAGGTTTGTCTATGTGTACTATTTGCATTACAATTAGCTGTAACATAACTTAGTTACCCTGCAGCTTTCTTGTCTGTTTGCGTGGCTCAGTCAAATAACTGTAACTATAAACAAATATAAGGACTACCTAGTTCTCAATGTCAACTCCTAATTAAAGCAAACAGGTTTGTCTATGTGTACTGATCAATAATATATTACTTCTCTGTAATTAAAACAAATTACACGTCTAGGTGTACTGGTCATTAGTTAACCAATCTGTCTGTAACAACGTAAACATCGTAAGGAACAATTAGCTTTCTATGTCAACTACTAATTAAAACAAATGACACGTCTACGTGTAGTGGTCATTAGTTTACTAATCTGTCACAAACACCATAGCTTAAAATACACATATAGTGAACTCTAAATGCACACATCCGTCTGTGTGCATTAATAGTTCACCTATCTGTAACAAAGCTTAAGGATCGAGTTCAACTATCGGTCACAGAAGGTGAACTAAAGCTATAAGTTTATACAATTTAATAGATAGAACTCTGAAACCAATAAACGGCATTCATAGCTCATACGCTTATTTTATAAATCAACTGGATATAACATTTACTGGTGCAACTAAGCGTTAACAACACACAAATCAAATGGAAATTATATACGATGATGTAACAGCTAAGAGTTAATACGCAGGAGGCTTTTCAATGGTTAAACGACGCTTATATCTCCTTTTGTAAAACAATATCAGAAGGGGAGGAAAAGTGGGAGTGTCAGAGGATTGGTTAGGGGCGTGGTTAGGGTGTGATTTGCATAATTAGAGGCATGGTTAGGGCTTGATTTGCATAATTGGGGGCGTGTCGACCTGTCAGATTGAGTTTGACGGAAAGTGGTGCTCTCTCTACTGCAGTGGATTAAGTCATTAAGTCATTGCAGCAGGGGATTAAGTCTGACTGGCCAGTCTCAATTAATCCTATTAAAGGTCAAGATAAATGTGGACCCATCTGTACCTTATTGCACCTCTTTTTCTTCTTTGCATGATGTGCTGTTTGGGGCCTAGTGTTTTTAAGTGCTATCCTGTCTGCCATTGCAGTGCCACTCTCAGATGGGTCAGGTGTTTGTGCCGCACACTTGTGTCACTTAGCTTAGTCATCCAGCCACCTCGGTGCAACCTCTTGGCCTAAAAACAATATTGTGAGGTGTGAGGTGTTCAGAATAGACTGGAAATGAGTCGAAATGAATGTTATTGAGGTTAATAATATCATAGGATCAAAATTACCCCCAAATTATGTGATTTTAGCTGTTTTTATGTTTTTTTCCCCAAAAATCAAACAGATCCAAATCCAAAACACGAAGGGTGGTTTTGGCAAAACCAATCCAGATCCAAAACGAGCATGGAACCAGAACCAAAACAAAACATGAAAGAGGGGTCTCCCATGTTCACATCATAACTTAATGGGCAATTATGGGTGTGATAGGGTACAAAGTGTCCAGGGCCGGTTCTAGACCTTGTGGCACCCAGGGCCAGTTTGCTCCTGTAGTAATGCCCCTAATACCAATGCTTATCAAAAATAAAAATAAAAAATAAATACTCATCAGCCCCGCTCCTGCTTCCCAACCGCAGCTGCACTTGTCTCTGCCGCCGCTACTTGGATCTATAGGAGAGACGTCATGACGTCTCTCCCATAGCACAGATACTAGAGGTCAGTTAGGATCTCTAGTGTCTGAGGCCGCTCCCACAATGCCGTGTGGTCCTCGATGACGTCAGGCGCACCGCGCAGCAGTATGTGGGAGCCTGGACTTGGGAGGGTAGGCAGCACAGCGTTGCCATTCAGGATGCGGCACCCTGGGCAAGAATTTTGCTTGCCCGCCGCAAGAACTGCTACTGATTGTGTCCTCACATGGGGATCTGGTCAGTATCATGGCAGTCATAATGCTAACACCGGAATCCCGACTCTGCTCGGAATGCCGATGCCGGCATCCCAACAAGGTTCACAGACCTACCGTCTGAATCTTGAATAAGCTTATGCTGGGCCACCAGAGTGGTCAGCTGTGGGGGAAGTAAGGTTTAGGCTACAGGGGGAGAATTAGGGTTAGGCTGCAGACCGGGGGTGGGGAGTGCTTAGGTTTAGGCTGCGGGGAGGTGGTGTTAGGGGTAGGCACCCCCGGGGAGGGTTAGGGTTAGGCTGTGTGGGAGGGAAGGTTAGGTATAGGCTGTGGGAAGCAGGGTTAGTTTAAGGCACCACTGGGGAGAGTTAGGGATAGCCTGCAGGGGGCAGGGGGTTAGGTTTAGTCTGTGGGTAGGGAGGGTTAGGATTAGGGGGGCAATGGGATTTCCACCATCGGGATGCCACGTCGGTATTCTAACTACAGGCATCCCAAATTCTGGCATTTCATACCCAATGCCTCCCGCACATATACAGAAAATGTTTTCCAAAGCTCATGGTAACATTGTCTGATGATCATAGACAATAAGTACTGAAGGGACCATGATTTAAAACAGGGGTCCCGCTCCTTCTATTATATGTGCCCATTCAATATCAGAAGCCAGGTTTGTGGAGATCTTTCCCCATCCTCCAGGTAAATGTCTTGCAATTACACTGCTTTTATTGGGGTACCTAGATAGAGAGAGTGGATTTGATTCTTTCAAATTAGGGAAAATCACATGCAAGAGAGGATGGAGCCTGCACATATACTGTACAAGAGCCCCCTCCACTCTTAAGCAATTATCAAAATTTGGAGGTGGTCCAATCCACCTTCAGAAGAGCAGAGTGGGGACCCCTCTAGAAATGCACCAGGTGATATTATAACTAAGGGTATACGGACTATAGATCTACACTAAAAATGTCTACAGTCAATAGGTCTACCACTAATAGTAGACATGCATTAGGTCGCCCAGGTCAAAAGGTCGACAGGGTCTAAAGGTTGACAAGCAAAAGGTAGACAGTTCAACAGTTTGACAGGGTCAAAAGGTCGACATGACAAAGGTCAACACACATGGTAGACAAGTTTTTTCCCCAAAACTTTTTCATACTTTATCTTCCAGGTGGACTACGATTGGAAATAGTAACGTTGTTTGAATCATGGCGAGTGAAGCGGTACACTAATGGGGCTTGTTTGTGGCAGAAAAGTAACAAAATACCCCCCAAAAAAAAAAAAAATTGTCTACTTTATTTGTCAACCTTTTCCATGTCGACCTTCTGACCCTGTCGACCTTTTGACCATGTCAACCTTTCCTACTGTTTACCTATTCTATGTTGATTTTTTGACCCTTCCGACCTAATGTATGTCTACCATTAGTGGTAGACCTATTGACTGTAGACCTTTTTAGTGTAGATCTAATAATCTACACCCATAACCAAGTACCACTCTACCAGGGTAACATTGGCATGGAGTACAGTATAAGCATCTTCATGTGTTCTCTGTGCATTAAAAACACTGGATGAAAGAAATTAAGTTACTCCATTTTTTATGTGCTCACCTAATAGTAGTGGTGGTTCTGGGAAGTTTTTTATTTACTTGGTGAGATTTTGTATGGCTGTGTGGGCACATAGGGAAGGTCATGGGAAGGCACTTAGATTTATATAGGTGCATACAAAGTTATAAGATGGCATATGAGACTATATACTGGCATACAGTATGACGGAACAGTTGTTTAAAATGTACTTATGCTTGTATACCATTCATATTATTTTTATGTTTTCCCATAAAAAAATACAACCTTTTACCATAGCACACTGTCATGTCACAATAAATGCATGTTTTTCATTATGCTATCTGTACATAATGTGCACAGCTACCTAAGGGGGTAATTCAGATCTGATCGCTGCTGTGCTTTTTCGCACATTGTGCAATCAGATCCGAACTGCGCATGCGTATGCACTGCAATGCGCAGGCGCGTTGGACGGCTACAATGGGCTTCACCGATTAGTGACGTGATGGTGTGAAAGATCTATTCACACGGGCGTTCGCAAGGTGATTGACCGTAAGAGGACATTTGTGGGTGGCAACTGACCGTTTTCAGGGAGCGTCTGGAAAAACACAGGCGGGCTAAAGCGTTTTCAGAGAGGGTGTCTGGTGTCCGGCCCTGATCAGCAGGATTCAATTGCACTGGAGGAGTAAGTCCTGGACTGCACAGAGACCGCACAAACTTATTTTGTGCAGCTCTGCTACACATGCGATCACACACTTGCACATCAAAAATACACTCCCCCTGTAGGTGGCGACTATCTGATCGCAGGGCAGCAAAAAACACAGCCCAGCGATCAGAACTGAATTAGGCCTTAAGAGGGTAATTTATAGTCTGTTGCACACTGCAAGTACAGCTCTGTGTTACTGTACTCCTTAATCTGCTCAAGTGTACTTAGTTTTTTTGCTATGGTGCATGACTGCATGGTTTTTACAGCGTAAGATGGTGGTGTTTGAGGAGGGGCAAAAGTTTTCCACAGGCAGAAGTAAAGAGAAATAGCATTCTTAACATATGGCCTATTACTGATTTGTACATGGGGTGCACCCATGTTTAGTAAAATGGAATCGGTCTCTGGCACCTAAATGCCACAAATAAGGACCCATTCTCGCAGAACACATTCTGCACATACACATATTTTACATAGGGGTCATAACAGTTTCTACAATGTGAAGCGCTCCTGTAAAGGAAGAGCTGACAATTGTAGTGGCGGTGTCAAATATACGTCCCCACTTTCTGCTATAGAAAATGAAGGTACATCCACATTTTAAGGCTGTAAATTAATATAATGTAGCTCTGATAGCTATAACAATCATAAGTGATTCAATAGCTATGTTGATCTTTCCTGCATGCTGTAACTACAGTATATGGTGGTCCATATGTCAGAGTGTTTTCCCTTTATCACAACATTAGTATTGTGCTGATGGATTAAAACAAGCTATACGTGCGAAAAGAGAAAAGTATGACTCTTGTTTGGGCGCACTCTTGTGTTAACTAAATGTTAATTCATTATTAATGTATCTAAAAATTAATGATGAAATCTTTATTTCTACTCTTTAAAATGCACAGGGACTAAACAAAACAAGTTAAACATAAAGCAAATGTGGATATGCCAGCTGGAGAAATAGGTCTCCCAAAATTAAAAATGTCCAGATCTTAATTATACCTGGATAAATGCATATCGGAAGATAGCTACATACTATGCTGCTTCCGTCTGCCCAAGATCTGTACAAACTGTGTTTGTATTAATGCAGCCCTATGTTGGGTTACAATCGTGAGTGGGAGAGCCCACACACTAGGTAACAGTTCTAACAAATAACCACTGTAATGGGTGGGGAAAAAAATAAAGGAAGTAGAGAAATAAGGTATGAGTGGTGATACTGCTGTTGGTGTGTTTCTACGGGGAAGAGAATCTTCCTACTTCACTGGGTATTCCCTAGTGGTCGCCCGTCTAGGTACTGACCCAGCCCACCTACGTTTAACTTCCAAGATCGGACAAGATTGGGCGTGAACGTGGGGGTATGGTCGTAGGAAGTTTGACCCTATAGCACCAATGAGAGTGCACCGGAATGGGAGGATTGATTCCTCCTCCGAAAAAGAATACTGAGGATACGTGAAGAAAAGAATGACGTTGGATAAATAAGTGTGAATTTGCTGTCCACGTTAGACTGAGGAGACGTGTCTCCTGAGGGGACACACTCCCCTGAATCGTGGATGAGAGTTCACAGAAGGAAGAACAGTAGGAAAACCGTTACAAGGATAGAAAAAAGTGGTTACAAATGGATTGTTATATAAAGTTACAGTAGGTCCCTTTGGGTTACCTCAAATATTTAAATATTAACAAATCCTGGTTCAAAAATAGATCACAGTGACAGGTGTCAAGACAAATTTCCAAAAGAAATAAAGGTAATAACAATTTCTTATAAGTGGTGCCAGATCACAGGGTATGTATAACGTTACTTGTACATAACAAATTTCAGTAGCAATTAGTGATTAATGTAATGAATTTGTGCAGTGCACCAAGGCCTTGAATGTCACTGGTGATATTACCAGAGTGTTCTTTATCAAAGCTAATGTTGGTTTCTACCATAACCCATTATCTGAGGCAAAAAGAATTAATACCTATACAATTCTCTCTTTGGTGAAAGACCTCAAAGGAACAAAAATGTAAAATACACAGTTTGAGAATACCTGGGCAGAGTACATGCAGGATCACACCATACCTGTCCTAATTACACTTGAATACGAGGGAAGAATATTACACACTGTACTTAAGCAAGGAATGAACATGGATATGCCATGCTCATTGTCTGAAAACACAAGCAGTGTCAGCAGCAGAGATTCTCTCTGTAAAGAGACAGGCTTAAGTGAGTAAGGTAGATGAATATGCAATAACACCCATTCAGTTGGTGGGCAGGCGGGGTGCCTGCAGGGGATGTGGGGCCACCAATGACCTGCCCCTATCACAAAGTTATCCCACAAAGTACCTAAATGAAATAGTACACGTGTGTGCAATGCAGCAAAGCTGGAAACTCCAGCAATATAAATAAGAGTAATTTTTTTGCAATGGCAAAGAAATATGCTATTCTAGCATTAGGTATGTTGCAATAGAGTAAATAAGCATCAAATATCACCACTTCAAGTGTCAGACAGGTAAGGTGCCCGCAAGGAAAACGCGTTTCACCCGGTCACGAGCTTGTTCACTTCCATTCTGAGCAGCTCCTAATAGTCAGATACCTGAGTGTTTAACAACCCTTTAATGATTCCTGTCAGCCAATAGCTGACCATGTGGGCGGGAGTACAATAAACATGTGGTCCAATCGCGAGCCTTCTAAGCATGAATCATGTGGGCGGACTAAATTAGAGAAATAAGATGGACAGTAGAGGGCGGAAATTCGACTCCCCACTTCCGCCCTGACTGTATCGTCGTGGCGAGAATAAGGACAGTGTTATAACGACAAAATCACGTTGGGCGGGCTGCAGCAGGCTGGGGAGGGCGGGGATTACTGCCCTGGACGGAATCGTCCTTATCAAAGCGGCCGCGAAGGGTGGCATGACGCCGGGTAATTGTGGGCGGAAGTTGTCATCTGGACTTCCGCCCACATGAGTATACCGGGTTGTTAGGATACCCGCGTCAGGGTAGACGTAACCACAGGCTGCGAGGGGCCAGCATAAGGTTGCTAGGATACCAATAATACATAGGAGGACACACGGAGAGGGGCCAGTATACCTCACCCATCCCCCGTAGTATAAAAAATGTAGATACTGAAATAGTTACAAGTGTGTGAGAATAATAAATAATAATAATAATAATTATATATTACAAATATATAATAATAATAAAAATATACATAAAAAATTAAATATGATAAAAGGTAATAATAGATAAATTAAATATAATAAGTATGAAAGTAATAATGGTGAGATGGGTAAGAATATAGCAATATATATGTGTGTATACAAATAGGTATACTTAACTGGCAGCAAAAAAGGAAATAAAGTAAAAATATAATGAAAAGGACTAACAGAATAGAAGGAAAGAATGAAAATGAAGAATAATAGGGGTGAGGGGACGTAAATGGGCAGCAGCCATTGGTGAATAGTGACCTACTCGGGTAGTAATTTGGAGGGAAGCGTGAGGGAAAGTTACTTGTTGTGTATATGTGTATGCAAGTGAATGGATGTTGAGATATGAATAAGTTTGTATGGATTACTAGGGGGAAACCATGATGGGAGAATAATTAGATGAATAACAAGTGACGAGTGGAGATGGTACAACTGGGTATGTCTGGTGTGGGAGTGTGCAGTGTAAGCTGCTGAAGGGCAAAGTGTTAGTCTATATGACATGGCCCTGGAGTGTTCTGTGACTGCCCAAGGTGCAATGGGCTTGCACCTTGGGTCAAGTGTGTATCAAGTAGGAATATGCTGAAGGTGTGAGAACAAACTGGGAGGAAAAAAGTGAAAGTGAATAGGGAGTGTAGGGAGAGGGTCATAAGAGTGAATGTGATGGGATGGTAGTGCAGGAGTGATGTGTACCTAGTGTGAGTATCCTGAGTGCTGTAGATGCTGTATGCAAGGTCAAAAAGAGAGGATAAAGACAGCTGTGAGAAGATGTAAAGAAGTGTTCTGGTTGACAGAGTAACGGGTATGCTAGTAGGAATTGAGTGGAAGGGCAACGGATAAGGGGAGGCAATAAAAGATGCGTGAATGAATATTAATAATGCTTGAGAAAGGAGAAAAAATAATCATTATATAATAAAAAATAGATAATACAGATAAGAAAAAATAAGAATGAAAATAAAAATAAAAAAATAAAAATCAATATAAAAATAAAAATCAATATAAAAATATATATGTGTAATGATGAGAATATTAAGGAATCCTAAACATCCACCATGATGATGTGCCTAAAGAGTGTGCAGGTTGTAGAAATAAGAAATGTACACTGAGGAATGTATAAGTCATATGCAAGAATTATAAAGTATTATTATAAGAATACACTGAAATTAATGTTCTCATTGAGGCCATTAGGTCGAAGTCCTCCCAACCTGAAAGTCCACTCGCTTTCTTTTTTCAAGAGTTCTTTGGTGATGTCGCCGCCCCTAATTCCCAGATGAATTTGCTCCAGACCAAAAATCTTGAGGTCCTTCTGATAATCCTTGTGCCGGGTGAAAAAGTGTCTGGCAACTGTGGTTATCTGCTTCATCCGGGCAAGGTCCATGGCGGCATTGCGACAGGTGCCAAGATGTTCCAAAGCTCTTTCCTTAAGTTTACGGGTTGTCATTCCTATGTACCTGACGTTGCAACTGCATCTGATGCAGTAAACAAGTGCTTGTGTGTTGCAATTGAAAAATTGTTTGATCCTTATGGTTTTGCCATATCTGTCCACCACTGAGTTGGTTTTCAAGATATGGGGGCAAGCTTTGCATTTGCCACACGGAAAATAACCCGTCACTGTTGTGTGTGCTGGTATTCCACTGGCCATGAAGTCCGTTATCTGACTTTGTATTGGTGTTTTTTTAACGAAATTGCTTCTGACCAGGTGGTCCTTAATATTTTTGGACCGGCGCCAACTCATGTTGATTTTTGAGTCTATGTAAGGTGATAAATCCGCATCTGACTGTAAAATGGGAAGATGTTTTTCAATTGCCTGCTTTAGGAGTTTCCATTCAGGACAGAAAGTTCCAATGAACCTAATTTTGGTCTCATCCTTCTTAGTCTTGAGCTGGCGTTGTGAGATTAAAGTGTCTCTATTGGTATAGAGTGCCTCTTTCTGAGCCCGCTTGAGCGAGCGCTTGCTGTATCCCCTCTCTGAGAGCCGGTTGATCAGTTCGTGACTTTTCACCTTATAGATCCCTACCTCCAAGCAGTTTCGCCTCAGTCTCAAAAATTCCCCCTTCGGAATGTTCTCTATGGTGGGCGGGAGGTGTGCGCTGGTTTGGAGGAGGATGCTGTTTTTGGCGGTTTCTTTCCGATAGAGTTCCGTTGCTATCACGCCGTCTGGAGACTTGTAGACCCGTAGGTCCAGGAAGGCAACCATGTCTTTGCTGATTGTGTGTGTTAATTTTATGTTCAGGTTATTGGTGTTAAGAAGATGAATGAAAGATAACAGGAGTTCCTCTATGCCATCCCAGATGATAAAAATATCATCTATATACCTAAGCCAGATTAACACATGTTCTGTGTACAAGTCATTTCATTCATTGAAAACATGAGTTTGCTCCCATCTTCCCAGAAATAGGTTGGCGTAGGTCGGTGCGCAAGCCGCGCCCATAGCAGTACCCCTGACTTGCAGGGCAAACCGATCCTGGAAAGTGAAATGATTCTTCTCCAGTACAAATTTCAACAGATTGAAAAGTAGAGAATTGAAGTCATCATTCCCGTTGGAGTCCAAGAAGTGTTTGACTGCCTCGAGGCCTATCTGATGGTCGATACTGGTGTACAAGGCTTCTACGTCCAACGTAGCTAATAGGAAATGCTCCTCAAAGTTGATATCTTGAATCTTATGGAGCAGGTCCGATGTGTCCTATAGATAGGATGGCAACTGCAATACGTACTCTCGAAGATGTAAGTCCAGGAAACGACTTGGTTGTTCCAGCATCCCTCCATTCCCAGACATGATAGGTCTTCCAGGTGGTCTATGGATGTTCTTGTGGACCTGTGATCTGGCACCACTTATAAGAAATTGTTATTACCTTTATTTCTTTTGGAAATTTGTCTTGACACCTGTCACAGTGATCTATTTTTGAACCAGGATTTGTTAATATTTAAATATTTGAGGTAACCCAAAGGGACCTACTGTAACTTTATATAACAATTCATTTGTAACCACTTTTTTCTATCCTTGTAACGGTTTTCCAACTGTTCTTCCTTCTGTGAACTCTCATCCACGATTCAGGGGAGCGTGTCCCCTCAGGAGACACGTCTCCTCAGTCTAACGTGGACAGCAGATTCACACTTATTTATCCAACGTCATTCTTTTCTTCACGCATCCTCAGTATTCTTTTTCGGAGGAGGAATCAATCCTCCCATTTCGGTACACTCTCATTGGTGCTATAGGGTCAAACCTTCCTACGACCATACCCCCACATTCACGCCCAATCTCGTCCGATCTTGGAAGCTAAACGTAGGTGGGCTGGGTCAGTACCTAGACGGGCGACCACTAGGGAATACCCAGTGAAGTAGGAAGATTCTCTTCCCCGTAGAAATACACCAACAGCAGTATCACCACTCATACCTTATTTCTCTACTTCCTTTACTTTTTTTTTTTCACCCATTACAGTGGTTATTTGTTAGAACTGTTACCTAGTGTGTGGGCTCTCCCACTCACGATTGTAACCCAACATAGGGCTGCATTAATACAAACACAGTTTGTACAGATCTTGGGCAGACGGAAGCAGCATAGTATGTAGCTATCTTCCGATATGCATTTATCCAGGTATAATTAAGATCTGGACATTTTTAATTTTGGGAGACCTATTTCTCCAGCTGGCATATCCACATTTGCTTTATGTTTAACTTGTTTTGTTTAGTCCCTGTGCATTTTAAAGAGTAGAAATAAAGATTTCATCATTAATTTTTAGATACATTAATAATTAATTAACATTTAGTTAACACAAGAATGCACCCAAACAAGAGTCATACTTTTCTCTTTTCGCACGTATACCCCCCTGTTTTTTGACTCTGGGCGCACCGCCATGCGGACAGAAAGCGATTACTAATAGTTAGCATGATTGTCCATTTCTGGCTCCTATACGATTACCCACGTACATTGAATCTAGGTCGGTGCAGGATCAAAAACCCTTCTTTTTTTGTGTAAGCATTGTTTTATGCTGAGCAATGCTCAGCTTCTGATCCATTGCACGTCCACGCTATATAATCTTTTTTCAGGGCAGACAGTCTTTATCGCCCCTTAATTCCCCTTTTTCTCTTTTTTCTCTCTTTTATTTGGTTAAACATGTCCTAATTTGACTACGGCCCTACATGTATCAACTTTAGTTAACGCTTTCAACCAAGATCGGTGAGTGCTATAACCCATGTTATAAGAGTCTTTGGCATTTTGGCATTCGTAATACCCATACCACATTATGTCCTCCTTCTCTCTCAAAAATGAGTTGTCAAAATGGAGGAATGGAGGACAATTTGAAGATCTCTTCTCCGAAACTCTGAGCATTGAGAAAACGTCCACAGATTGGAGACCATCTTTCTCCAAATTACAAAAAACTCTCCAGAGACGCATCCGCCTAACCTGGGATATCACTACCTTAGACAATTATATTAAGTATAAAAAAGTACCAAGGGGTCTTAGGCCCAAGATTTTCCCCTCTTTTCCCCTCGCTACAGAGAACCTTAAGAGTGAATGGGAATCAGCTCTCCTGAAATGTTCTAGTGACCTATTGCATATCCTGATTAAACATGATACCTTGGTGGTGGATCAGGTTGAAAAGAAATAGAGGATCTGGGAAAAGACCTAGAAAACTGGGAAAAAAGATCTATCTTTCCAGACAACCTTCGAAAAATACAAGAAGGATCTCGATAGCTATGAAAAAACCATCATTGACAGGAAACGCAGTAAGTTACAAAGAAACAAGCGAGACTTCTCCCAAGGAGACATCTTCAAGTGGAACTCACAGCCCTCCAGACACAGAGGTAGAAGACAACAAGAGGAGTACACGTTCTCAGAATTTGAGTCGTCCAATAGTGAGGATTCTCTGAGTGAGGAACACGACACGGCACGACTCACCCCTAATTCCAGCAGAGAAGGTTCCCCTTATTTTTTAGAACGAGGACAGAAACCAAGAGGAAGGTACAGACCACAAGAAAGACGAGACAAGGGGGGGAGAAGAGACACGGGACAAGACCCCCATTGGGACCCGCCACGAACATTAAGGTATCCGGAACGCCAGAGGCGGAAAATACGGTAGACCCGACTATATCTCAACGTATAACAATAATCAATCTATCTCATAGAACCCTTACCCCTGCACAATCAAATGTTCTCAGTAAAGGCCTCTCCTTCTCCCCCACTCAGTCCTTTGATAGGTTCTTGTGGGAAAAAGATTTAAGGCTATTCGGTCACAAACTCTTGTTAAAACATTTTTTTGCTTTGAGGAGCCAACAAAAGGAGGACATATTGGAAGTCCCATTAACGGAGGAAGACAGTAAAACACTCAGCATCCTGGAAGAATTACACGCGGAATCCAACATGGACCTACCAATTGACCGACGTCCAATGTGTAAAGGCAAATCCACCTTTTTCCCTTCAGATGACAATAGCACCGAAGTGCGAGTATTCCTAAATTTGGTTGCCAAGGAATTTGATAATATCCACATGAGAAATATCAATAAGCGGCATACATTCCCGGACAATCTGAAGAATGAAGAAAAACTAGCACTTAAGGAACTACATTCTTGGAAAGATGTGGTTATAAAACGGTCCGATAAGGGCGGTAATATCGTCCTGTGGCCGACAGAGATGTATACGATTGAGGCACTCCGCCAACTGAACCAGACAACCTGTTATCAAAAACTTTCCCACAATCCGTTCCCACAGTTTTTGAGAGAATATTCCCAGCTGATTAACAAAGCAGTAGCAACTGGTACCATAACCAAACAGGAATAAAAATACCTCTCAGTCACTAATCCCAGGACACCCACCTTCTACCTCCTTCCCAAGGTCCACAAGAACATCCATAGACCACCTGGAAGACCTATCATGTCTGGGAATGGAGGGATGCTGGAACAACCAAGTCGTTTCCTGGACTTACATCTTCGAGAGTACGTATTGCAGTTGCCATCCTATCTACAGGACACATCGGACCTGCTCCATAAGATTCAAGATATCAACTTTGAGGAGCATTTCCTATTAGCTACGTTGGACATAGAAGCCTAGTACACCAGTATCGACCATCAGATGGGCCTCGAGGCAGTCAAACACTTCTTGGACTCCAACGGGAATGATGACTTCAATTCTCTACTTTTCAATCTGTTGAAATTTGTACTGGAGAAGAATCATTTCACTTTCCAGGATCGGTTTGCCCTGCAAGTCAGAGGTACCGCTATGGGCGCGGCTTGTGCACCGACCTACGCCAACCTATTTCTGGGAAGATGGGAGCAAACTCATGTTTTCAATGAATGGAATGACTTGTACACATAACATGTGTTAATCTGGCTTAGGTATATAGATGATATTTTTATCATCTGGGATGGCACAGAGGAACTCCTGTTATCTTTCATTCATCTTCTTAACACCAGTAACCTGAACATAAAATTAACACACACAATCAGCAAAGACATGGTTGCCTTCCTGGACCTACGGGTCTACAAGTCTCCAGACGGCGTGATAGCAACGGAACTCTATCGGAAAGAAACCGCCATAAACAGCATCCTCCTCCAAACCAGCGCACACTTCCCGCCCACCATAGAGAACATTCCGAAGGGGGGATTTTTGAGACTGAGGCGAAACGGCTCGGAGGTAGGGATCTATAAGGTGAAAAGTCACGAACTGATCAACCGGCTCTCAGAGAGGGGATACAGCAAGCGCTCGCTCAAGCGGGCTCAGAAAGAGGCACTCTATACCAATAGAGACACTTTAATCTCACAACGCCAGCTCAAGACTAAGACGGATGAGACCAAAATTAGGTTCGTTGGAACTTTCTGTCCTGAATGGAAACTCCTAAAGCAGGCAATTGAAAAACATCTTCCCATTTTACAGTCGGATGCGGATTTATCACCTTACATAGACTCAAAAATCAACATGAGTTGGCGCCGGTCCAAAAATATTAAGGACCACCTGGTCAGAAGCAATTTCGTTAAAAAAACACCAATACAAAGTCAGATAACGGACTTCATGGCCAGTGGAATACCAGCACACACAACAGTGACGGGTTATTTTCCGTGTGGCAAATGCAAAGCTTGCCCCCATATCTTGAAAACCAACTCAGTGGTGGACAGATATGGCAAAACCATAAGGATCAAACAATTTTTCAATTGCGACACACAAGCACTTGTTTACTGCATCACATGCAGTTGCAACGTCAGGTACATAGGAATGACAACCCATAAACTTAAGGAAAGAGCTTTGGAACATCTTGGCACCTGTCGCAATGCCGCCATGGACCTTGCCCGGATGAAGCAGATAACCACAGTTGCCAGACACTTTTTCACCCGGCACAAGGATTATCAGAAGGACCTCAAGATTTTTGGTCTGGAGCAAATTCATCTGGGAATTAGGGGCGGCGACATCACCAAAGAACTCTTGAAAAAAGAAAGCAAGTGGACTTTCAGGTTGGGTGGACTTCGACCTAATGGCCTCAATGAGAACATTAATTTCAGTGTATTCTTATAATAATACTTTATAATTCTTGCATATGACTTATACATTCCTCAGTATACATTTCCTTATTTCTACAACCTGCACACTCTTTAGGCACATCATCATGGTGGATGTTTAGGATTCCTTAATATTCTCATCATTACGCATATATAGACATTGTATATAGACTTTTATTTTATTTTATTTTTTTATTTTTTTTTATTCTTATTTTTTCTTATCTGTATTATCTATTTTTTATTATATAATAATTATTTTTTCTCCTATCTCAAGCATTATTAATATTCATTCACGCATCTTATATTGCCTCCCCTTATCCGTTGCCTTTCCACTCAAATCCTACTAGCATACCCGTTACTCTGTCAACCAGGACACTTCTTTACATCTTCTCACAGCTGTCTTTATCCTCTCTTTTTGACCTTGAATACAGCATCTACAGCACTCAGGATACTCACACTAGGTACACATCACTCCTGCACTACCATCCCATCACATTCACTCTTATGACCCTCTCCCTACACTCCCTATTCACTTTCACTTTTTTCCTCCCAGTTTGTTCTCACACCTTCAGCATATTCCTACTTGATACACACTTGACCCAAGGTGCAAGCCCATTGCACCTTGGGCAGTCACAGAACACTCCAGGGCCATGTCATATAGACTAACACTTTGCCCTTCAGCAGCTTACACTGCACACTCCCACACCAGACATACCCAGTTGTACCATCTCTGGCAATCTGGTACCAATATCATCTCCACTCGTCACTTGTTATTCATCTAATTATTCTCCCATCATGGTTTCCCCCTAGTAATCCATACAAACTTATTCATATCTCAACATCCATTCACTTGCATACACATATACACAACAAGTAACTTTCCCTCACGCTTCCCTCCAAATTACTACCCGAGTAGGTCACTATTCACCAATGGCTGCTGCCCATTTACGTCCCCTCACCCCTATTATTCTTCATTTTCATTCTTTCCTTCTATTCTGTTAGTCCTTTTCATTATATTTTTACTTTATTTCCTATTTTGCTGCAAGTTAAGTATACCTATTTGTATACACACATATATATTGCTATATTTTTACCCATCTCACCATTATTACTTTCATACTTATTATATTTAATTTATCTATTATTACCTTTTATCATATTTCATTTTTTATGTATATTTTTATTATTATTTTTCTCACACACTTGTAACTATTTCAGTATCTACATTTTTTATACTACGCTGGATGGGTGAGGTATACTGGCCCCTCTCCGTGTGTCCTCCTATGTATTATTGGTATCCTAGCAACCTTATGCTGGCCCCTCGCAGCCTGTGGTTACGTCTACCCTGACGCGGGTATCTTAACAACCCGGTATACTCATGTGGGCGGAAGTCCAGATGACAACTTCCGCCCACAATTACCCGGCGTCATGCCGCCCTTCGCGGCCGCTTTGATAAGGACGATTCCATCCAGGGCAGTAATCCCCGCCCTCCCCAGCCTGCTGCAGCCCGCCCAATGTGATTTTGTCTTTATAACACTGTCCTTATTCTCGCCACGACGATACAGTCAGGGCGGAAGTGGGGAGTCGAACTTCCGCACTTTTCTGTCCATCTCATTTCTCTAATTTAGTCCGCCCACATGATGCATGCTTAGAAGGCCCGCGATTGGACCACATGTTTATTGTACTCCCGCCCACATGGTTAGCTATTGGCTGACAGGAATCATTAAAGGGTTGTTAAACACTCAGGTATCTGACTATTAGGAGCTGCTCAGAATGGAAGTGAACAAGACCGTGACCGGGTGAAACACGTTTTCCTTGCGGGCACCTTACCTGTCTGGCACTTGAAGTGGTGATATTTAATGCTTATTTACTCTATTGCAACATACCTAATGCTAGAATGGCATATTTCTTTGCCATTGCAAAAAAATTACTCTTATTTATATTGCTGGAGTTTCCAGCTTTGCTGCATTGCACACACGTGTACTATTTCATTAAGGTATTTTGTGGGATAACTTTGTGATAGGGGCAGGTCATTGGTGGCCCCACATCCCCTGCAGGCACCCCGCCTGCCCACCAACTGAATGGGTGTTATTGCATATTCATCTACCTTACTCACTTAAGCCTGTCTCTTTACAGAGGGAATCTCTGCTGCTGACACTGCTTGTATTTTCAGACAATGAGCATGGCATATCCATGTTCATTCCTTGCTTAAGTACAGTGTGTAATATTCTTCCCTCGTATTCAAGTGTAATTAGGACAGGTATGGTGTGATCCTGCATGTACTCTGCCCAGGTATTCTCAAACTGTGTATTTTACATTTTTGTTCCTTTGAGATCTTTCACCAAAGAGAGAATTGTATAGGTGTTAATTCTTTTTGCCTCATATAATGGGTTATGGTAGAAACCAACATTAGCTTTGATAAAGAACACTCTGGTAATATCACCAGTGACATTCAAGGCCTTGGTGCACTGCACAAATTCATTAATCACTAATTGCTACTGAAATTTGTTATGTACAAGTAACGTTATACATACCCTGTGATCTGGCACCACTTATAAGAAATTGTTATTACCTTTATTTCTTTTGGAAATTTGTCTTGACACCTGTCACTGTGATCTATTTTTGAACCAGGATTTGTTAATATTTAAATATTTGAGGTAACCCAAAGGGACCTACTGTAACTTTATATAACAATCCATTTGTAACCACTTTTTTCTATCCTTGTAACGGTTTTCCTACTGTTCTTCCTTCTGTGAACTCTCATCCACGATTCAGGGGAGCGTGTCCCCTCAGGAGACACGTCTCCTCAGTCTAACGTGGACAGCAGATTCACACTTATTTATCCAACGTCATTCTTTTCTTCACGTATCCTCAGTATTCTTTTTCGGAGGAGGAATCAATCCTCCCATTTCGGTACACTCTCATTGGTGCTATAGGGTCAAACCTTCCTACGACCATACCCGCACGTTCACACCCAATCTCGTCCGATCTTGGAAGCTAAACGTAGGTGGGCTGGGTCAGTACCTAGACGGGCGACCACTAGGGAATACCCAGTGAAGTAGGAAGATTCTCTTCCCCGTAGAAATACACCAACAGCAGTATCACCACTCATACCTTATTTCTCTACTTCCTTTATTTATTTTTTTCACCCATTACAGTGGTTATTTGTTAGAACTGTTACCTAGTGTGTGGGCTCTCCCACTCACGATTGTAACCCAACATAGGGCTGCATTTATACAAACACAGTTTGTACAGATCTTGGGCAGACGGAAGCAGCATAGTATGTAGCTATCTTCGGATATGCATTTGTCCAGGTATAATTAAGATCTGGACATTTTTAATTTTGGGAGACCTATTTCTCCAGCTGGCATATCCACATTTGCTTTATGTTTAACTTGTTTTGTTTAGTCCCTGTGCATTTTAAAGAGTAGAAATAAAGATTTCATCATTAATTTTTAGATACATTAATAATGAATTAACATTTAGTTAACACAAGAGTGCGCCTAAACAAGAGTCATACTTTTCTCTTTTCGCACGTAGACCCCCCCCCCCCTTCATTTTTTGACTCTGGGCGCACCGCAGAGTTGCCTACCCTCCCTTATTCTGCAGGAGACTCCCTGAAATAGTAGCAATCTCCCTCACTCCCTGAATAGACCAGCAATCTCCCTGATTTTACTTTACATTCTTGGGGTAAAAAAAGAAATCATAGATACATACATTCAAATGAGTTCATCAGTGCCATTTCCCTGCATTGTTATAAGGCACAATGATCACTATGGCTACATGTATTTTAAATAAGGTTTCTCTTGGCCACTTACAGTATATGGAACCTCTTCTAAAACACAATACACGAACAATTCCTGAAAAAAATCAGTCTTTTCTTCAACAAGTAGATCTTACAAACTTTGGGGCTCATTTACATTTGGATGTCAGTCATTTTTATGACACGCCTCTCAGATGTAGCAGTACACGCCCGCGCTGATAGGTGTTACTTTCACATCTCCCTGAAATGCTTTTTCAAAAGTAGGCAAGTATGGCGCACCGCCATACGGACAGAAAGCGATTACTAATAGTTAGCATGATTGTCCATTTCTGGCTCCTATACGATTACCCACGTACATTGAATCTAGGTCGGTGCAGGATCAAAAACCCTTCTTTTTTTGTGTAAGGATTAAAACAAGCTGTCAGTAAGCTGGTTAACATTGTTTACCTCCACTGTCAAGTTACCCTTATTTGTGTCACAGTAATATTTGCACTGAATGGCCCTGTTTTGAAGTGATTCTGTGTTTCCTTAAACCAGAATTCTGAGAACTATTTAAACAGTGATTTTATCATCATTAAACCAGCAAGCATTATATGTAATCATCTACATTTGATTGGTAGGTAACCTCTGGATAGAAGGAAAAGTCCAGAGTTTAACAGTGTAGTTTAACATCTTAACAAGGGTAACTTATATAACAGACATACTGTATATAAGTAAGAAGGTTTTGTGGAATGGCTTGTAAATGACAAAGTAGTCATCATTTATATATATATATATATATATATGAACAATCCCAAATTTGCCCTTATCTTGCGCTATTCGAGCAGCAGCACCTCCAAAGCAATCCTCCTGTTAGTGAGGATCCAAACCACGTATCACCACCAAATGAATCAGAGGGCGCTTAATTGCTTTCTAATAGACCAGCAATCCATACAGATAGTCAATATGTCTCAATAGAAAAACATTTTTTTTTTATAAGAATATGCTCAATTCAACATTGATAGATCAGCAAACCCCTTTTCACATACACATAATATTGAACATAATTATATGTCAGCAGATAGTAACAGTAGGGTATTGCTGTTCACAACCATGACGCGTTTCATCAGAGGGGTGATCTGTACAGTCAAAATTGAAATGAAATGGTATCATTCATGCTGTGAACGGGTCCATTCGCAAATGAATATCCCACAATAGAGTACTCAACTTTAGATGAACATCTAACATACACTAATTTAAGTGTTTACACTCCTGTGTAGTGATGTGTCTGACTCCCAAAGTCAGACAAATCAAACTTTGGGAGTCAGACACATCACTACACAGGAGTATAAACACTTAAATTAGTGTATGTTAGATGTTCACCTAAAGTTGAGTACTCTATTGTGGGATATTCTTTTGCGAATGGACCCATTCACAGCATGAATGATACCATTTAATTTACATTTTGACTGTACAGATCACCCCTCTGAAGAAGTCCTTTCAGGACGAAATGCATCAGGGTTGTGAAGAGCAATACCCCACTGTTACTATCTGCTGACATATAATTATGTTCAATATTATGTGTATGTAAAAAGGGTTTGCTGATCTATCAATGTTGAAATGAGCATAGTCTTATTAAAAAAAATGTTTTTTCTATTGAGACATATTGACTATCTGTATCGATTGCTGGTCTATTAGAAAGCAATTAAGCACCCTCTGATTCATTTGGTGGTGATATATATATATATATGTAATCTCACTGTGTGCGCTGTATGCCACTGCACCTGTATTGACATAATAATTAGAGATGTGGGGGTTTGGATTTACATGGATTTATGTGGATCTCAAAACGGCATCTTATTGTCACGTGTTTTGGATTGCCAATAAGAAAAATAGGTATAAATTTGAAATCGCGTTAATTTTGCCATTAAGAATCGAGAAAATCCTAACCTATAATAACAAATATAAGCAGTTTGACTTACAGCTTTGTGTTGTCAAAAAATGTGCTTTTTTATACAAGCTGTGTGTGCTTTAGCCCACTGCACCTTTGTTTACACAATAATAAATATAAGCGGTTTGACTCACTGCTTTGTGTTGTCATTTTCAAAAAAATAATTGTTTCTTTATACAAGTTGTGTGTGCTAGATGCCACTGTGCCTTTGTTAACATAATAAATATAAGTGGTGTGATTCATCACTGTAAATTGTCATTTAAAAAAATAAAAAATAAAAAAGATTATACAAGCTGTGTGCACTGTACTCCACTGCCCTTTTGTTGACAAAATAAATATAAGTGGTGTGATTTGCTTCTGTCAGTTGTCATGTTTTTAAAAGTAAGCAGATTTTTTTTTTTTTACACAAGCTGTATGCCACTGTGCTTTTATTGACATAAATATAAGCAGTGTGACTCCCATCTGTGTAAGTTGCCATTTGTGGAAAAGTAAAAAAGAATTGCTCTTTTTTATTGTACAGTTTGTCTGTGTAGAGTTCATTGATATTGATAATGGTCAGTCGAGAGTAAAGAAGGCGCAGAAACCAAATACTAGCAATGCAGCTGCTGCCACAAGTCATTATATTAGTTCTTCAACGCCATCTACTCAAGCCAATGCCCAAGGGCATACAGGGTTTAAGTCAGGGCATCTGAAATAAAAAAAAACTGTATTTTACAGTGGTAAAGAAAAAAACCTCTAAGAAAGGGAAAGTTTACTGCAGAAAAACATAAAATTGCCAACATGCTATTTATCACACGCAGTGGCAAGGAAATGCTCAGGCCTTGACCTTTATTTATGAGTGGTAATTTTTTCCGTGAGGCATCTTCTTCTGTATCTCATGGTGAAACAAGTCCTTCTCACTAAGCAATGAAAACCAGGTGCTTAAAACTATCCACTAAGGCAGTAGAGTAAACTGTGCATTCAGAACTGTAACACATCCCTGAGGAGAGTCTAGGGGTGTCCACATAAGCTATGACTGAGTTTGACATTTCTCACACTGTCCTCGTAAAGAAGCTTCCATCCACCATTTCTACACCAGTTGCATATGTGGTGTGCTGAACAAGTAAAGATGGTGATGAGGACATAATAGAAATTGAGGATGCTTGTGTGGAAGTGGAACAGGATGAGGGGGATAATTTTGTACTACTACTGTCCGATACTAATGAGGAGGATGAGGGTATGATGATTTTGTTTGTGTAAATCAGCAACCAATGGCTGCAGTTCTTGCTTGTGATAAAAAGTAAGTGATTTTCTTGCCTAGGGTTAACCATCTAGGCACCTCTTTCATGGTACCTCATTTGCGGCGAGTTCATAACATTTATTTTACAAGATTATAATGTAATTTACACCTTCATCATATTAGTGATTGAAGGTAGTCCTTACAAAAAATTGGCTTGTGGGGGCCCAACCAAACCAAGCACTTTACAAAAGTGGCGGTTCTTGTCGCTGAAGGGTTTTGGTTAGTAAGCTGTGCATGCAGAGGCATCGGATCGGAGTGGGGGTGGGGGGCAAGGGAGCAGCTTGAGCCCCCCAAACATAATAAGGGCGCGGGTGCAGGGGAGTGCTTACTTCCGCATCCCCGTGGGCGGCTTCAACTTTGAAAGTAATCGGCTGTCGCAGGCAGGGTGCCATGTTCCTTCTTCTGTACGAGCCGGCTGTCTCTACACTGATGCTGTTGCTGCTGCATTACTGGGAGGAGGTATGTCTGTGGCCTTGGAATGTCCCAACAGGCTCAGCATGGCCATGCCTCCTCCCAGTAATGCAGCAGCAGCATCAGTGAATAGACAGCCGGCTATTACAGAAGAAGGGACACCAAACCCTGTGATAGCTGTCTACTTTTAAAGTTGAAGACGTTCATGGGGATGCTGAAGTAAGTGCTCCCTTGCACTGACAGTGTGTGTGTGGGGGGGGGGAGGGTGTAGAAGGAGAGGAGGCCAGCACCCCAACAGGGGTGCCAGAATGAAATTCCAACTTTGCCCCCACCAATGTGAAATCATTCTGGTGCCCCTGTGTGCATGTCCTAGTTTTTTTTACCCAGCAGAAAAGTGGGTGGGAAGGCACGAGGACAATTCCATCTTGCACCACTTTTCTTTTAATAGTGGGCTGTATTTTGGGGGGGCATTGGGGATGGTCTATTTTGCATAGGCAAACATCACCTTTAATAAATAGAAAGTTTACTGCTGAAAAATATAAAATTGCCATCACTGGAATCCACCAATATGGAAGTCTTTGTACTTGCATTGGGCAGGAAAAAGGTCTTCCTCATAGAATTTGTATTTCCTTTTTATGAACATCAGTCTTTGGACCATATTCAGCATGGCTGGCTACTGAGATGCGATCGCATCTCGACGAATATATGCTAAGGGGGATATCCTATTAGGGCCGGTAAAACATTGGGTGCGAAAAACGTATTTTTTTTCGCGATTTTCCACGATTTTTTTTCACCAATTTTTTTTACAGGCTATCCAGATTGATCGCCTGTGAAAAAAATGCCCTTTCTCCCGAAAACACACAGGTTCCGTAAGACCTTTTTCACACGGAAATGGGTCTGTTTCTGGGGATTTGGTTTCGGCAACCTGAGGCAGGCGAAAAAAAATCCCCGATAAGCGGGACAACCTGCAGCATCCCATGCCCGTTGCAGCATTGGCCGAACAACTGATTGGCCAATATATCTGCCAGTGTGTACCCAGCATAAGTGTTAGTGTGCATTAGATGGGCCAAGTGGTTCTTAACTGCAGTCAAATTCTAAGCTAATTTTTCTTTCTTTTACAGTAACTCATAAGAGAAAAGGCGATAAAAGAAGAATGCTCGATCACTACCGTCCCATTTGATTAAACCAACCAACCTTCGCTCCTTCCTTACTTTTTTTTGTGCTCTGCTATCTCCCCTAATATGGCCTGGCGTATCAGTTATTTTTGATTGAATATGTGCCACCCAGTGCTTATCCAAATGGCAATGTCTAGCCACAGGTTGTTCACTGTGGCCTGTTTCTAATGCTCGCCTTAAATTGCCACTCCATTTTCCCATGTAGTAAAGTCCACATTGACAAGACATAAGGTAAATTATATTTATAGTGTATTTCACAGTGACATGACTAGACATTTTAGAGCTGTGTGCATAAAACGACATTAGCGCCCCCCCCCTTATATAAAATAGGGGTAGTGTACGCATCAAAAATATGGGGGCGTGGCTTCATGGGAAAGGGGTGTGGCCACCAAATAATACCAATTCATATTACAATGAACAGTAGTCTCCATTATTTAAATTACGCTGCACAGTAGCGCCACTACACCAGGTAGAGCCCCTTTTACACATTACGGTAGGTAGAGTCCCCTTTTTATTAGTGATGTGCACCGGAAATTTTTCGGGTTTTGGTTTTGGATTCGGTTCCGCGGCCATGTTTTGGATTCGGACACGTTTTGGCAAAACCTCCCTTAAATTTTTTTGGCGGATTCGGGTGTTTATTTTCAAAAACCCCTCAAAAACAGCTTAAATCATAGAATTTGGGGGTAATTTTGATCCCATAGTATTATTAACCTCAATAACCATAATTTCCACTCATTTCCAGTCTATTCTGCACACCACAATGACAAAATCACAGGAATTATTTGTTCTAATCAATGGTATTATTAGTCCAAATCACTGGAAGAAAATGACTAAATCACAGGAATTATTTTTTCTAATCAATGGTATTATTGGTCCAAAGCACTGGAAGAAAATGACAAAATCACTGGAATTATTTGGCAAGATCACTGGAATTAATAATTATAAATCACTGATATTAATTGGTAAAATCTCGCTATCGCCTGCCTAGTGAAGTGGAATCTAGATGGGATTTTGTACCAGGGACACAATAACTTCATCAATTGTCTAAATCCCAATGCACAAATGGCAGAAAACGGGCACTGATTATACTGAGAACTGATTATACTGATCACTGATGATACTACGGAGAACTGACACTGAGCAGTGAGAACAGCACTGGACTATTGTACTGTAGTATACTGGTCCCCACAATGCAGCACAGATATTGAGCACTGATCCAGAGAATAGAACTGAGTCTGACACGGAGCTGCAAGATAATGCTATGGCCTACTGTACTGTACTACTATATACTGATGGTCACCACAATGCAGCACTGTACTATTATATACTGGTCCCCACAATGCAGCACAAATATTGAGCGCTGACACGGAGAATAAAACTGAGTCTGACACGGAGCTACAGGATAATGCTATGGCCTACTGTACTACTATATACTGGTGGTCACCACAATGCAGCACTGTACTACTATATACTGGTCCCCACAATGCAGCACAGATATTGAACACTGATCCAGAGAATAGAACTGAGTCTGATACAGAGCTGCAAGATACAGCAATGGACAACTGTACTGTACTACTATATACTGGTGGTCACCACAATGCAACACTGTACTACTATATACTGGTCCCCACAATACAGCACAGATATTGAGCACTGATCCGGAGAATAGAACTGAGTCTGACACGGAGCTGCAAGATAACGCTATGGCCTACTGTACTGTACTACTATATACTGGTTGTCACCACAATGCAGCACTGTACTACTATATAATGGTCCCCACAATGCAGCACAAATATTAAGCGCTGATACGGAGAATAAAACTGAGTCTGACACGGAGCTACAAGATAATGCTATGGCCTACTGTACTGTACTACTATATACTGGTGGTCACCACAATGCAGCACTGTACTACTATATACTGGTCCCCACAATGCAGCATAGATATTGAACACTGATCCAGAGAATAGAACTGAGTCTGACACAGAGCTGCAAGATACAGCAATGGACAACTGTACTGTACTACTATATACTGGTGGTCACCACAATGCAACACTGTACTACTATATACTGGTCCCCACAATACAGCACAGATTTTGAGCACTGATCCGGAGAATAAAACGGAGTCTGACACAGAGCTGCAAGATAACGCTATGGCCTACTGTACTGTACTACTATATACTGGTTGTCACCACAATGCAGCACTGTACTACTATATAATGGTCCCCACAATGCAGCACAGATATTGAGCACTGATCCGGAGAAAAGAACTGAGTCTGACACGGAGCTGCAAGATACAGCAATGGACAGCTGTACTGTACTACTATATACTGGTGGTCACCACAATGCAGTACTGTACTACTATATACTGGTCCCCACAATGCAGCACAGATATTGAGCACTGATCCCGGAGAATAGAACTGAGTCTGACACGGAGCTGCAAGATAACGCTATGGCCTACTGTACTGTACTACTATATACTGGTGGTCACCACAAAGCAGCACTGTACTACTATATACTGGTCCCTACAACGCAGCACACTGAGCACAGATATTGAGCTTTTCAGGCAGAGAACGTAGCCACGTCCTCTCTGCTCAATCGAGTGAAAATGGCGGCGACGCGCAGCTCTTTATATGGAATCTGAATCTCGCGAGAATCTGAAAGCGGGATGATGACGCTTTCCCCCGTTCAGGTTTTGCGTGTTAGGCGGGAAGAACCGAGGCTGCCTCGGACCCGTATAAACCACATGAAGTTCGGGGGGGGGGGTTCGGATCTCGACAAACCGAACCCGCTCATCTCTACTTTTTACACATTATGGCAGACAGCGTCCCCTTTTTACACATTACGACAAACAGCCAGGGGCAAACGCAGGATTTGTGAAGGGGTGTTTCCAAAGGGGGTGGGGCCAAGCATAAAGGGTCGGAGACTGAGGTAGTATGAGCTCTGTATCCTGCTGCCGTGCCTTCCAACAGTAATGCAATATGCTGTATAGAAATGTTGGCACTCACAGACTCTTCGTCACCCAGAAATGAAGACCCACAGGCACTAGCAGGCTAGACCAATGGTTTGTTTTACAATCACCTTCGTCAGGGTATCCCTGAGAAACGTTATTATAAAGGAAAATATTGTAGTAGCCTGCGGGCATCTGTGGGCCTTCATTTCTGGGTGACGAAGAGTCTGTGAGAGTCACCATTTCTATACTGTGTGTGTGTGTGTGTGTATGTATATATATATATTAGAGATGAGCGGGTTTGGTTCCTCGGGATCCGAACCCCCCCGAACTTCACCCATTTTACATGGTTCCGAGGCAGCCTCGGTTCTTCCCGCCTTGCTCGGTTAACCAGAACGCGCCTGAACGTCATCATCCCGCTGTCGGATTCTCGCGAGATTTGTATTCTATATGAGGAGCTGCGCGTCGCCGCCATTTTCACTCGTGCTTTGGAGATTGGACGGAGAGGATGTGGCAGCGTTCTCTCCCTGAAAAGCTCCGTACTCTGTGTTCAGTGTGCTGAAAATATCTGTGCTCAGTGTGCTGCAAATTATCTGTGCTCAGTGTGCTGAAAATATCTACGTTCTCTGCCTGAAAACGCTCCATATCTGTGCTCAGTGTGCTGCAAATATCTGATCAGTGTGCTGCATTGTGGGGATTGGGGACCACCAGTATATTATATATACTTTTCTATAACTTTTATACTGCTTGTCAGGACACATGGACCACAGTTACACCGCTCTGTACTGATATATACAATAATATATATACTTTTCTATAGCTTCTATACTGCTTGTCAGGACACGTGTCACAGTTACACCGCTCTGTACTGATATACAGTAATATTATATATACTTTTCTATAGCTTCTATACTGCTTGTCAGGACACATGGGTCACAGTTACACCGCTCTGTACTGATATATACAATAATATATATACTTTTCTATAGCTTCTATACTGCTTGTCAGGACACATGTGTCACAGTTACACCGCTCTGTACTGATATACAGTAATATTATATATACTTTTCTATAGCTTCAATACTGCTTGTCAGGACTCATGGGTCACAGTTACACCGCTCTGTCTGTACTGATATATACAATAATATATATACTTTTCTTATTTTCTATAGCTTCTATACTGCTTGTCAGGACACATGGGTCACAGTTACACCGCTCTGTCTGTACTGATATATACAATAATATAAATACTTTTCTATAGCTTTTATACTGCTTGTCAGGACACATGGGTCACAGTTACACTGCTCTGTACTGATATATACAATAATATATATACTTTTCTATAGCTTTTATACTGCTTGTCAGGACACATGGGTCACAGTTACACCGCTCTGTCTCTACTGATATATACAATAATATATATACTTTTGTTATTTTCTATAGCTTCTATGCTGCTTGTCAGGACACATGGGTCACAGTTACACCACTCTGTACTGATATATACAATAATATATATACTTTTCTATAGCTTCTATACTGCTTGTCAGAACACGTGTCACAGTTACACCGCTCTGTACTGATATACAGTAATATTATATATACTTTTCTATAGCTTCTATACTGCTTGTCAGGACACACATGTGTCACAGTTACACCGCTCTGTACTACTACTGATATACAGTAATATATATACTTTTCTATAGCTTCTATACTGCTTGTCAGGACACATGGGTCACAGTTACACCGCTCTGTACTGATATACAGTAATATTATATATACTTTTCTATAGCTTCTATAATGCTTGTCAGGACACATGGGTCACAGTTAAACCGCTCTGTCTGTACTAATATATACAATAATATATATACTTTTCTTATTTTCTATAGCTTCTATACTGCTTGTCAGGACACATGTGTCACAGTTACACCGCTCTGTATTGATATACAGTAATATTATATATACTTTTCTATAGCTTCTATACTGCTTGTCAGGACACATGGGTCACAGTTACACTGCTCTGTACTGATATACAGTAATATTATATATATTTTCTATAGCTTCTATACTGCTTGTCAGGACACATGGGTCACAGTTACAACGCTCTGTCTGCACTGATATATACAATAATATATATACTTTTCTTATTTTCTATAGCTTCTATACTGCTTGTCAGGACACATGGGTCACAGTTACACTGCTCTGTACTGATATATACAATAATATATATACTTTTCTATAGCTTTTATACTGCTTGTCAGGACACATGGGTCACAGTTACACCGCTCTGTCTCTACTGATATATACAATAATATATATACTTTTGTTATTTTCTATAGTTTCTATACTGCTTGTCAGGACACATGGGTCACAGTTACACCACTCTGTACTGATATATACAATAATATATATACTTTTCTATAGCTTCTATACTGCTTGTCAGAACACGTGTCACAGTTACACCGCTCTGTACTGATATACAGTAATATTATATATACTTTTCTATAGCTTCTATACTGCTTGTCAGGACACATGGGTCACAGTTACACCGCTCTGTCTGTACTAATATATACAATAATATATATACTTTTGTTATTTTCTATAGCTTCTATACTGCTTGTCAGGACACACATGTGTCACAGTTACACCGCTCTGTATTGATATACAGTAATATTATATATACTTTTCTATAGCTTCTATACTGCTTGTCAGGACACATGAGTCACAGTTACACCGCTGTCTGTACTGATATATACAATAATATATATACTTTTCTATAGCTTCTAGTATTACAGTGCAGCATTTTGGTGACTAACAGTATATCGTTGTACAGTAGGCCATTGCTGTATCTGGCAGCTCTGTGTCACTGCAAGTATCCATCCATTCCATTTTCTTCCAGTGATTTGGACCAATAATACCATTGATTAGAACAAATAATTACAGTGATTTTGTCATTTTCTTCCAGTGATTTGGACTAATAATACCATTGATTAGAACAAATAATTCCAGTGATTTTGTCATTTTCTTCCAGTGATTTGGACCAATAATACCATTGATTAGAACGAATAATTCCAGTGATTTTGTCATTTTCTTCCAGTGATTTGGACCAATAATACCATTGATTAGAATGAATAATTCCTGTGATATTGAGGTGTTTGTGTCGCTTAGCTTAGCCGTCCAGCGACCACAGTGCACCTATTTTTCTCTTTTCTTTGCATCATGTGCTGTTTGGGGACTATTTTTTGAAGTGCCAACCTGTCTGACACTGCAGTGCCACTCCTAGATGGGCCAGGTGTTTGTTCCGCCCTCTTGGGTCGCTTTGCTTAGTCATCCAGCGACCTCGGTGCAAATTTTAGGACTAAAAAACTGTATTGTGAGGTGTGAGGTTTTCAGAATAGACTGGAAATGAGTGGAAATTGTGGTTATTGAGGTTAATAATACTATAGGATCAAAATTACCCCCAAAATTCTATGATTTAAGCTGTTTTTGAGGGGGTTTTGAAAAAAAACACCCGAATCCGACAAAAAAATTTCAGGGAGGTTTTGCCAAAACGCGTCCGAATCCAAAACACGGCCGCGGAACCGAATCCAAAACCAAAACACAAAACCCGAAAAATGTCCGGTGCACATCTCTAATATATATTCCCACCACAGTCCGGCACTCAGATAATGAGTACAGCTATGGCCAGTGCCCGCAAAGTCCAAAAATATAACACGTCAAAGGTGCAAAACCCATCATAATAAAGACAGTACACAGGTAGTTTTTGTCAACGTTTCAGTGTTGCCACTATCATCCCTGACGATAATGGCAACACTGACACGTTGACAGAATCTACCTGTGTTATGTCTTTATTATGTTTAGTGCTGCACTTTTGACGTGTTATGTGTTACTGTATATATTGTAGGTGATTATGTTGCAGGATTACTCTCATTGTCCCTGGCTCCCCATTGTTGTGACAGAGTGCCATTGTGTTGTGAGTCCCTATGCTCAGACAGCTATCCAAGGAACTGGATTATCTAACAACTTTCTGCTCCCCTTCCTCAGTGCCCCCCTCCTCCACATGCCGCACACACACTGTAGCATAATGCAGTCTTTACCTCCTGCTGGCGGGATGGTCAGGACTCAGAACAGGAACACAGTGTCACTCTTTCTAGTTATCCAGCCCCATAGGAACGACAGTCCCCGGGAGGAGCTGTGTGCTACCGCTGCAGCTGGAGGAGGCAGCTGCAGCGTTACCTGTCACTACTGGGATCACTGAGAACTGAAGCAGCGGCTCATTCCTTGCTCTCTCTGATCGTGAGTTCTGCCTACCTGCCGGCTGCTCTCCCCTCGCCCGAGCTCCACAGATCTCTAGGAGGAGAGCAGCAGAGATATCACACCCATCTACTGTCAAGCTCTACCCCCATTCCGCTGCTTCGTCTCCCCTAAAATAAAAAAACAGTCTCCTACGGCGATGAAGCGGCAGGGAGGGTTTCTAGGTACTCAGAAACACCCCCTGCGTGCGCTAGTGATAGCGTCCCCTTTTTACACATTACAGCAGAGTCCCCCTTTTTACACATTAAAGCAGACAGAGTCCCCCTTTTTATACATTACAGCAGACAGAGTCCCCTTTTTACACATTACGGCAGACAGTCCCCCTTTTTACACATTACGGCAGACAGTCCCCCTTTTTACACATTATGGCAGACAGTCCCCCTTTTTACACATTATGGCAGACAGTCCCCCTTTTTACACATTACGGCAGGCAGTCCCCCTTTTTACACATTATGGCAGACAGTCCCCCTTTTTACACATTACGACAGACAGCATCCCCCTTTTTACGCATTATGGCAACAATCCCCCTTTTTACACATTACGGCAGACAGTCCCCCTTTTTACACATTATGGCAGACTGTGCCCCTTTTTATACATTATGGCAGACAGTCAGGCTCCTTGTGCAGGCAGTCAGGCAGATCCCGGGCAGGGGAGGAGGAGGAGGAGGGAGGGGGACTCGAGAGCCGCAGCAGCGCACTGTAATTGGTGGCGGCGCTGCTGCAGCTATCCCTTTCCTTCCACATAGACTGGCCGCCGCCGCTGTGAATGCTGGGATTCACTTCCCTCATCCCAGCATTCACAGCGGCGGCAGCCAGCCTACGTTGAAGGAGAGGGACAGCTGCAGTAGCGCCACCACCAATTACACTGCACTGTTGCAGTTCCCGAGTCCCCCTCACTCCTCCTCCTTCTCCACTGTCCCCGAGCTGCTGCTCCTCTCCTCGCTCAGACGGCTTGTAATGAGTCAGTTTAACTCATTACAATGCCACTGACTAATGTCCCCTTGGAACGGTGATGCGGTCAGTTGCACCCTCAGGGAGACTGCGCTGTGTGCCAGGCACACCTGGCACACACGTAGTTACGGCCCTGGTATTTCATACCAGATTATGAGTAGCAAAAACAGTAGTCATCCAACACTAAGGATCTGCAGGTTAAGTAGGGGCAGAACTCCCAGAGGCAATGGAGATGCCTGCCTCTGGCCTGCAAGCCCTGAAGGGGTGATACGACTGGAGAGTCCGTCTTTGGTTTCTTCTGCAAACTTGGGGTAGAAAAAATGTCTTAGTGGTACCGTGTGAATGCGCCAAAAATGGGTGTGACCAAATGCCACATGGGGTGCGGCCAATGAAAATGGTGGCGTGATACACATATGGGGGGCCAGATATACACATATGACCCCAATAGTGTCAGATACACATATGCCCCCACAGTGCCAGATACACATACTATTATTTATTTATTACCAGTTATTTATATAGCGCACACATATTCCGCAGCGCTGTACAGAGAATATTTGCCCATTGACATCAGTCCCTGCCCCAGTGGAGCTTACAATTGTCAAAGTCAGAAAAATGTCTCAATGCACGTTGCCATATTTGCACCGCACACTGGTCCGCGCTGCGCGTGCGTACGCTCTCCCGTGGAAGCGCATACCCGCAATAGCGTGCACACGCAGGCGCGGTATGCGTATTTACGGTAGAGTTTATGTGGTCGTAGCGTGCGACTCATTCGTTACATATTTTCACAATTAATGTAGTTTATAGATCATGGTCCCTTTGATAGATTCTGAAAGTTTGGTTAAAATACAATGTCCCAGAGCTGAGGAATCCCTCTTTATATCGTACGAAGGGTCTAACAGGAATCATACAGCAGTGTTTGGTACCCATCGGAAGAGTATTTAATTAGCAATATTCCGGTGTTGGTTTGGAGCGTATTAATCGCTCGTGCGAATAGTTATGGACATAAGAAGTTTATGTCCATTTCTATTATTTACCCATACTCAGGTATGCGGCGGGAAACCCAGTTTCCCACCCACCTGAGCTGTTGGAAATCGTCACAGCCCACCTGTATGAATCACCCTATGACCTTTTGTTATGATGCAGGGCCGAATTCCTTCGGCCAATGGACAATGGGATTGTAGGACCAGGAGATTGCATTGTGTGTGGGGCATAAATAGGCAGGCCGACCACATCCAGCTCTCACTCTCTCATCAACGGTTATCTGCTGATAGCCGGGAGCTGGATATCGAGGCGCAGGCGATCATACCCTTTGTGCGTAAGTTTCTCTCCGTAATCATTGTCTTTCTGTGAGCCAATTTCTCTCCATCTCTCTCTCTCTCTCTCTCTCTCTCTCTCTCCTCTTTTCTCTTATATCTCTCATACTATTATAGTATTGTACTGTATTGCATTTAGGTCAGTGTAGTATTGTCTTTTTGTATTTATTGTTTAGTTCTGTGGTTAGGAAGTCTCTGTTATATTGTAGTGTATCATTTGTACTGTTATCCCCTTTTACAAGTATATTAGATATAATACAGTTAATAGGCTTTGGAACCTAATCCAGTATCTGTGCATTTTCTATAGTGTTAAGTGTTCACTTGAGCGTCGGTGACGCTCAAGCAGCTTTGTAGTTAGTCAGGTTACACAAGGTTGCACTTACACCCTGTACTCACATCAAGGTATTCAGTGTATTTCATTGGTATAAGGTTTTAACATAAAGGTATAGTGTTGTGAGCGTCTGCATCGCTGGTGACCTCCTCGTGGTCTCGAGCGTACGCTACGCTACAGCGAATCATTCCCCTAGACATAGCCAATAACGTGTCCTGTGATCACTGGGCCGTGAGCGAACGTGACGCTTGAGCGTCTCGCCTACGGCTGAGCGATCGCTACGCCAATAGCGTACCATTACGGTACTTCTTAAGTAAACAGCGTACAGTGTTCTTAGCTTCATAAAGGGTTGTTTATACGACAAGGAATCTAGCATTGTCAATTGGGGGCTCATCCTATACTTCTCACATCTACACTAGGTAGATCAGCAGACATTATCCCCCAGCAAAGGGTGGGAGATTGTCTCATAGTGCTGACGGGATAAGCGTCTGCTTCGCTTAGATAAAGAGTGCTGAAGGAACCCGGTAACCGGAAGTAAGAACAAAACGCTTGTGTCTTTTAAAGCTGTGTTTATTTTTCTTTTGTCTTGCGTACGCACGCATATATCTGCATTTCTTTTTCAATTTCGTATATCACTATTCCTGTTTGCCAATTTTTATAGTTGATAGAAAGTGCTAAAAAGAGATTTGCTGTTATTTCATAGTAAAGGTAATAGTTAAAGTATAGAAAAACACACGGTTTGTCTGAGATACAAGGCAGTCAGTGTGGATTGCGGTAGATGATCAGGGATCATTTACATTGATAAAAATATATTGTGTTACGGTGGATCTTTGCATTGCGTACACGTGTCACTAACAAAGACTTGCGTACGCAATCCTAAGGCAGACGCACGCAGCGTTCATTACGCAACGTAGCGTCTGGTTACGCCCACGTAGCTCGTCACGAAAAGTTGAATTAGCGCAAAGTGAAGTAACGCAAAGGCGATAATTAACGCACAGCGGTAAATAACACAAATCTATTTTTGGAAAAATCTGAAATTTAGTTTAACAGATCCTGCTCCTAATTGGTAACACTTTTGGCCTAAAGACAATTTCTGCGCAGAAATAGATATAGAAACAAAAGTGTACATGTGTTGAGTGAGTGTGTTTTGTATACAAAAGTTTATATAACTTTAAGGTGGAACCAAAAGGAAAGCCGGGTACTCGTCAAGGGACATACGTGTAAGTGACATATACGGTGGCTAGGGAGGCATCCCTGGTTAAATAATATTTGAGCATTAGAGTATAGCGGACCATAAGGAACAAGACCAGGAGGTCATAAGGTAACAAGACCAGGAGGTCATAAGGAACAAGACCAGGAGGTCGTAAGGTAAAAGGTCCGCTATAAAAGTCCAGTGGCACAACGCCTGGGGTGTTGGTGCAGAACCCATATAGGCCATAAGCTCTTGCTGAAGGAATCGCGGCCGGAAACATCGATTCCATTGGTCTTTCAGTACATGACAAGTAGTGCTCGTGTACTGAACGATTGGACCGCACGTAATTGTGTGCAGTAGTTAGTAATCTGACCTAATACCATTAGAGTAAAGTGGTCACAAACGCTATTTGTACATTCTGACGTGATTTGTGTAATTTTTTATTTTTGGAAGAGAAGTTCGCTGGTCACTCAGGAACTATCTAACAACCCCACCTTTACTGGAAAGAGTAAGTGTCCTGCGGGTAACCCTCATATGTTCCAGTAAACTGAAGGTTCCATAGGGGCCCTGTATCGAGTACGCCAGCACCACGTCGGTGTGATCAGGTCGTATTGGTCGAGGTGGGCGAGTGAGTGGGGTACTCGGTAAACCGCCACCGCCGGCCTACTGTGGAGTAATTTGGTTGTCTGAAAAGGCTTGCTGAAAACCTTGATACAGAGATCCAAGGAGGACTAAGCAACACCTGCAGACTATGGGGGCCAGTTGCTCAGGTAGGGGGCGATCAACCCTGGTTCAAGTTGATTCTGTGAACCGACCAGTTGGGTCGGCACGATATGTAATGTGTGAAAAATACGGTAGTCACACAGAGGTTTTATGTGATGAATGGGAGAGAATGACTGTACAAGACAGGGACAAATTCCCAAGAATAGGTAGCTTCAGTCCAGAAGTGTTACAAAATTTAAGGAGGAGGATATGTCTCGTAAAATCAACAAAGAGACGAATTCAGCATCATGATTGTTTACAGTTATGGCACCAGGAAGGTGAGATACAGAGAGGGTTGGCTCTGGCGGCAGGATCTGGGGCAGTCAGGAAGTTGATTGCCACAGCTCCTCCCCCACCATACATTGCAGGAGAGAAGTTGACTGCGGAGAGAAACGCACTGGGTTGTAAAACACAAACTCTTAGTAACACTGTAAATGTTAATGATGTTAACCAAATAACTCATGCAAGTATTAACCCGTGCAAGTTGTACCCTGTTGTGAACCTTCCTCAGGAGTGTGATCAAGAAGACGATTCAGCAACAATTTCAGCTCTCTCTCTTGCGGCCACCATAGCAGAGACCACAGTAGGCACAGCAACACCCACGAGATTAGTGAAAGCCCCTAGCGGAGGGATAGGTGAGGTCGTGTCAACGGGTAAGTACGGCACCATGCACTACACTGAAACAATTGTACCACAACAAGCAGTAGAATCTACACAGGAAGAGGCTGTTAGAATTGCTCCTGTAAGGGTAATAGCAGTTCCCAATGGAAAAACAGATGTGTCTGGAGCCACTCCCATAAGGAACATTGCCATGTACACTCCATTTTCCCGAATGGAATTAAGAACAATAGTGTCCGAATTTCCTGACCCCAGGAAGGATTTAGTTGCTAGCCAAAAATACATCAGGGATCTAGGTAACACTGTAGAACCCAACAACAAGGATTGGCAGATACTGCTAAGAGCTTGTTTACCTTCCAATGTTGATGCAACTCAGTTTTTAGCTGATTGTGCATTGGATAAAGATGTACCGCTTACAGACGTGTACAACGAGGATAATGTAAAAAGGATAAATTTACAGCTAAAAGAGTATTTCCCAGCCGTTGTTAAATGGAATAAAATATTTTCCATTAAGCAAAAGGAGTCCGAAACGGCAACAGAATATTTTCACCGGGCACTATTAGAAATGGCAAAGTACACTGGTATAGAAGACATTAAGACCAACCCAAACCATCGAGAAGTAGCAGTATCTGTACTGATGGATGGTTTGAAAGAAACATTAAAAGCTAGGGTTCAGACCACGCAGCCATGTTGGCGAGGTCTGTCAGTGTCCACATTGAGAGAGGCTGCTATTGATCACGACAGAAATATCACTAGGCACAGGGAGTCGCAAAGTGATAAGTTGATGTCCGTAAGTATACAGGCGCTGACCACAAGGCAGCCTGCGTATGTACCACCGAATCCTGTGGGTAAGGCAAGTGTAATAACATGTTTTTCTTGTAACAGACCGGGACACTTTGCACGAGAATGTAGAACAAAGAATGTACAAAGATCTGTTCAACCCCCTAGACAACAACACAACACACGATATTGGGAGCAGGGTCCACAGAGGCGGAGTTTTGAGCCACATACAGGGGAAACAAAAAGATACCCCCCGAACAGAGATTGGCATGCCTCTGGTAGTTCCCAGCTAACTCCCCCACAAGTAGTTGCTGCCAACGGGATTCAGGGAGGTCAGCATACCCAATAGGGGTGTGGCCATACCTGTAATCTACACCCAGTTAAGTTGATTGCCAGTCTTGGAAGCGAACCAGAGATTGCAATCAATGTAGCTGGTAAAACTTTAAACTTTCTTGTAGACACAGGGGCGGCCAAGTCAGTGATAAATTCGACAGTGGGCATGAGAACCACTGGTAGGACAATTCCAGCCATGGGAGTAACAGGAGTAGTCCAGCACTACCCTGTTAGCAAACCAGCCGAGATTACAATAGGGCCTTTGCATACCAAGCATTCCTTTTTGCTGGCTGCATCGGCACCAACTAATCTCCTGGGTAGAGACTTACTATGTAAAATGGGTTGCGTCATTTATTGTACTCCTGAAGGTGTATTCTTGGACATTCCTGAGAATCACGCTCAGGAAGTACGAGACATGTTAGACTCCCCATCAAAATTAATGTCACACTCCATTATGACAAATAGGAATCCATCCCAAGTAGAAGAGATGACATCTCAGATACCAGAGTCGCTTTGGACAAAAGATGGACAGGACACTGGATTAATGGCAAATGTAGCTCCAGTAGTTGTGCAAGTAAAAGATGGTAGGATAGCTCCAAAAATCCCACAGTATCCTCTGAAGCCAGAGGTGGAGTTAGGAGTTTTTCCCGTAATAGAGCGCTTGCTACAACAGGGCATTCTAGTAAGAACGTCCAGCACAGCAAATAGTCCCATCTTCCCTGTTAAAAAGAGTGGGGGGAGGGGTTACAGGCTAGTGCAGGATCTAAGGGGGATTAACAAAATAGTTGAGAGTCAGTTCCCCGTAGTGCCTAATCCAGCTGTCATCCTAATGCAAATTCCTCCCACTGCCAAATTTTTCACTGTTATTGACCTCTGCTCCGCTTTCTTTTCGGTACCTCTGCACCCTGACAGCCAATATTTGTTTGCATTCACATACAGAGGAGTCCAATACACGTGGACTCGGTTACCCCAAGGTTTCATAGATAGTCCAAGTATATTTTCTCAGGCTTTGCATGATTGTTTACAGTCTTTCCAACCGGAAAGTGGATCAGTGTTGATACAGTACGTGGATGATCTACTACTGTGTTCTGATTCATTGGAGGCATCCCTGAAGGATACGAAACAGCTCCTGTTTCATCTTTCAGACACAGGTCACAAGGTCTCCAAAGACAAGTTGCAATTATGCCAAGCTAAGGTAAAATACTTGGGACACTGTCTAACACAAGGACTGAGACACCTGACCGCTGATAGAATCCAAGCCATTAGAGACATGACACTGCCACAAACCCAGCAACAGATCAGGACGTTTTTAGGAATGTGTGGGTATTGCCGTAATTGGATCCCAGGGTTTTCCATATTGGCGCTACCTTTGCAGGAAATGGTCTCTTCAAACAAACCTGATCGGATTTCGCATACAGACGAATCTGAAACAGCATTTGAGAGACTCAAACAGTGCCTAACGCAGGCACCAGCACTAGGTATGCCAGACTATGGGAAACCCTTTGAACTATACGGAACAGAAAGTGCTGGGTGCGCAGCAGGTGTACTAACACAAAAACACGGTGATGCCAGCAGGCCAATTGCATACTACAGCGCTCAGCTAGACACGGTAGCGCGATCCCTCCCCACATGCTTGCGTAGCGTTGCGGCGATAGCATTGCTAGTGACAAAAAGCGAAGATGTCGTGCTAGGCCACAACCTCACAATCCATACACCGCATGCGGTATCTGCCTTATTGAATTCTGCCCAAACCAGACACGTCTCATCAGCAAGGTTTACAAGATGGGAATTGGCATTAATGGCCCCCGTAAACATCACCATAAGGAGATGCAGTGCATTAAACCCTGCAACATTTCTCCCAAGTGTGCCTGGTCAGGCACAAAGGGTGGGAGGTGAGAGTGATGGGGAAGGAGGATTTAATGCAAAGGAAGATGCACATGATTGTATGGAATATTTGACCCAAAATTTTACCGCAAGGCCTGACATCAGTGACAACCCACTAGAAGATGCAGAACTCACGTTCTACACGGACGGTAGTTGTCACAGACAGTCAGACTCGGGAGACTTGTGTACTGGATACGCAGTCGTAGATGACCAAGACACCATAGAAGCGGAACCGCTAGGCCCACCTCACTCAGCCCAGGTTGCTGAACTGGTCGCCCTAACCAGAGCATGTGAATTGGCTAAGGGTAAGTCTGCCAATATCTACACCGATTCTAGATACGCGTTCGGGGTAGTCCATGATTTCGGAGCGCTATGGCGTCTCAGAAATTTCATGACGGCAGCTGGTACACCGATAGCGCATGCAGCTCACATAAAAAGGCTTCTAACAGCGATACAGGAACCCGACAGAGTGGCTGTTATCAAATGTAAAGCACATACATATAGTCAAGACCCAGTGTCACTTGGTAACAGCCGAGCAGACGAAGCCGCAAAGCTTGCAGCTGCTACCCCCACACGGACAGACACCACACAGTTGATGGTATTTAATACCATCAACACACAGAAGTTGTGTGAGATGCAGAATTTGTGTTCCACACAGGAAAGAGCAGTCTGGAAGGCAAAGGGATATGGCCAGGAGTCCTCAGGGCTCTGGACGGATGGACATGGTAAACCGGTGGCCCCCAGGGCATACCTTCCATGTCTGGCTGAAGCAGCTCACGGGCTGACTCATCTAGGCAAGGAGGGGATGTGCAAATTGGTAAGAGCATACTGGTGCGCCCCAGGATTCTCCTCTCATGCGAGTAAAAGAGCAATGTCATGCCTTACCTGTCTGAGAAAGAATATTGGAAAGGCAATACCTACAGAACCATCCCATATCCCACCTGCCGGCGGCCCTTTCCAAGTAATACAAATTGACTTCATTCAATTACCCCCATGTCGAAATTTGAAATATGTACTTGTTTGTATAGATGTTTTCTCGAATTGGGTCGAAGCTTTTCCAGCAGCTACAAATACCGCTATGTTTACAGCTAAGAAAATTGTGCAGGAATTTGTATGTAGATATGGTATCCCTAGAATCATTGAAAGTGATAGGGGTACCCATTTTACAGGTGATGTCTTTCAAGGAATGTGTAAGTTGATGGGAATTGATAGCAAGCTGCACACTCCGTACCGTCCACAGGCGAGTGCGAAGGTCGAAAGAGTGAACAGCACTATTAAAAATAAATTGAGTAAAGTAATGGCAGAGACAGGATTGACGTGGCCAGAAGCTTTACCCATTGTTTTGTATAGCATCAGAACCACTCCCAGGTCCCCTCTTAATCTGTCTCCTTTTGAAATCTTGTTTGGTCGACAACCGCATGTCATGATTAACCCTCAGGATGATTTGAAATGTAACAATGAAGTAACTGTAAAATACTTGATTAACATGAGTAAGCAGTTGAGGAATCAAAATGATAATCTGAAGTTGGTGATTCCTGATTTACCAGATAGTAATTGTCATGACATTGAACCTGGGGATTATGTAATGATACGAAATTTTCTACGCTCAGGTTGTCTTATTGATAGATGGGAAGGACCATACCAGGTCTTATTGACCAGCACCACAGCATTGAAGGTTGCTGAGAGAGAAACTTGGGTCCATTCATCCCACTGCAAAAAGGTTGCTGATCCAGAGAAGTCCCGTGATAAGGAACAGACGGTAGAGGTTGTATCACTAGAGTGTCTGTTCCAGGAGGACTGAGGCGGCACCTGAGCCTTGAAGATCGAAAGCAGCTGTCGACTCCCCTCTCCCTTTTATTGTTTTCTCCACTTCCCATCCCCTCTCCCTTAAAAATTTCTTTTTCCCCCTTCTCATTCTTCTCTATTTCCTCCTCAAAGATGGACTTGCCCCAAGAGACTGTGATCTGGATTTTGATGTTAACCATGATGTTGACCAGAGCAGTCTGTTCCGGCGAGACTACCATAGAGGTCGAGAGAGGTTCTGGAATGGGTTCCGATTATGATGATGGAGGCGTAGTTTTCCAAGATCAACCAAACCAACAAGCAAAGGCGAGTATCAGAAAACGATCCGATAGAAGAAATTGTGATGGATTGTTAGCTGAAGAAAATTGTATCTGTAGGCTCTGTGATAATCTGGTTGAAGATGGATGCATAAAGAAATGCCAATCTAGTTTTAATATCCATATGGACCGGCATCCATTGAGTGACTATCACTCTCTAGTGGGTAACGTGTTAAACCAAACAGATTGTTGGGTATGCTCTCAAGTACCTCAGGGTCACAGTAAATCAGGGCTAGTACCATTTCCTTTAACGTTAGGGGAGGTACTTGAGCTAAGTGGTGGGAGACCGGTGGATCGGAGGTTTAACATCTCCAGCCCTCCTAGTTTGAAGCTCCACCAATACCATGTGGATAGGTCCCTCATATGTTTTAACATCTCCAATCCCAGAAAACCGGGAAATTGGGAAGTGTCATGGAGCAACCTTACCATGACCTTTTCACACAGAGCAGATAGAATGCCTACAGATACAGAGCTCGTACGCCACATAGCCAGTAGAGGAAAATCTTTCCGGTATCGATATACCTTAGGAAATAGGATTACTAGAGTTGGAGAGGTATCACCAGGATACTGTGCACATATCGTACAAACCGATACGTGCATTAGGCAGATGGAAGAATTAGGGTCAGGAGATTTCACCTGGAAGGTTTGTAACATGGTCATGTCCTTCTCCGTCCCATATGTTCTCCCCGATGATGCATATTTCATATGCGGGAGAAAGGCGTACAAGTGGCTTGCCCCAAACTCTGAAGGATTGTGTTATATTGGAAAAGTATTGCCTGAAGTGATGACTGTTACACATGACAAAATGAAGGACATACACCGTGGTGCCCAAGCTCCTTATACTCACACTCATTACGAGCACCGAGTTAAAAGACAACTGTCAGAAAGGTTAGAGCATCCGGCCTCTGATCTTATCCATGAATCCACCGGGATTCAGGTTCTGGTAGCGTTAGATTTCACTCGCACCGCTCGAGGTGTGATGAATTATAGATACATTTCCGCACTCGCCAATTTGTTAGATAATATCACTGAAATGTATGATGACACGTTTAGATACACTGGAAGAGAACTTCAAGCTTACAAAACAGAACTAGTTCAGCATAGGATGGTTCTTAATTATCTTACAGCAGTAACAGGCGGATATTGTGTTACATTGGCAACACAGTACGGCATAAAGTGTTGCACGTATATCACAAATAGCACCGAGGATCCGGTAGAGGTCATAGACCAAAAGATGGACGATATTCTGCAATTAAAGTGGGAATTTCGTCGAAAACACAATCTCACCCTTGCTGCTGTAGGTAATGAGCTGACTAGTTGGGTGTCATGGTTGAACCCGCGAAATTGGTTCTCCGGTTTAGGAGACTGGGCTCAAGGAGTCATAATGGATGTTGGAAAGTTTCTACTATGTATCTTGGGTGTCGTTATATCGATTGGATTGATATTTAGATGCGGGCAGGCTTTAATGAGGTGCAAACAAAGTACAAAAGTGATGAGCTTGAGGAGCGAAGAAACCGTAATTAACCTGGATTTGATTTATGACCCAATGATAGAAACCAGAATGTGATGAAAATGCGATTATACGGTCCGTTTCTTTCACCTGTTTTTCTGCTTTTCTCCAAGATACAAAGACCTCCTTGGACGAGGAAGCTGACGAGACGAGATGTATACAGACAACGGATTGACCAAAGAAGAAGATTTGACAACTTTAAATATGGACACTTGATGAACTTTGCCATGGATCCCCAGTTTCCCTAGTATTTTTAAACTCACGCTAGCCCAACATTTTTTGTAAATCTGATGGCTCAGACAAAGCTATTTGCTCATGCCTAAGGAGCAATACAGCGCAAAGAAGACGACTCTCAACAGATACCGAAAACAACTTCGACGACAGATGTACATTTCCCTGACATAGAATATCATTGCATTTTTCATAAGTGTTCTTTATCTTCATCTCTACAACCCCCAGGTAACGACACACATAGACGATAGGGAATACAGGCACAGATAGCAGCAACCACATACCTCCCCCATTCATGTATCATCAACTAAAATGTGCATCCCCATTTTGTTACAACCACAGCCGAAATGAGCTCGGTAGAGTTTGACAGCCCATCCACAGACCTGTACCACAGGACAAGAAGGAATTCAAATGTATACTTCGCAATACCTCGAAGCTTGATTTACCACACGTACGGCACGATGATACATGACCCTCCAAACATGGACTCATACACACATGCTTCTACTTTCTCACTAGGTCATACCCTCTTCACACCTACTCCACTCTTCTCCCCTACCCAACCATGGAAATCAATTAACCCCTGACTTACATTTTTCTCCTTAAATGTTTTGTGGCAGTTATTATTGACTGCCAAAGGGTGGACTGTCAAAGTCAGAAAAATGTCTCAATGCACGTTGCCATATTTGCACCGCACACTGGTCCGCGCTGCGCGTGCGTACGCTCTCCCGTGGAAGCGCATACCCGCAATAGCGTGCACACGCAGGCGCGGTATGCGTATTTACGGTAGAGTTTATGTGGTCGTAGCGTGCGACTCATTCGTTACATATTTTCACAATTAATGTAGTTTATAGATCATGGTCCCTTTGATAGATTCTGAAAGTTTGGTTAAAATACAATGTCCCAGAGCTGAGGAATCCCTCTTTATATCGTACGAAGGGTCTAACAGGAATCATACAGCAGTGTTTGGTACCCATCGGAAGAGTATTTAATTAGCAATATTCCGGTGTTGGTTTGGAGCGTATTAATCGCTCGTGCGAATAGTTATGGACATAAGAAGTTTATGTCCATTTCTATTATTTACCAATACTCAGGTATGCGGCGGGAAACCCAGTTTCCCACCCACCTGAGCTGTTGGAAATCGTCACAGCCCACCTGTATGAATCACCCTATGACCTTTTGTTATGATGCAGGGCCGAATTCCTTCGGCCAATGGACAATGGGATTGTAGGACCAGGAGATTGCATTGTGTGTGGGGCATAAATAGGCAGGCCGACCACATCCAGCTCTCACTCTCTCATCAACGGTTATCTGCTGATAGCCGGGAGCTGGATATCGAGGCGCAGGCGATCATACCCTTTGTGCGTAAGTTTCTCTCCGTAATCATTGTCTTTCTGTGAGCCAATTTCTCTCCATCTCTCTCTCTCTCTCTCTCTCTCCTCTTTTCTCTTATATCTCTCATAGTATTATAGTATTGTACTGTATTGCATTTAGGTCAGTGTAGTATTGTCTTTTTGTATTTATTGTTTAGTTCTGTGGTTAGGAAGTCTCTGTTATATTGTAGTGTATCATTTGTACTGTTATCCCCTTTTACAAGTATATTAGATATAATACAGTTAATAGGCTTTGGAACCTAATCCAGTATCTGTGCATTTTCTATAGTGTTAAGTGTTCACTTGAGCGTCGGTGACGCTCAAGCAGCTTTGTAGTTAGTCAGGTTACACAAGGTTGCACTTACACCCTGTACTCACATCAAGGTATTCAGTGTATTTCATTGGTATAAGGTTTTAACATAAAGGTATAGTGTTGTGAGCGTCTGCATCGCTGGTGACCTCCTCGTGGTCTCGAGCGTACGCTACGCTACAGCGAATCATTCCCCTAGACATAGCCAATAACGTGTCCTGTGATCACTGGGCCGTGAGCGAACGTGACGCTTGAGCGTCTCGCCTACGGCTGAGCGATCGCTACGCCAATAGCGTACCATTACGGTACTTCTTAAGTAAACAGCGTACAGTGTTCTTAGCTTCATAAAGGGTTGTTTATACGACAAGGAATCTAGCATTGTCACAATCTCTATTCCCTATCACATGTACACACAGACACATTCACGCTAGGGTTAATTGTTGTTGGAAGCCAGTTAACCTACCAGTATATTTTAGGATTGTGGGAAGAAACCGGAGTACCCGTAGGAGATCAACGCAAGTACGGGGAGAATATACAAACTCCGCACAGTTAGGGCCATGGTGGGAATCGAACCCATGACCTCGGTGCTGTGAGGCAGTAATGCTAACCATTACACCATCCATACTGCCCAAGCCCCCACTGTGCCAGATACACATATGCCCCCACCAGGCCAGATACGCCCCCACCATGCCAGATATGGTCCTACAGTGCTTGATATGCCCCCACATTGCCCGATACACAAATGCCCCACAGTGCCAGATACACAAATGCCCCACAGTGCCAAATACACAAATGCCCCACGGTGCCAAATACACAAATGCCCCACAGTGCCAGATACACAAATGCCCCCAGCAGTGCCATATATGCCCCCACAGTGCCAGATACACATTTCCCCACAGTGCCAGATACACATATACCCCCACTGTGCCAGATTTGGTCCCCACCATGCCAGATATGCCCCCACAGTGCCAGATACACAAATACCCCATGGTGCCAAATACACAAATGCCCCACAGTGCCAGATACACAAATGCCCCCAGCAGTGCCATATATGCCCCAACAGTGCCAGATACACATTGCCCCACAGTGCCAGATACATATTTCCCCACAGTGTCAGATACACATTACCCCACAGCGCCAGCTACACAGTGCCCCCCCCCCCCGCTGCTCACTGCTGCCTCTGTTGTTGCTGCTATGTGAGGGGAGGATGGGGCAGCACGTGCCTCTCCTGCCCCTCACTGCTCAGCGAGTCCGGTCTCCGGCGGTGACTATCTCCAGTGAGGTTTACGGTTCGATAGCCATTCAGAGCTTACAGACCGGCAGCCAATCAGGAGCTGCGGCTGCCCGTCCGCAAGCTCTGATTGACTAACAAACTGGTGCCTCATTTGAGATTCACCCCACCACGCAAGAGACCGGAAAACATCACTAAGCATTGAGGGGCAGGAGAGGCACTGCGCTCTCCTCCCCTCACATAGCAGCGGCTGCAGGTAGGTGGACGGCCCGGCGGTACTGTGTCTTGGCAGGCAATTTCTTACCGGTAGTGACGTAACAGGGGGGTGTTCCTAGGTGATTAACATCCTTACCTCTACTTTCTATGACTTTGCAAAGGCTACAGATGACTTGACACTTGTTCTCCGAATTTGGGTAGAAATAATTCCACATGGAAGAGGGATGTTTTTTTGTCTCTTGCCCAGGCATGACAATGGGCTATTTTATATCATGGGCAACAACTGTTTTCACTGGTGCCTGATGACACAAACAACATCCTCATCAACATCCTCATAATCAACATCCTCATTAGCGCCAGCTACGCAAATATCCTACTCATCCTGTTGCCTTTCCACAGACACATCTTTAATTTCTATGTCAGCATGTTGACTTGTGCTGCTCATCTCCACATTTGCAGAGGGAGCACAAATGGTGGAAGGAGCCTCCTCTTCGAGCACAGTATGGAAAAGATCAGGCTCAGTGTTTGATCACTATTTCTGATGCACACGTCTTGTGTTATGCTGTGGGTGAAGGTGGTTACCATAGTAATATATTTTATATCCTACTCATACACATATTGTGTGATACTGTTGGTAAAGGTCAACCGTAGTGTTGGATTACTATTTCTGACTCATACACATATTGTGCCACACTAAAGGTGATACATTTTTTGTTCAAATTATGTGTGCTGTACCACACTTCATTCGTGTTTGTGGATAGATATGGAAGACGAACAACTGAGAGACCAGGAAGCATATACTAGTGGTAAGGTACTGCCAGTGATTATGGGGATACAAGTCTGTCAACGTTGTCTACTAAGGCCGATGCCCAACGGCATAGACAGATTAAGTCAGGGCATGAAAAATCAAAGAAGCATTATAATTTTACAGTGGCAAAGAAAAAAACATAAAAAATAAAGTTAGCTTCAGACAAAAATAAAATTGCCAACATGCCATTCACCACACGCAGTGGCAAGGAAAGGCTAAGGCCTTGGTCTTTATTTTATGATGATGTAAGCCCTTCTCTCTGTAGAAGGGTCAAAAAAATTAAACTCATTAAGGCACAGGATCTAACTGTGTGCTCCGAAAAAATAACAAATCCCTGAGGAGTGTCCAAGTGTGTCCGCAGGTTCCATGTGTGAGGTTGACCTTCATTAACAGTGTTGCACAATACGTGTATGAGTAGGAAATAATATACTGCGGTCTGACCGGCAGAGTCACAGTACTTATGAAAATCAAATAAAAATTGTATTGTACACTGGGGTACACCACAAACAACAACAAACATTTTGTTAGTATTATATTTTTAGGCTTTTTGTTTTCAGATTTTATTATTTAAATTTTATACTGGGGCGGAGCCCCTGGATGGATGCACAGATCACCCCTTTCAGATACAGCAGATAGAGCACCTTGCCTGGACTGATAAAGCAGAGCACCCTTTTTAGATACAACAGACAGAGAACCCCTTTTTCAGATACCGCAGACATAGCGCATCTTTCAGAAAAAGCAGACAGGGTACCCCTTTCAGATACAGCAGACAGAGCACCCTTTTTTCATATACAGCAGACAGAGCATCCCACCTGGACTTATACAGCAGAGCACCACTATCAGATACAGAAGACAGTTCACCCCTTTCAGATACAACAGACAGAGCACCCCTTTTTCAGATACAGCAGACAGAGCACCCCTTTGAGATACAGCAGACAGAGGGCCCGATTCAGGTTGGATCGCAATAAGTGATCAAACCACAAATATTACAAAAAGGATGCAGGTGCATGCACAGCGCCTTTTCTGCCAGTGACCCCTAACCCCATGGGGTTGAGTCCCTTAGAGCGCACAAGCAGGTCTTCTAGCCTATAAAAGCCACTTTTCCCATAAGACTTTATGTGCCTACCAATACTGGGCTGGCCACCAGGACTTATGCCATTGATGGTAGTATAAGCTCAACCCCAGAGTGTCCTGAATCAATGCTGATGAGAGTAAGACCAAAAGAGGACAGGAGCTGCTCTAAGACAAGAGACTGGAGAACAAACAATAGACACTTAAACACAAAACTCTTCCAAACTCTGGACAGCTTTCGGGTGAGGAAAGAACATACACAGACAATACACTACAGAAAGAAGTTAGACTAAAACAATGAAGAGACATAGCCACCGGCATAGGGAGTACTGAGGGTATGCAGGTGAGATAGATAACTAAGGAGACACTAGTCAGTATAGCAAAAAGACGAGGAGTACTATAAGCAGGAATAACAAAAGCAATTAAAAGAGACAATGCAACAGACACAGAGTTAGACACAGGTATAAATGAGTTGGATGATGATGACAGTACAACTGACACAGAACCGAACACAGGAATATTGCAGAGGACAGTGACACAATAATCAGACAAAGATTTCCATGACTAGAACTAGGACCTAGAAACAAAGGTTCCCACTGGAACCAGGAACTATGACCAGCTGGGAGTGAGAGACAGACAACACATATATAGGAGACAAGAGCCAATGGCAGTCACAGCACAGCCAGCCTCCTTTAATTACCAACTCTCTGCAGCTGTGCTGATGCTGCACATCCACCAGGTTCCTGACTTTTCTCAAGAAACAACAGGCTGTACTCAGGTAACAAAGCATTCCCAAACAGATGTGCAGCTACACACAATAGCCAACTCCCAGGGTGCTAAGAGACAGCCAGAAACACAAGTAGAAATAGTTTCTTAAGGTTGGAATCTGTCCCTGTCCATACAATTAAAATATAATCTATGAATCTCAGGTACAATCTCAAATGCAGACAAATATTAGGTCTTAAGAAATATAACTGTTGCTCTATCATGTGCATTTGCATAGGATAGGGCCACATTAGACTCTATCGTGCAACCTGCCTTCTGTAGATAAAATCTACCATAATATGTAAAGTAAATATATCTGAAGTCATTATATGCATTATCTCTCACCCTGGAGGTATTGGAATATAAGCCACTACATAAAGAATTTTATAGTTAAAGTATACTGTGCTAGTGTGACCGGACGGTCCCATACGAGAGCACTCACTGCTTCATGTCCTGTCCCCAGTCACAGAATGGAGATTTAGGCCACACGAGACCTGGCCAATTAGGGGATTCCCACTTACCACCAGTATCCGCCTGTTACTGAATCCAGCCACTGTGCAGTGGGTGGGTACTATGCTGCCACCACCAGACTTCTCCTAGCTGTGGCATCTGGAACCACGGTTCTGCTCTGTATGCGTCGACATGCTGTCTTACCACCTTTGTGTGGTGTTGAAGAATCCCCAATCGCCGCTTGCCTAAGCACAGCACGATAGCAGGCAGAAGGTGGAGCTTGAAGATGCTGGGTGTACCCTGGACAGCCGGAAATCAAGATGAAGTGGTCATTTTGAGGCAGAAGATGTTTATTTTCCCAAAATAGTCTTAAAAAGACACAGCTATACAGCAGATGTTTACAGCAGAAAATAGTTGGTAGAATACACCTCTGAAGTTCACAGGCCTCCTCTTTTTATACAGTAAAACCACAATGCATCTCACTGGGTAGTTCCCCCATGAGTCCTTTCCATCCAATCAGGATATCTTACAAAATATAAATAAATTACATTTTAAAAGGATATAAGTACATGAAGCAATTTCCTCCTTCCTGTCACTCACAAAGTTTGGTGTCATTTAAACTCCATCCTTTTCAACCTGGGAGTTTACACTTCACTTTTAATACATTTATCACATAGCCTCAAAATACGGTTTGTATTTGATTTCCCAAACAAATGTTCCTCATCCTTTTCCTGCATATACTGTACCATGCAGGACTCGTATATCAATCACACCTGCTACATAAATAAATAAAGGTTCCAAACCCAATCTGTCACTTGACTTTACATATGGAATAAGGAAATCCCACCCCGTGATTAATGCCTTTGTCTAAGGAACTCAAACTCCCAGCATTTACCTGCCAGACACTGTCCAACATCAAAAAGGTTTTGTCATTCACCCGATCTGCTAGGAGAGGGCAATTAGCATCCCATTTCCTAGTCACAGAAGATAGGAGACCCTTATTCAGTTATATATAGTAAGTGCATTTTTCCCTTTAAAATATATGTGACCACATCTTAAATATAAATACATTTAAACATGCAATCCTATAACTGTGCACAGAGCACTACATATGACATGTTAAAACACATCAGTAAACATATTTTTAAACAGTCCGGGATGGCTCCTTAAGTGCATATAACAGTGGCGCCAAGCGCTATTGTCCTTAAAATGGCCCCAGGCACTTAAGGGTTAAACCCTTACATGCAGTGGCTGCCGTTAACCATGTGGCCACCAGGGTCTCTGGCCACACTCCTTCCCCACAATTCAAGCGGGAAAACCAGTGAGTCATGTCCCAACAATTTGTCTCCTGATCCCGTAGTCTCTTGGGTTGAAGGGGATGCTACCTGGGAGGTTTAGGCTCCAGCTTAGACAGTCCATCCATATTAAGTGGTAAGAAATGTTAACTCTCACTTTTGGTCGCTGGATCCAGTAACTACCTATTGCCAAAGATGAATTTGTTACTAACAATGAAAACCTTAAACAGTAATGCACAGAATCAATGATTGGCCACCTTAGAAAAATACAAAACAGAGCAATTGATCCCAAAAGGTTTGATAATAGAAAAATATCCCTCCTTCACAGAAAATTTCACCAAAGAATGGATAGCCATACTTAATACATATTCCTTTGCCCTCATCGACTTAATATTGAAAGAAAGAACTGAAAAATTGAAAGAAACCAAAGAAAGGATAGAATCACTTCAAACAATAGTAGAACCCTTCACTAAAGTCCCAAGATTACAGGAACTAGAAAAAGACTTATCCCTCAAAATGGAACAGAACACCAAAGACTAAGCAGAAAAAAATACAAAGGGACTGTGACTTTTATAAGTTTGGAATCACCAAACCAAAAAAGTCATGACCACCACAAACAGACACCCCACCCAATGATGGCACATCACTCCAAGAGATGGAAGAGAAGAATGAAAGATTCAACAAAGGAAGGAAAGAAAGAAATTCCATACCAGAAAAGACCACAGAGTATAAGTGTAGAGAAGAATACAAAACTAACAGACATCGACCTGAACGAGCCATGTGGAGAAGGAGAAATCTGTATCCAATAAGAAAATATAATGAGAACCCCACAAGAAGAACTGTGAGAGATGAAATTTGCTCTCCATTTACCTACACAGAACCTTATAGGAGAAGAGTCCTGTCAAGAAGTTTTTTGAATAGAGGTTACCATAGTACCACAGATACTTACCAGTATACATCTGATCACACCCCTAGAAAGAGAGATAGAGAGAGAAGATCAAAAAACCATCTTCCTCGCTATAGGGATCAAAGAAGTGCCTCAAGAAGAAGGAGATCCATGCCTCGTGAAAAGGAATGGACCATTGATCGTTGGCCTTCAACACCATCCAAGGACCCACAGATCTTGAGAAGAGAATACAGAGAAAGACATATAGAAGATATTGAGCCATCAACAAGTGGCCAAAACAGGGAAACCTTCAACATCAATCCAAGGGAACCTCCTTTTCAGAAAAAAAGGAAAGACCAAAAAAAATTGACATCCAAAAACATTTCCAGAAGCAAGAACCATAGGAAAAGGGGAAAAAGGGTGGGAAGGAAGTCTAAAAATAAACAGAACAAATCTTCTACAGAAATCACAGAAAAAGAAGAAAAATCTTTAATTTAAGCCGAAGACCCCTATCAGAGACAAAGAAAAGAGTACTCAAAAAGGGCCTTAAATATGCGCCATCAACCGCCTCAGATGCTTTCGATAAATTTGTGGATCTTCAAAAATTCACCTGAAAAATTACATTGAGAAAGTTTTTTTAAATAAAGAACTCATCTACAGTAACCAATCCATCTGCCAAAAATAATCCATCTAACTCCATCTAATAATCCATTAATAGTGATGCCACACTTTTCAAAAATAAATCACAATTCTATCCGGCTCACATTAAAGGAAGCTTCATTGACACTTTTCAGAAACTGACATTAGAAGAGTTCAGAAAATTTGAAAACAAGAAGCACAAATCCAAGTCTAATCTTACAAAAAATGAACGCAAAGCACTCACAGATCTCAGTAAAGATGAGTTGATAATTATAAAGCCATGTGACAAGGGAGGTGGAATAGTGATTTAGAACACAGAAGACTATGTCGTAGAGATTTTAAGGCAACTAGCCAACACAAAAACTTATTTCACACTTAAAAGCGATCCATCATCATGTATCAAAAACAATTTTGTGAAACATCTCAAAGAACATCTGATGACTGGAGGAATCACTGAAAGTGAATTTGGCTATCTAAATATAGAGGACCATGTGACACATACCATATATGTCCTACCCAAGGTGCATAAAAGTCTCACAAACCCACCAGGCTGACCCATCATAACTAGACCAGGTAGTCTCACCTCAAATCTATCAGAATTGATACACCACTTACTTCAACCTTTGGTCATCAACACACCATCATTCTTAAGAGACACCAGAGATGCCATTAAGAAGATACAAGGATTTGAATGGGACCCCAACATCCATTTAGTTACAGCCGACGTATCTTCATTATATACTATAATAGACCACATGGATGGACTTGAGGCCATAGAATGGTTCCTAGAACAGACCGAGATGAGTAGAGAAAGGAAGACGTTTATCACAGAGACAATTCAATTCATATTAACAAGCAACTTTTTCTTTTTCAACTGAGGTTATTATTTACAGTGAAAGAGGACCGCAGTGGGTACCCATTTTGTCCCAAGTTACGCCAACCTGTTCATGGCATTCTGGGAGCACAAGACCATCTTCACCGACATAACTTGGGGCACACAACTGAGACACTGGGGACGTTACATAGATGACATCATCTTCATGTGGAGAGGGGAAAGAGAAGAACTCGACCGCTTCTGTTTGACTTTAAATGATAACACCATCAATATACAACTGACGTTTACCATCAGTAAGGTGGAAGTCGACTTCCTCAACTTGACCATCTACATTAAAAATTAAACATTTCAAATGAAGACATATTCTAAACCCACGGATATACATAACCATATATCAGTTGACAGCGGGCACCACAAAAATTGGCTAAAGGGGATCCCAAAAAGTCAATTCAGAAGAATCAAAAGGAATTGCAGTGAAACAGCAGTGTGTGACAATACAAATTTTGAAAAAAATAATTTCTGAAAAAAGGATATAAACAAGAAATGGACAACACAGCAATACAAGAAACCATATCTATCGAAAGGGATCATCTTATTACTGGCCAAGAAAGTATCACTTTCACCTCTAAGAAGGACACCAATTGGGCCTTTCTTTCCTCATAAAACTCTGATCATAAACATTTTGAGAAAATCATCCGTAAACACTGGCATATTTTACAAGGGGATCCAATACTAAAGAACATCATTCCTGAAAAACCTCAATTCATATACCGTAAAGATCCCAGTCTAAAAAATTGCCTAGTCCGCAGCACCCTGCCTATCAAAAGTGCAAATCCCATCAGAACGGAAGGCTTCCACCATTGCGGAACGTGGCTGGGGTGAGATAAATACAAACACATAAAACAAAATACACCAAAGTAACCGTAAATGGTATTACTTTCAAAATCCACAATTTCATCACTTGTCAAACTACAAACGTTGTATACTTGATATCTTACACTTGTGGCAAATCTTACATCTTCAGGACTTTAAGGTCTTTTAAAATGCGTATTGGGGATAATCTGCGTAACATCCGTAAAGGACTACCACACACCATCTCTCCAAGCATTTCAGTCAGGAACATCAATGTTCAACAAGGGCAATTAAAGAATCTGTGGGAATTTGTCAAAGCCTCTTGGAAAAATAGGAACCTGGAAAAATTCCTGGCAAAAGCAAAAATGAAAACCATCTTTAATTCAAAAACTGTCGCACCAAATGGCCTAAATCAGGATTTTGAAATTAAATGGTTCTAATAAATAATTCCTTCATATCTTCTCATACTGTTCAGAATTAATTATGTCATATCATCCATATTTATGTATTTATTTATATATTTTTATATATATATTGATTAAACATATATTTGTATTTATTATCATACCTTCTAAAATTTGCATTAATTCATTGCTATCTCTCTCTACTTTCTCGGAGGATCCATTATTCCAATCATTGAACATTTATTATCTGGAACTCCACATTGATATACCGGGATCACACTGAACACATTGTGCCGCACCCGTAATTTCAGGTTAATGGAATGCAAACAAAGCGTGGAACGCAAGCTGAACTGACGTCACTTCCGGTTAAACTGGACGGGAAGTCAGCGGCTTCACACACGCGTCCACAACCAATTGGACGCTCACCACCATAAAGGCACGGGACAGCAGCACAGGGGGCAATCAGCCTTGAAAAAGGGACTGAATAGTCCCAAAACGCATTGTCTTTGCCCTGCTGTGCCTTTTTTGTTTTGAATGCTGAGGGTCACACATACGGTTAACAGGAATTCAACCACAGGAGCCATAAGCAGGGTATTTCCCGGGATACTCTGCTTGATCCAACACCTGTGGCTCCCACCATCTTTACTGGTATGATCACCTTCCTGCCACCCATGTGATTTACCTTTATGTTCTTATTTTGATGTAAATTATTTACATGTTACTATATGTTCTTTTACTAAATCCGATTTTATCATATTCACATTCATAATTATTACATTTGTCTGACACCTAGCAATAGGTAGTTACAAAATCCAAAAAGGGAGAGTTAACATTTCTTACCGCTCATTCTTGAGGGAGTCAATTAGGGGTCTCTACCATACCCTCCCTTGGGCTTGCTGTAGATCACATATAGTGCCATATCCACTAGAGATGAGCGCCTGAAATTTTTCGGGTTTTGTGTTTTGGTTTTGGGTTCGGTTCCGCAGCCGTGTTTTGGGTTCGACCGCGTTTTGGCAAAACCTCAGCGAATTTTTTTTGTCGGATTCGGGTGTGTTTTGGATACGGGTGTTTTTTTTAAAAAACACTAAAAAACAGCTTAAATCATAGAATTTGGGGGTCATTTTGATCCCATATTATTATTAACCTCAAAAACCATAATTTCCACTCATTTTCAGTCTATTCTGAATACCTCACACCTCACAATATTATTTTTAGTCCTAAAATTTGCACCAAGGTCGCTGGATGACTAAGCTAAGCGACACTAGTGGCCGACACAAACACCTGGCCCATCTAGGAGTGGCACTGCAGTGTCACGCAGGATGTCCCTTCCAAAAAACCCTCCCCAATCAGCACATGACGCAAAGAAAAAAAGAGGCGCAATGAGGTAGCTGACTGTGTGAGTAAGATAAGCGACCCTAGTGGCCGACACAAACACCGGGCCCATTTAGGAGTGGCACTGCAGTGTCACGCAGGATGTCCCTTCCAAAAAACCCTCCCCAATCAGCACATGACGCAAAGAAAAAAAGAGGCGCAATGAGGTAGCTGACTGTGTGAGTAAGATTAGCGACCCTAGTGGCCGACACAAACACCGGGCCCATTTAGGAGTGGCACTGCAGTGTCACGCAGGATGTCCCTTCCAAAAAACCCTCCCCAATCAGCACATGACGCAAAGAAAAAAAGAGGCGCAATGAGGTAGCTGACTGTGTGAGTAAGATTAGCGACCCTAGTGGCCGACACAAACACCGGGCCCATTTAGGAGTGGCACTGCAGTGTCACGCAGGATGTCCCTTCCAAAAAACCCTCCCCAATCAGCACATGACGCAAAGAAAAAAAGAGGCGCAATGAGGTAGCTGACTGTGTGAGTAAGATTAGCGACCCTAGTGGCCGACACAAACACCGGGCCCATTTAGGAGTGGCACTGCAGTGTCACGCAGGATGTCCCTTCCAAAAAACCCTCCCCAATCAGCACATGACGCAAAGAAAAAAAGAGGCGCAATGAGGTAGCTGACTGTGTGAGTAAGATTAGCGACCCTAGTGGCCGACACAAACACCGGGCCCATTTAGAACTGGCACTGCAGTGTCACGCAGGATGTCCCTTCCAAAAAACCCTCCCCAATCAGCACATGATGCAAAGAAAAAAAGAGGCGCAATGAGGTAGCTGACTGTGTGAGTAAGATTAGCGACCCTAGTGGCCGACACAAACACCGGGCCCATTTAGGAGTGGCACTGCAGTGTCACGCAGGATGTCCCTTCCAAAAAACCCTCCCCAATCAGCACATGACGCAAAGAAAAAAAGAGGCGCAATGAGGTAGCTGACTGTGTGAGTAAGATTAGCGACCCTAGTGGCCGACACAAACACCGGGCCCATTTAGGAGTGGCACTGCAGTGTCACGCAGGATGTCCCTTCCAAAAAACCCTCCCCAATCAGCACATGACGCAAAGAAAAAAAGAGGCGCAATGAGGTAGCTGACTGTGTGAGTAAGATTAGCGACCCTAGTGGCCGACACAAACACCGGGCCCATTTAGGAGTGGCACTGCAGTGTCACGCAGGATGTCCCTTCCAAAAAACCCTCCCCAATCAGCACATGACGCAAAGAAAAAAAGAGGCGCAATGAGGTAGCTGACTGTGTGAGTAAGATTAGCGACCCTAGTGGCCGACACAAACACCGGGCCCATTTAGGAGTGGCACTGCAGTGTCACGCAGGATGTCCCTTCCAAAAAACCCTCCCCAATCAGCACATGACGCAAAGAAAAAAAGAGGCGGAATGAGGTAGCTGACTGTGTGAGTAAGATAAGCGACCCTAGTGGCCGACACAAACACCGGGCTCATTTAGGAGTGGCACTGCAGTGTCACGCAGGATGTCCCTTCCAAAAAACCCTCCCCAATCAGCACATGACGCAAAGAAAAAAAGAGGCGCAATGAGGTAGCTGACTGTGTGAGTAAGATTAGCGACCCTAGTGGCCGACACAAACACCGGGCCCATTTAGGAGTGGCACTGCAGTGTCACGCAGGATGTCCCTTCCAAAAAACCCTCCCCAATCAGCACATGATGCAAAGAAAAAAAGAGGCGCAATGAGGTAGCTGACTGTGTGAGTAAGATTAGCGACCCTAGTGGCCGACACAAACACCGGGCCCATTTAGGAGTGGCACTGCAGTGTCACGCAGGATGGCCCTTCCAAAAAACCCTCCCCAATCAGCACATGACGCAAAGAAAAAAAGAGGCGCAATGAGGTAGCTGACTGTGTGAGTAAGATTAGCGACCCTAGTGGCCGACACAAACACCGGGCCCATTTAGGAGTGGCACTGCAGTGTCACGCAGGATGTCCCTTCCAAAAAACCCTCCCCAATCAGCACATGACGCAAAGAAAAAAAGAGGCGCAATGAGGTAGCTGACTGTGTGAGTAAGATTAGCGACCCTAGTGGCCGACACAAACACCGGGCCCATTTAGGAGTGGCACTGCAGTGTCACGCAGGATGTCCCTTCCAAAAAAACCTCCCCAATCAGCACATGACGCAAAGAAAAAAAGAGGCGCAATGAGGTAGCTGACTGTGTGAGTAAGATTAGCGACCCTAGTGGCCGACACAAACACCGGGCCCATTTAGGAGTAGCACTGCAGTGTCACGCAGGATGTCCCTTCCAAAAAACCCTCCCCAATCAGCACATGACGCAAAGAAAAAAAGAGGCGCAATGAGGTAGCTGACTGTGTGAGTAAGATTAGCGACCCTAGTGGCCGACACAAACACCGGGCCCATTTAGAAGTGGCACTGCAGTGTCACGCAGGATGTCCCTTCCAAAAAACCCTCCCCAAACAGCACATGACGCAAAGAAAAATAAAAGAAAAAAGAGGTGCAAGATGGAATTGTCCTTGGGCCCTCCCACCCACCCTTATGTTGTATAAACAAAACAGGACATGCACACTTTAACCAACCCATCATTTCAGTGACAGGGTCTGCCACACGACTGTGACTGATATGACGGGTTGGTTTGGACCCCCCCAAAAAAGAAGCAATTAATCTCTCCTTGCACAAACTGGCTCTACAGAGGCAAGATGTCCACCTCATCATCACCCTCCGATATATCACCGTGTACATCCCCCTCCTCACAGATTATCAATTCGTCCCCACTGGAATCCACCATCTCAGCTCCCTGTGTACTTTGTGGAGGCAATTGCTGCTGGTCAATGTCTCCGCGGAGGAATTGATTATAATTCATTTTAATGAACATCATCTTCTCCACATTTTCTGGATGTAACCTCGTACGCCGATTGCTGACAAGGTGAGCGGCGGCACTAAACACTCTTTCGGAGTACACACTTGTGGGAGGGCAACTTAGGTAGAATAAAGCCAGTTTGTGCAATGGCCTCCAAATTGCCTCTTTTTCCTGCCAGTATAAGTATGGACTGTGTGACGTGCCTACTTGGATGCGGTCACTCATATAATCCTCCACCATTCTTTCAATGGTGAGAGAATCATATGCAGTGACAGTAGACGACATGTCCGTAATCGTTGTCAGGTCCTTCAGTCCGGACCAGATGTCAGCATCAGCAGTCGCTCCAGACTGCCCTGCATCACCGCCAGCGGGTGGGCTCGGAATTCTGAGCCTTTTCCTCGCACCCCCAGTTGCGGGAGAATGTGAAGGAGGAGATGTTGACAGGTCGCGTTCCGCTTGACTTGACAATTTTCTCACCAGCAGGTCTTTCAACCCCAGCAGACTTGTGTCTGCCGGAAAGAGAGATCCAAGGTAGGCTTTAAATCTAGGATCGAGCACGGTGGCCAAAATGTAGTGCTCTGATTTCAACAGATTGACCACCCGTGAATCCTTGTTAAGCGAATTAAGGGCTCCATCCACAAGTCCCACATGCCTAGCGGAATCGCTCCGTGTTAGCTCCTCCTTCAATGTCTCCAGCTTCTTCTGCAAAAGCCTGATGAGGGGAATGACCTGACTCAGGCTGGCAGTGTCTGAACTGACTTCACGTGTGGCAAGTTCAAAGGGCATCAGAACCTTGCACAACGTTGAAATCATTCTCCACTGCGCTTGAGACAGGTGCATTCCACCTCCTATATCGTGCTCAATTGTATAGGCTTGAATGGCCTTTTGCTGCTCCTCCAACCTCTGAAGCATATAGAGGGTTGAATTCCACCTCGTTACCACTTCTTGCTTCAGATGATGGCAGGGCAGGTTCAGTAGTTTTTGGTGGTGCTCCAGTCTTCTGTACGTGGTGCCTGTACGCCGAAAGTGTCCCGCAATTTTTCTGGCCACCGACAGCATCTCTTGCACGCCCCTGTCGTTTTTTAAAAAATTCTGCACCACCAAATTCAAGGTATGTGCAAAACATGGGACGTGCTGGAATTTGCCCATATTTAATGCACACACAATATTGCTGGCGTTGTCCGATGCCACAAATCCACAGGAGAGTCCAATTGGGGTAAGCCATTCCGAGATGATCTTCCTCAGTTGCCGTAAGAGGTTTTCAGCTGTGTGCGTATTCTGGAAACCGGTGATACAAAGCGTAGCCTGCCTAGGAAAGAGTTGGCGTTTGCGAGATGCTGCTACTGGTGCCGCCGCTGCTGTTCTTGCGGCGGGAGTCCATACATCTACCCAGTGGGCTGTCACAGTCATATAGTCCTGACCCTGCCCTGCTCCACTTGTCCACATGTCCGTGGTTAAGTGGACATTGGGTACAACTGCATTTTTTAGGACACTGGTGAGTCTTTTTCTGAGGTCCGTGTACATTCTCGGTATCGCCTGCCTAGAGAAGTGGAACCTAGATGGTATTTGGTAACGGGGGCACACTGCCTCAATAAATTGTCTAGTTCCCTGTGAACTAACGGCGGATACCGGACGCACGTCTAACACCAACATAGTTGTCAAGGCCTCAGTTATCCGCTTTGCAGCAGGATGACTGCTGTGATATTTCATCTTCCTCGCAAAGGACTGTTGAACAGTCAATTGCTTACTGGAAGTAGTACAAGTGGGCTTACGACTTCCCCTCTGGGATGACCATCGACTCCCAGCAGCAACAACAGCAGCGCCAGCAGCAGTAGGCGTTACACGCAAGGATGCATCGGAGGAATCCCAGGCAGGAGAGGACTCGTCAGAATTGCCAGTGACATTGCCTGCAGGACTATTGGCATTCCTGGGGAAGGAGGAAATTGACACTGAGGGAGTTGGTGGGGTGGTTTGCGTGAGCTTGGTTACAAGAGGAAGGGATTTACTGGTCAGTGGACTGCTTCCGCTGTCACCCAAAGTTTTTGAACTTGTCACTGACTTATTATGAATGCGCTGCAGGTGACGTATAAGGGAGGATGTTCCGAGGTGGTTAACGTCCTTACCCCTACTTATTACAGCTTGACAAAGGGAACACACGGCTTGACACCTGTTGTCCGCATTTCTGTTGAAATAGTTCCACACCGAAGAGCTGATTTTTTTGGTATTTTCACCAGGCATGTCAACGGCCATATTCCTCCCACGGACAACAGGTGTCTCCCCGGGTGCCTGACTTAAACAAACCACCTCACCATCAGAATCCTCCTGGTCAATTTCCTCCCCAGCGCCAGCAACACCCATATCCTCCTCATCCTGGTGTACTTCAACACTGACATCTTCAATCTGACTATCAGGAACTGGACTGCGGGTGCTCCTTCCAGCACTTGCAGGGGGCGTGCAAATGGTGGAAGGCGCATGCTCTTCACGTCCAGTGTTGGGAAGGTCAGGCATCGCAACCGACACAATTGGACTCTCCTTGTGGATTTGGGATTTCGAAGAACGCACAGTTCTTTGCGGTGCTACTGCTTTTGCCAGCTTGAGTCTTTTCATTTTTCTAGCGAGAGGCTGAGTGCCTCCATCCTCATGTGAAGCTGAACCACTAGCCATGAACATAGGCCAGGGCCTCAGCCGTTCCTTGCCACTCCGTGTGGTAAATGGCATATTGGCAAGTTTACGCTTCTCCTCCGACAATTTTATTTTAGGTTTTGGAGTCCTTTTTTTACTGATATTTGGTGTTTTGGATTTGACATGCTCTGTACTATGACATTGGGCATCGGCCTTGGCAGACGACGTTGCTGGCATTTCATCGTCTCGGCCATGACTAGTGGCAGCAGCTTCAGCACGAGGTGGAAGTGGATCTTGATCTTTCCCTAATTTTGGAACCTCAACATTTTTGTTCTCCATATTTTAATAGGCACAACTAAAAGGCACCTCAGGTAAACAATGGAGATGGATGGATACTAGTATACAATTATGGACGGACTGCCGAGTGCCGACACAGAGGTAGCTACAGCCGTGAACTACCGTACTGTGTCTGCTGCTAATATAGACTGGTTGATAAAGAGATGTCGTAGTATGTATGTATGAAGAAGAAAGAAAAAAAAACCACGGTTAGGTGGTATACAATTATGGACGGACTGCCGAGTGCCGACACAGAGGTAGCCACAGCCGTGAACTACCGTACTGTACTGTGTCTGCTGCTAATATAGACTGGTTGATAAAGAGATGTCGTAGTATGTATGTATGAAGAAGAAAGAAAAAAAAACCACGGTTAGGTGGTATACAATTATGGACGGACTGCCGAGTGCCGACACAGAGGTAGCCACAGCCGTGAACTACCGTACTGTACTGTGTCTGCTGCTAATATAGACTGGTTGATAAAGAGATGTAGTAGTATGTATGTATAAAGAAGAAAGAAAAAAAAACCACGGGTAGGTGGTATACAATTATGGACGGACTGCCGAGTGCCGACACAGAGGTAGCCACAGCCGTGAACTACCGTACTGTACTGTGTCTGCTGCTAATATAGACTGGTTGATAAAGAGATGTAGTAGTATGTATGTATAAAGAAGAAAGAAAAAAAAACCACGGGTAGGTGGTATACAATTATGGATGGACTGCCGAGTGCCGACACAGAGGTAGCTACAGCCGTGAACTACCGTACTGTGTCTGCTGCGACTGGATGATAAATAATGATATAAAAAATATATATATATCACTACTGCAGCCGGACAGGTATATATATTATATAATGACGGACCTGCTGGACACTGTCTGTCAGCAGAATGAGTTTTTTATAGAATAAAAAAAAAAACACCACACAAGTGAAGTCACACGACGAGTGTTTAACTTTTTCAGGCAATCACAATATAGTATACTACTAACTATACTGGTGGTCAGTGTGGTCAGGTCACTGGTCAGTCACACTGGCAGTGGCACTCCTGCAGCAAAAGTGTGCACTGTTTAATTTTAATATAATATGTACTCCTGGCTCCTGCTATAACCTATAACTGGCACTGCAGTGCTCCCCAGTCTCCCCCACAATTATAAGCTGTGTGAGCTGAGCACAGTCAGATATATAATATATACATAGATGATGCAGCACACTGGGCTGAGCAGTGCACACAGATATGGTATGTGACTGTCTTGTACTCCTGGCTCCTGCTATAACCTATAACTGGCACTGCAGTGCTCCCCAGTCTCCCCCACAATTATAAGCTGTGTGAGCTGAGCACAGTCAGATATATAATATATACATAGATGATGCAGGCATGCAGCACACTGGGCTGAGCAGTGCACACAGATATGGTATGTGACTGAGTCACTGTGTGTACCGTTTTTTTCAGGCAGAGAACGGATATATTAAATAAAACAACTGCACTGCTGGTGGTCACTGTGGTCAGTCACTAAACTCTGCACTCTCTTCTACAGTATCAGCCTCAGGTCAATCTCTCTCTCTCTCTCCTAATCTAAATGGAGAGGACGCCAGCCACGTCCTCTCCCTATCAATCTCAATGCACGTGTGAAAATGGCGGCGACGCGCGGCTCCTTATATAGAATCCGAGTCTCGCGAGAATCCGACAGCGTCATGATGACGTTCGGGGCGCGCTCGGGTTAACCGAGCAAGGCGGGAAGATCCGAGTCGCTCGGACCCGTGAAAAAAAACATGAAGTTCGTGCGGGTTCGGATTCAGAGAAACCGAACCCGCTCATCTCTAATATCCACCCCCTCCATCTTCAATCCATTCATATTGTGGTGGGCCTTTCTTCGTAGGTACACAATGTTCAAATAGTCCACATGAAGTCCAAGTTCAAGGTTCCACCACAATATTCTGTAAATTTTCTCAAGGTAGGTTGCAGCCACCTAACAGGTGGGTGGTAAGTCACCACTGTGGGGGGGCCAGTTACACAAACAGAGTAAAAACTGGTCCAATGTATACACAAGTGCCACCCAAGGTGTCACAATTGTGGCATACCCCACCTCCCACCATAGCAGTAAACAGGCCACAGGGTGCTCCTGCCCATGTGGCTCCTCCTGGCTCAGTACTGCTCCCAGTCTGTGCAGTGGCACAGTAGTTCGTACCACAACATCCTGGTCAAGAATGTGCACCATCAGCACTGGAGCAGGTACCAGAGCCTCCTTCAATGACTGGAATGCCAACTCACAAGCTGGTGAAAGTCCACTGACTTGGGAATTACCTTCCTAGTCATCTCTGTAAGGGGGTTCACTACAGAACTAAAGTCGGTGACAACATGTCCATAGGTCCTTACAGGTTCTAAGGTCAGTACCTGTCTGGGTGATGTGGGTCGGAGACAGCTTCTGGTCGCCTCTATCTCCTCCCACACGGTGCCCCAGGCACTGCACCTCTGTCATTTCTATCTGCCAACTGGAAGCCTACCCTGTCACCAAGGTCTGCTCTTACCTCCTTGTCTGCTACCTGTGCGACAGTGATGGTGGCCAGACCACCATCCTCTGGATCCAGAGTGGCATCCACTACAGGGAGGCTGCGTGTCTTCCCCAATCTAATGCGCAGGGGATCTGCTATGTCCACAGCTTGCTGCAAGGGTTCTCCTATGGGCAGAGGCCCAGAGACAACATAAACGCATAAATGCTTAAGTGCCCCAGCTGCCAATGCATGACACCAGCCTTACAGTTGGTCTGGGCAACATCCAACACTCCAGACCAGGGTAAGCTCTGTGTCAGGCACTTCAGGGTACGGTCTATCTCCGGGTGGCTATCCAAAGGGGTTTCATTGGCAAACGACACTGGTTGTGCAGGAAAGTTTCCTGGTGGGACCAGTTGGACACGTTACCTATCTGGTCTATCCCCTCCCACTCTCCTGGCTACCCTGTACCTTAACCCTTCCCACCAGGCCACTCTTCTGCCCCAACCCTGTCAAGGCCGCTGCAAGCATAGCGCCTCATGCCTTTCAGGGATGGGTCAGATAGTTGAGCTTCCCTAAACTCCTGTCTGCGGCCCTCAATCTCTCCTAAATTGGGACACTCTACAGGGGGATCTAGGTTGGGACTACTAGGGTCAGTCTGGTAGGGGTCAGTCACAGAATGGTCAGTGTGGTTGCTCATACTCACCGCTGGAGCTGGCAAACCAATTGGGTCAGGAGCATCATTGGGCACCCCCACAGGATCAAACGAGCTGGAACCAACATCCTCTGCATTGCTATGGGGACGTAGGCATACCAGAGGCAAAAGGCATGAATGGTCGATGTGCTGATCTAGCCGCTGTAATCTTTTCCTCTGGGCTGGTTGATGCTGTGGTTGGTTGTGCTGGCAGTTGTCTAGCAGCTGTAGTCTTTTCTTCTTCTTTTTTTTCTTAATCAATCTCCTATATTATAGCCCAGATCTGTCACTCTGTGGCTGTGTGTATAACGATGGGCGTGGCTAGAAGCTCTCATTGGGTTAGCAGCAGGTCTATCACACCCAGTCCCCAGCTGATTGGGTGAGAAACGCCCTCCCACACAGGTTACATCCAATGGGAGGCTCTGCCCTTTGGCTGCTGTATGTTCCCAGAGCAGTATTAACAATGGGGCTGATGGAGCTGCAGCTCCAGGTCCACACCCCAAAATAGGTCCACTGCATCTGCAGCAACATACCCTCCAACAATTTACATATAAAAATTGCTACAAATTCGAAAAGGGGGCGTGGCCACGGGTAAAGTGTTGTGGCCATGCCCCTTTTCCTATACTTTCATTGGAAGTTTGGAGAGCCAAAAATCGGTACAGACCATAAAAAAAAGACTGTACCTGCCAAAAACGTAGAGCCGGAGGGTATGCCACTGCATCTGCAACAAGTCCTTGCGCTGTAGATAGGGGGAAAAAATCCTTTTACTACAGTGTCCTATGTCCTGCTGCCAGTCCGCCTGCCCCCTCCTGCATAAACAATCCCCACTTCCTAGCCGCGGAGCAGGTGGAACAAAAGCTGCTGCGGCCACCAGCATAGATGTGTATGAAAGCAGCGCAGCGGAAGGCTTTCATAGCCCTCCTTGCGCCACATACTCTCTGAGCCCCAGAGCCTCCTCTGCGCGTGATGTCACAGAAGTGCCTCCCCGCCAAAGCCACGCCCAGATCCCCAGAGGCCATGACTGCACAACACAGCACCTGGGCTGCCGGCCTGCGAGCCCCGAGATGGCTAATGTAACAAATAGAGTGGGTGTCCCGCCTCCTATCCCCTGTTGCCCAGCTCCCGCCTCCTGATTCCCCACTGCCCGGCTCCCACTACCTGTCTCCCGCTGCCCGGCTCCCGCCTCCTGTCCCCAGCTGCCTTCCTCCTGCCACTCCGGCTGCCTGGCTCCCGCTTTATGGCTCCCCGGGTGCACAGATCCCGCACCCACTCTCTGACTCCTGCCTTCTGACACGCCGGCAGAGTCAGGTCCAGCAGCAGCAGCGGCTCACGCACGCAGAGGTAGTGAAGCAGTGGCAGCAGTGGCTGCAGCCATGAGGAGGATCTAGTGAGAGAAGAGAGGGGACTGACAGAGGTGAGTGTCGTGGGGGATTTGTCACTGTATGAGTACATGTGGCTGTGTGTGTGTGTGTGTGTGTGTGTGTGTGTGTGTGTGTGTGTGTGTGTCTTGGTGTGTGTGTGTATATATATATATGTGGCTGAGTGCACTGTGCATATATGTATATATGTGGTTGTGTGTATATGTAAATATGTGGCTGTGTGCATATATGTGGTTATGTGTGTGGGGGAGGGAGGCACCATTGTCTCTTCCGCCTCCGGGGATCTGGTATGTACTTACGCCCCTGGCCTGCCATAATCTGTAATAAGAGGCACTCTGTCTGCCGTACTATGTAAAATGGGGACTCTGCCGTAATGTGTAAAAAGAGGGACTCTGTCTTCCGTAATGTGTAAAAAGAGGGACACTGTCTGCCGCACTGTGTAAATAGAGGGACACTGTCTGCCGTACGGTGTAAAAAAGAGGGACACTGTCTGCCGTACTGTGTAAAAAAGAGGGTCACTGTCTGCTGTACTGTAAAAAAGAGGGACACTGTCTGCTGTACTGTGTAAAAAGAGGGACACTGTCTGCCATACTGTGTAAAAAGAGGGACACTTCCTGGTGTAGTGGCGCAACTGTTCGGCGTAATTTGAATAATGGAGACTACTGTGCAGCGTAATATGAATTGGTATTATTTTGTGGCCACACTCCTTCACCATGAAGCCACACCCCTATATTTTTGAAGCGCGCCAACGGCGCGCACTGGCTCTGTTATGATTGAGGTGGCGGTGGCGATGCTGTTTCTTGCACACAGCGCTAAAATGTCTAGTTACGGCACTGGCATGGAATGTTCAGGCCACCTGTGAGGATGCCTACTCTAATGCTGGGTACACACTAAGTAATATGTCATTCATATAGCGCAGAATTAATTGCATATTTCATTACTAGTGGGCAGGCATATTCAAATGGATTTGCTGGTCAGACAAATCAGGCAGACAATTGGCAAGTGTGTATGTACAAGATTGTGCATAAACCTTAACAATCTTTAGAACAGTCAGCCCATTTTGTTGCCCATGTGCATACTCAGCTCAAGCCACAACATCCTTACCAGGGTATGCGGTTATGTGACCGGCGGTCACAGAGCCGACACTAACCAATATGATGCCCTAGGCAAGATTTTGGCTAGTGCCCCCTAGCATCTGCCGCTAGTTTCACCTCTGAACCTGCACCCATTTCCTGGCACCATCACCCCTCACCCATAGCAATCCTTATTTTGGTGCTTCTACCTCCTATATTTTAAATAGGAACAGTGCACACATTCTGCGCATGGCCCAAAAAGGGGCATGTCATTGCTGGGAAGAGGCATAGCCACACAGTAGTGCAATTTTATTGACAATATATCATGTGATAGTGTCCCTTATTAATGTTACATCCCACAGTAGTACCACTTTATATACGTTACTCCTCACAGTAGTGCCCCTTATTCACATTACATCACACCATATTGCTCTTTATTCACATTAGAAAACACAGTAGTGCCCTTTCTATACAGTATGCCATACAGTAGAGCACCTTATATACATAATGCCACACATTAGTAATGCTTTTATACACATAATACCACACAGTAATGCCCCTTACACATATGCCACACATTATTAATGTCCTTATAAACATAATGCACCTTACACATTATACCAACCTTTATTAATGCAATTATACACATAATGTCCCTTACACATATGCCACACATTATTAATGCCCTTATCCACATAATGACACATATAAAGTAGAGATGAGCGGGTTCGGTTTCTCTGAATCCGAACCCGCCAGAACTTCATGTTTTTTTTCACGGGTCCGAGCGACTCGGATCTTCCCGCCTTGCTCGGTTAACCCGAGCGCGCCCGAACGTCATCATGACGCTGTCGGATTCTCGCGAGGCTCGGATTCTATCGCGAGACTCGGATTCTATATAAGGAGCCGCGCGTCGCCGCCATTTTCACACGTGCATTGAGATTGATAGGGAGAGGACGTGGCTGGCGTCCTCTCCGTTTAGAATAGATTAGAGAGACACTTGATTTACTAATTTTGGGGAGCATTTGGAGTACTCAGTACAGTGCAGAGTTTTGCTGATAGTGACCACCAGTTTTATTTATAATCCGTTCTCTGCCTGAAAAAAGCGATACACAGCACACAGTGACTCAGTCACATACCATATTTGTGTGCACTGCTCAGGCTCAGGCCAGTGTGCTGCATCATCTATTATCTATATATAATATTATATATATCTGTCTGACTGCTCAGCTCACACAGCTTATAATTGTGGGGGAGACTGGGGAGCACTACTGCAGTGCCAGTTATAGGTTATAGCAGGAGCCAGGAGTACATAATATATTATATAGTGAGTGACCACCAGACACACAGTGCAGTTTATTTAATATATCCGTTCTCTGCCTGAAAAAAGCGATACACACAGTGACTCAGTCAGTCACATACCATATCTGTGTGCACTGCTCAGGCTCAGGCCAGTGTGCTGCATCATCTATATATATTATATATCTGTCTGACTGCTCAGCTCACACAGCTTATAATTGTGGGGGAGACTGGGGAGCACTACTGCAGTGCCAGTTATAGGTTATAGCAGGAGCCAGGAGTACATAATATTATAGTAAAATTAAACAGTGCACACTTTTGCTGCAGGAGTGCCACTGCCAGTGTGACTAGTGACCAGTGACCAGTGACCTGACCACCAGTATATATAATATTAGTAGTATACTATCTCTTTATCAACCAGTCTATATTAGCAGCAGACACAGTACAGTGCGGTAGTTCACGGCTGTGGCTACCTCTGTGTCGGCACTCGGCAGCCCGTCCATAATTGTATATACCACCTAACCGTGGTTTTTTTTTCTTTCTTTATACATACATACTAGTTACGAGTATACTATCTCTTTATCAACCAGTCTATATTAGCAGCAGACACAGTACAGTGCGGTAGTTCACGGCTGTGGCTACCTCTGTGTCGGCACTCGGCAGCCCGTCCATAATTGTATATACCACCTAACCGTGGTTTTTTTTTTCTTTCTTTATACATACATACTAGTTACGAGTATACTATCTCTTTATCAACCAGTCTATATATTAGCAGCAGACACAGTACAGTGCGGTAGTTCACGGCTGTGGCTACCTCTGTGTCGGCACTCGGCAGCCCATCCATAATTGTATATACCACCTAACCGTGGTTTTTTTTTCTTTCTTTATACATACATACTAGTTACGAGTATACTATCTCTTTATCAACCAGTCTATATATTAGCAGCAGACACAGTACAGTGCGGTAGTTCACGGCTGTGGCTACCTCTGTGTCGGCACTCGGCAGCCCGTCCATAATTGTATATACCACCTAACCGTGGTTTTTTTTTCTTTCTTTATACATACATACTAGTTACGAGTATACTATCTCTTTATCAACCAGTCTATATATTAGCAGCAGACACAGTACAGTGCGGTAGTTCACGGCTGTGGCTACCTCTGTGTCGGCACTCGGCAGCCCGTCCATAATTGTATATACCACCTAACCGTGGTTTTTTTTTCTTTCTTTATACATACATACTAGTTACGAGTATACTATCTCTTTATCAACCAGTCTATATTAGCAGCAGACACAGTACAGTGCGGTAGTTCACGGCTGTGGCTACCTCTGTGTCGGCACTCGGCAGCCCGTCCATAATTGTATATACCACCTAACCGTGGTTTTTTTTTCTTTCTTTATACATACATACTAGTTACGAGTATACTATCTCTTTATCAACCAGTCTATATATTAGCAGCAGACACAGTACAGTGCGGTAGTTCACGGCTGTGGCTACCTCTGTGTCGGCACTCGGCAGCCCGTCCATAATTGTATATACCACCTAACCGTGGTTTTTTTTTCTTTCTTTATACATACATACTAGTTACGAGTATACTATCTCTTTATCAACCAGTCTATATTAGCAGCAGACACAGTACAGTGCGGTAGTTCACGGCTGTGGCTACCTCTGTGTCGGCACTCGGCAGCCCGTCCATAATTGTATACTAGTATCCAATCCATCCATCTCCATTGTTTACCTGAGGTGCCTTTTAGTTGTGCCTATTAAAATATGGAGAACAAAAATGTTGAGGTTCCAAAATTAGGGAAAGATCAAGATCCACTTCCACCTCGTGCTGAAGCTGCTGCCACTAGTCATGCCCGAGACGATGAAATGCCAGCAACGTCGTCTGCCAAGGCCGATGCCCAATGTCATAGTACAGAGCATGTCAAATCCAAAACACCAAATATCAGTAAAAAAAGGACTCCAAAACCTAAAATAAAATTGTCGGAGGAGAAGCGTAAACTTGCCAATATGCCATTTACCACACGGAGTGGCAAGGAACGGCTGAGGCCCTGGCCTATGTTCATGGCTAGTGGTTCAGCTTCACATGAGGATGGAAGCACTCAGCCTCTCGCTAGAAAAATGAAAAGACTCAAGCTGGCAAAAGCAGCACAGCAAAGAACTGTGCATTCCTCGAAATCCCAAATCCACAAGGAGAGTCCAATTGTGTCGGTTGCGATGCCTGACCTTCCCAACACTGGACGTGAAGAGCATGCGCCTTCCACCATTTGCACGCCCCCTGCAAGTGCTGGAAGGAGCACCCGCAGTCCAGTTCCTGATAGTCAGATTGAAGATGTCAGTGTTGAAGTACACCAGGATGAGGAGGATATGGGTGTTGCTGGCGCTGGGGAGGAAATTGACCAGGAGGATTCTGATGGTGAGGTGGTTTGTTTAAGTCAGGCACCCGGGGAGACACCTGTTGTCCGTGGGAGGAATATGGCCGTTGACATGCTAGGTGAAAATACCCAAAAAATCAGCTCTTCGGTGTGGAGGTATTTCACCAGAAATGCGGACAACAGGTGTCAAGCCGTGTGTTCCCTTTGTCAAGCTGTAATAAGTAGGGGTAAGGACGTTAACCACCTCGGAACATCCTCCCTTATACGTCACCTGCAGCGCATTCATAATAAGTCAGTGACAAGTTCAAAAACTTTGGGTGACAGCGGAAGCAGTCCACTGACCAGTAAATCCCTTCCTCTTGTAACCAAGCTCACGCAAACCACCCCACCAACTCCCTCAGTGTCAATTTCCTCCTTCCCCAGGAATGCCAATAGTCCTGCAGGCCATGTCACTGGCAATTCTGACGAGTCCTCTCCTGCCTGGGATTCCTCCGATGCATCCTTGCGTGTAACGCCTACTGCTGCTGGCGCTGCTGTTGTTGCCGCTGGGAGTCGATGGTCATCCCAGAGGGGAAGTCGTAGCCCACTTGTACTACTTCCAGTAAGCAATTGACTGTTCAACAGTCCTTTGCGAGGAAGATGAAATATCACAGCAGTCATCCTACTGCAAAGCGGATAACTGAGTCCTTGACAACTATGTTGGTGTTAGACGTGCGTCCGGTATCCGCCGTTAGTTCACAGGGAACTAGACAATTTATTGAGGCAGTGTGCCCCCGTTACCAAATACCATCTAGGTTCCACTTCTCTAGGCAGGCGATACCGAGAATGTACACGGACGTCAGAAAAAGACTCACCAGTGTCCTAAAAAATGCAGTTGTACCCAATGTCCACTTAACCACGGACATGTGGACAAGTGGAGCAGGGCAGGGTCAGGACTATATGACTGTGACAGCCCACTGGGTAGATGTATGGACTCCCGCCGCAAGAACAGCAGCGGCGGCACCAGTAGCAGCATCTCGCAAACGCCAACTCTTTCCTAGGCAGGCTACGCTTTGTATCACCGCTTTCCAGAATACGCACACAGCTGAAAACCTCTTACGGCAACTGAGGAAGATCATCGCGGAATGGCTTACCCCAATTGGACTCTCCTGTGGATTTGTGGCATCGGACAACGCCAGCAATATTGTGTGTGCATTAAATATGGGCAAATTCCAGCACGTCCCATGTTTTGCACATACCTTGAATTTGGTGGTGTAGAATTTTTTAAAAAACGACAGGGGCGTGCAAGAGATGCTGTCGGTGGCCAGAAAAATTGCGGGACACTTTCGGCGTACAGGCACCACGTACAGAAGACTGGAGCACCACCAAAAACTACTGAACCTGCCCTGCCATCATCTGAAGCAAGAAGTGGTAACGAGGTGGAATTCAACCCTCTATATGCTTCAGAGGTTGGAGGAGCAGCAAAAGGCCATTCAAGCCTATACAATTGAGCACGATATAGTAGGTGGAATGCACCTGTCTCAAGTGCAGTGGAGAATGATTTCAACGTTGTGCAAGGTTCTGATGCCCTTTGAACTTGCCACACGTGAAGTCAGTTCAGACACTGCCAGCCTGAGTCAGGTCATTCCCCTCATCAGGCTTTTGCAGAAGAAGCTGGAGGCATTGAAGAAGGAGCTAAAAGGGAGCGATTCCGCTAGGCATGTGGGACTTGTGGATGCAGCCCTTAATTCGCTTAACAAGGATTCACGGGTGGTCAATCTGTTGAAATCAGAGCACTACATTTTGGCCACCGTGCTCGATCCTAGATTTAAAGCCTACCTTGGATCTCTCTTTCCGGCAGACACAGGTCTGCTGGGGTTGAAAGACCTGCTGGTGACAAAATTGTCAAGTCAAGCGGAACGCGACCTGTCAACATCTCCTCCTTCACATTCTCCCGCAACTGGGGGTGCGAGGAAAAGGCTCAGAATTCCGAGCCCACCCGCTGGCGGTGATGCAGGGCAGTCTGGAGCGACTGCTGATGCTGACATCTGGTCCGGACTGAAGGACCTGACAACGATTACGGACATGTCGTCTACTGTCACTGCATATGATTCTCTCAACATTGATAGAATGGTGGAGGATTATATGAGTGACCGCATCCAAGTAGGCACGTCACACAGTCCGTACTTATACTGGCAGGAAAAAGAGGCAATTTGGAGGCCCTTGCACAAACTGGCTTTATTCTACCTAAGTTGCCCTCCCACAAGTGTGTACTCCGAAAGAGTGTTTAGTGCCGCCGCTCACCTTGTCAGCAATCGGCGTACGAGGTTACATCCAGAAAATGTGGAGAAGATGATGTTCATTAAAATGAATTATAATCAATTCCTCCGCGGAGACATTGACCAGCAGCAATTGCCTCCACAAAGTACACAGGGAGCTGAGATGGTGGATTCCAGTGGGGACGAATTGATAATCTGTGAGGAGGGGGATGTACACGGTGATATATCGGAGGGTGAAGATGAGGTGGACATCTTGCCTCTGTAGAGCCAGTTTGTGCAAGGAGAGATTAATTGCTTCTTTTTTGGGGGGGGTCCAAACCAACCCGTCATATCAGTCACAGTCGTGTGGCAGACCCAGTCACTGAAATGATGGGTTGGTTAAAGTGTGCATGTCCTGTTTTGTTTATACAACATAAGGGTGGGTGGGAGGGCCCAAGGACAATTCCATCTTGCACCTCTTTTTTCTTTTCTTTTTCTTTGCATCATGTGCTGATTGGGGAGGGTTTTTTGGAAGGGACATCCTGCGTGACACTGCAGTGCCACTCCTAGATGGGCCCGGTGTTTGTGTCGGCCACTAGGGTCGCTAATCTTACTCACACAGTCAGCTACCTCATTGCGCCTCTTTTTTTCTTTGCGTCATGTGCTGTTTGGGGAGGGTTTTTTGGAAGGGACATCCTGCGTGACACTGCAGTGCCACTCCTAGATGGGCCCGGTGTTTGTGTCGGCCACTAGGGTCGCTAATCTTACTCACACAGCTACCTCATTGCGCCTCTTTTTTTCTTTGCGTCATGTGCTGTTTGGGGAGGGTTTTTTGGAAGGGACATCCTGCGTGACACTGCAGTGCCACTCCTAGATGGGCCCGGTGTTTGTGTCGGCCACTAGGGTCGCTTATCTTACTCACACAGCGACCTCGGTGCAAATTTTAGGACTAAAAATAATATTGTGAGGTGTGAGGTATTCAGAATAGACTGAAAATGAGTGTAAATTATGGTTTTTGAGGTTAATAATACTTTGGGATCAAAATGACCCCCAAATTCTATGATTTAAGCTGTTTTTTAGTGTTTTTTGAAAAAAACACCCGAATCCAAAACACACCCGAATCCGACAAAAAAAATTCGGTGAGGTTTTGCCAAAACGCGTTCGAACCCAAAACACGGCCGCGGAACCGAACCCAAAACCAAAACACAAAACCCGAAAAATTTCAGGCGCTCATCTCTAATATAAAGTCCTTTTCACATATACCGCACATCAGTAGTGCCCTTACACACATAATAACACACATAGTGCCCCTTACACATATGCTGTACATTATTAATGCATTTATACACATGACACACATAGTGCCCCTTACACATATGCTGTACATTCTTAATGCCTAACAATTTTTAAGTGTAAAATGTTGGAGGGTATGATATTTAGTAATTAGTTGGGAGCATAGCAGACTGAAGTGATCTGTGAGACCCCACTGGCTATAACACGTTATCTACAGACTAGGGGTGACACACTCATGCTGCAGCATGCCCTGGATAGGATTATACATAACATGACTGTAGTGTGACTCTTTCTAGAGTGTAACTGTAAGATTCTATAGATTGTAAACGTGCGAGCAGGGCCTTCCTAGCTCTATGTCTGTTTTTGGCCAGTTTGGTTCTATTACTATTCTAATTGTAAAGCGCAACAGAATATGCTGCGCTATATAAGAATCTGTTAATCAGGGCCATAACTAGGTGTGTGCAGAGTGTGCGTTGCGCACAGCGCACTCGTAGAGGGAGCGTATCTTGCTGGTGATGAAGAGTCCACCGCTGCGCTGCGGGGTCAGCAAGGAGACAGCCGGGAGCTACTGCACTGAATATAGTAGGCGGCATGACAGTTCCGGAGCGGTGAACATGAAATGTGGCTAATTATATGCATGGCCGGTCAGGCTGTCCCCTTGCCTGCTGAGCAGCCCTGCCTCCCACTCAACACTCCACTGCCTCTCTCTGTTATCCCCCCCCACACACACACTTTCCCAGAATGCCGGTGCGGGCGTGATATCATCACGCACGGCATTCTGGGAGCGGACGCAGTGGTGGAAGAAGACCAAGGAGCAGGGAAGATCAAGGAGCAGAAGCAGCCCAGCAGCAGCGAATGGTGACTGGGGAGCGGAGAAGATCGAGGAGCAGCAGCAGCCCAGCGACGGTGCCCACCCGCCCTCAAGCACCAGCCAGGTCTGCAGCCTCCCTGAGCCCCTGATACTAAGGAGGTGTCCTGCCGGCTTCCATCCATGCAGTCCGGGATCCTGGCACCAGCAGCAGCACAGCTCAGAGCCAGCTTCAGCACTGCAGGGTGAGTGTGCCACCCCACTTCCTCCCCGGTCAGGGTGAGTGCGGATGTACAGTATATATGCCCTGACTGACTCTCTCACTCTTTCTGTCCTCTCTCTCTCGCTCTCTCACTCTCTCTTTTGTCCTCACCCCAACTCTCTCTGTCCCTCTGTCCTCACCTCTCTCTCTCACTTTCTCTATCTCTCTTTGTAAAAGGTGGATTCGGTCTGCCTAATGCGTAAAAATGGAGGTCTCTGCTGCCATAATTTGTAAAAAGGCGACTCTGCCTAATGTGTAAAATGAGGGCTCTGTTGCAGTAATGTGTAAAAAGTGGGAAACTACTGTACCTGCCTAATGTGTAAAGAGGGGACTCTCCTGCCATAATGTGCTAAATGGGGACTCTGCCTGCATAATGTGTAAAATGGGGGACTCTGCTGCCATAATGTGCTAAAGGGGGACTCTGCCTGCATAATGTGTAAAAAGGGGACATTGCCTGCCTAATGTGTAAAAAGGGGGACTCTGCTGCCGTAATGTGTAAAAGAGGACTCTGCCTGCCGTAAAGTGGTGTAAAAGGGAGCTCTGCCTACCTTAATGTCTAAAAGTGGACTCTACCCGGTGTAATGTGTGATACCGGCTCTACCTGCAGTAATGTGTAAAATGGGACTCTACCTAGAGTAATGTGTGACAGGGGCTCTACCTGGTGTAATGTGTGTAAGTGGTACTATGGTGCATCGTAATTTGAATAATGGAGGCTTCTGTACAGTGTAATATGAATTGGAATTATTTTGTGGCCACGCCCCATTCGAATGAAGGCAGGCCCCTGGCCCTGGTTTCTATATGGGGGGGAGCTGATGCTGTTTCTTGCACACAGTGCTAAAATTTCTAGTTACGGCACTGCTGTTAATAATGTCTGGAAGCCTGAAGTATTCTGTGGGACGCTACTATAAAACACTGGGCTGAGATTATCTAAATTTGTAAACATGAGGGGTAGGCATGGCTAATAAGCCAGCCAGAGGGGACATCATGTCAAAAATTTATATTTGTCAATATGGTGCCCTCATTTTGGTATTATAAGCCAGCCAGCAAGGACATGTTTAAAATTAATATTATTCTATATAGTACCCTCACTTGGCTGTATATGTGAAGGCGGCACTCTGAGACTTTAAAGCTGAGATAGATAGATAGATAGATAGATAGATAGATAGATAGATAGATAGATAGATAGATAGATAGATAGATTTTGTTATGATTATTTTTTGAAACATGTGCCTGCTGGTTTGTTTATTATACCAAAGAGAGGGCCCTCATTTTGGTATAATAAGCCAGCAAGCAGGATCATGTTAAAATTAATATTAGTTTATATGGTGCCCTCCTTTTAGTATAATAAGCCAACCAGCAGAGACATAATGTTAAAATTAATATTATTCAATATGGTGCCCTTCTGGAGGGGGAGGGCACGGTACCCTCCAGCTCCAGTAGGGCACCATATTGACTAATATTAATTTTAACATGATGTCCCGGCTGGCTGGCTAAGTAGAAATGATTGTATGCCACTGTATACAGTGATTACTGTCTGTGTGTCAGTCGGGCAACAGAGATTAATAATACCTAACCTTCTGAATCATGAAAATGAGAAAACTCCACATGAGCGCCAAAGTGGTAAGGCGGGCAGCTGGCCTGGAGACCCGCTCAATCATGCACATGTCCTTCAGCTGGCCGCTTAATCCGCTCCCAGGCCAGCTCCATGCGGTAGTGGCGCCCTGCCATAGCCCAGTTTGTGCATATGTAATGAGTGGCGTGACGTCATGATGCTCCGCCGCTCATTAGATATGCACAATTATGCAGCACTACACGGGAGGGGAGAGGGGAGTATGGGTGCATCCGCAGCAGCAGCGCAGCACTGACTGTCACTGTCTGTCAATGGCAGACTCAGTGAAGTCAGTGAAAATCGCGGTACACTGCCGAGCACCCATTATGTGCAGCGCCTTACTACGCATTATGTGCAGCGCCGTACTGTGCATATGTGTAGGGCCGGACGTGCAGATACTGTAAATAGTGACGGGACCATTTTTGTAGTTTATTAAATTCTTCCCACTTGGAGGTGCAATCCAAAGTTTGATCCCATTGTCCGTTTGGGAGTTATCGTTCCCACAACGCAAGCCACCTATCGGTAATGACGTCATTATGTCAACCCCCTTTTCATCCCCTTAGGGGAGGTTTACTAAAATTCTAATTAAGTAGTTTTCCTATGTCCCACCTGAAGAATACGTATGTGTAATTTCAGCTTCCTAACATATCAAGAAGTAAGAGAATTAGTGATGAGTCAGTCTGTCAGTCAGTGGGTGAGGGCTTTCACATTGATATATATAGATTTATATGTCTATATTACAAATATATTCTAAATAAGAATTTAATGATATGATGGATCAAGTGTCAGGTAGAAACTACAAATCTCACTCCTTTTGTACAGCAGAAACAGGACAAGGTATGTGTATAAGCTGCGACTACCATAAATATTCCTGTCATTGGGGTTCAGATGCTTCAGTCTATGTAAACAGGTCGCAGCTTACAAGGAAATTAAAAGTCAGCATCTAAACTCTGGCTAAGCCAACAAAATCAGATTTTAAGCCAAGTTGCTGCTGACTCACCCATCCCAGAATTTCACATCTTGTGCATTCAATGTCCTTATTCTGGCAGCTGAGTAGCCACTAGCCAGGAAGAAAGAACATTTTAACGTTTTCATAAGTTACTTGTTATTTTTCCTTTCCATCCTAATTATATCAGTCATTATTTTACTTATTTTCAGAGAAATGTGAACTGTGTTGGTGAGGTTCCCCAGTGCATTCTAAATGTTGCACCTCACTCCCACTAGAATTAATGGATTTGATTGGTACGTGACTACGATGTGGGATAATTAAAGGGTTTTCCACCTTCAGTTCACTTTAATTTATTGGTTTGTACATGTCCTCCTGCAAACTTTCATTAAATGCAAAGTTTTGTACAGTATTTAGTTAGAAAAAAGTCAACATCCTTATATCACCAGGCAGAGTTTTTGTTTTTTCTTACCTTGCCCTAGAATGCAACACACAGCTGCCCTTGGGATACAAGTATATACTATTCAGAGAACACAGGAGATGTGTTATATCACAGGACAACAGCAATATAAAAACTTCCTGATTGAAAAAAAAACTCCATTGCAGAAAAGCACAGAATGGAGCAGAAAGGATAATGCAATGGATGTGCTAGAAAAGTGGCTGGAGGACATACAGAAATCACTAGAGATGTGTGGCGGGCATTTTCGTGTTTTGTGTTTTGGTTTTGGTTCTGGTTCCATGCTCGTTGGATCTGGATTGGTTTTGCCAAAACCACCCTTTCGTGTTTTGGTTTTGGATCTGGATGATTTTTGAAAAAAACATAAAAACAGCTAAACTCACAGAATTTGGGGGTAAATTTGATCCTACGGTATTATTAACCTCAATAACATTTATTTCCACTCATTTCCAGTCTATTCTGAACACCTCATACCTCACAATATTGTTTTTAGGCCAGAAGGTTGCACTGAGGTGGCTGGATGATTAAGCTAAGCGACACAAGTGGGCGGCACAAACACCTGGATCATTTAGGAGTGGCACTGCAGTGGCAGAAAGGATGGCAGATTTAAAAAATAGGACCCAAACAGCACATGATTCAAAGAAGAAAAAGAGGTGCAATGAGGTAGCTGGATGGCTAAGCTAAGCGACACAAGTGTGCAGCACAAACACCTGGCACATCTAGGAGTGGCACTGCAATGGCAGAAAGGATGGCACTTAAAAAAAACTAGGCCCTAAACATCACATCATGCAAAGAAGAAAAAGAGCTGGATGACTAAGCTAAGCGACACAAGTGTGCGGCACAAACAACATGGGACGTGCTGAAATTTGCTCAGATGTAATACACGCACAATATTGGTGGCACAGGAGAGCGTACCCCTAAACCCCACATACACACTGCAAAGCCTGTAAAATTAATTTGGATAATAATAACCCTTTTATTTGGAGCCATTATAATAATATGCAGCACAGGCGAGCGTTCCCCTACACCACACAGAGCAAACCCTGTAAAAATGATTTGGATAATAATATAAGCAATGTGTATAACCCTTTTATTTGGAGTAAGTAACATACAGCACAGGACACCACCACTGGCCTTATGATAGCACAAGACACCACCACTGGACTGATGCAGCACAAGACAGCACCACTGGACTGGACTTATATGGCAGTACCCTGGACTTATATGGCAGTACCCCTGGAGTTGTACGGATGTGTCAGACAGGATGGCACTTTAAAAAAACTAGTCCCCAAACAGCACATGATGCAAAGAAGAAAAACAGGTGCAAGATGGAATTGTCCTTGGGGCCTCCTTATGTTGTATGTTGTGAGAGCTTGCATTCTAAAGTGAGAGCTTGGCTTTTTAAGTAAATTGTGAGTTTGAAACAGCAACAGGTAAGTAAGCATACAGAAAAAGGTGAGTTTTATAATACGCAAACAGGAACACAAATATTTGCAATCCCATTAACATCTGATACAATGTTTGGGCTAGTGCAGTGCAATGGATGTAATGCATTTGTTTTGAAAGAGGAATTGTAGAGACTCAGCTGCTGTCCAATCTGTGAGCAAGTTTATCTGCTGAAGCAGGAGATAGCTAAACTGCATGCTGAGATTTGTAGGACGTCTGTGTCTTTGAGTCCTCCACTGCCTCAGAGAGCCACCAGAAGACATTCTGCCTGGACTACTGTGGGCTCTCAAGTCCAGAGATTTCCAGAGGGACACAGACACCTCCCGCAAGCTGTGACGCTGCAAAACTCATATGCTACTCTTGCAGGGCTGGAAGACACAACAAACAGAGGCACTACAGAACAGGAGGATATGGGGAAATCTACTAACTATAGGAACAGGAGAAGGAACAGGAAAATTGCATCTCCAAAAAGGACTGCACTTCTCTTGGGTGATTCCATTATTAGATGAATACATCTGGGAAATGCAAATGAAGTAGAGAAACAAGTAAGGTGCTTACCTGGAGCCACAGCTCCAAGGGATAAAGAGTACATGCTAAGAATTGTGAAGGCAGCAATAAAAGATGGGGAGGTAGATGTCATTGTCCACCTAGGGACAAATGACCTGGCTAATGCTGAACTCATGGCCATAAAAGATGAATTTAGGAAGTTAGGGACTGCTCTGAAGCAGGTGGCAACCACTGTAACTTTTTCAGAAGTACTGCAAGTACACAGAGGGGAAGACAGAACTCATTGCATCAGAAACTTCAATGTTTGGCTAAGGACATGGTGCAATGAGGAGAGATTTGGATTTATAGGCCATATTCACACAATCTGGCAAGATAGAAGCTTATACAAAAGTGATGGCTTGCACCCATCTTCAAGGGGAATGAGAATACTAACTGAACAGTTTGGAAGTTTCATCAAGAACTATTTAAACTAACAGAGTGGGGCAGTGAACCAAATAGGAATAAAGCAATCTGCTCCCCCAACACAGAGGTATTATTTCTGCAGACAAAGGGAATAGGAAGCATAGCCACAGCAACAAAAGATAATTCGGATCAAAATCAAATAAACATAGGCAGAGAGAAGAACATAGCTAGGAACAGGAAAATCACAAACAAAACTGTAAAAGCTATGTGTGCAAATCCTAGGAGCTTAGGAAATAAAATCCCAGAACTAACTGCAATAATGACAAGGGATGATCTAGATACTGTAGCAATTACAGAGTCATGGTGCAATGAAAATCATGACTGGGACATAGCTATACCGGGATATACTTTATTTAGGAAGGACAGAATGGGAAAAATCAGAGGAGGGTAGCAATGTATGTAAAAAAAAAAAAGCATAAATACTACCTTAATACAAAGTATTGAAGAAAAAAACTGGAGCCCTTTGGGTGACCATAGAAACAGGGGAGAATTCAATTATTCATATTGGCGTGACATACAGGCCACCAGGACCAGAAGAAGAACTGGACAAGAATCTATTGCAGGACTTAACTAAAATGGCATTAAAAGGAGTGGTAATAATCATGGGAGACTTTAATCTTCCTCATGTAAACTGAAAGGTGTCTGTTGCTAGTTCCACTAGAAGTTGAGACATTTTCAATTCCTTTCAGGGAGCATCCCTCCATCAATTGGTGAGGGAGCCCACTCAAAAAGACGTAATATTAGACTTAATACTTACAAATGGAGACAGAATATTGGATGTAAAAGTGGGTGAAGACCTGGGTTCCAGTGATCATCAAGCAGTATGGTTCAGCATAAAGACAGGGGGGGTATATTTACTAAGCTCCCGATTTTGACCGATTTGGTGTTTTTTCTTCAAAGTGTTATCTCTGGAATTTACTAAGCACAAATCTCGGCAGTGATGAGGGCATTCGTATTTTTATTACGGCTGTGTAGTAAAAATACGAATGAATACACCATCGGTCAAACGCGGCTGTTTAGGTATAGAACTCGGTCAATTACTAAGCATTCGTATTTGAAATCTCTTCCGTGAAAATGCATGTGCGGCCGTGAAAAAATACTAATAGTACAAAAAGCCTAAAAAAAAGTAGACCTGCTTTTGAGAAGCGTGTTTACATGTGTTGCCAATTCTACATTACTCACACCTGACTTTTTGGGCCTTTAAAAGGGGCCCAAACACATTTTTCTCCTCTCTCACTCTGAAATGGCTGCTACCGTGTGTAGTACTGCTTTCTTGTTTGCTGGGGGATACCTGACAGTGCTCCATGAGGCTACAATAAACCAAGGCCAGGAAAATGAACATGGTCAGCAGGTTGTACAGGTTCCACGTAGGCGGGGCATGGCTGTTTTTTTTAGTGGTCGTTTAAACTTTATCAAATTTGCTGATGAACATGTTATACAGATGCTCCGACTAAATATAAATTACATTTTCCCTCTGTATGACGTTGTCAAACTGAACCTAGACCCTGAGACAGCACACTCTCACTCTGTCTCAGGCCTGCACAAACTCCTGCCTGTGTTGCACTTTATGGCTACTGGCAGCTTCCAGCCTGTGACTAGCGATGGCATTAGTATCTCACAGGCCACCTTTTAGAAATATGTAATTCAGGTGACTTAAAACATACATACACGTCTATGTCTAAGTGGTGCTTCTGTAATGTAATAGAACACATTATTGTATTGATTACAGGTCATGACACTCACCTTTAATTTTGAAATGTCCACTCACGTTTTGGATGTCTTGGATGGCCACATAGATGCCTCTCTCTGCTTCCCTACCCTGGAGTTGCAGTGGCATGCAGTCAGGGTAGCTTTATGTGATCTTGCGGCCATGGCCAATGTGCTGGGTGCCATAGATTAGACACACGTTGAGCTGAGGACACCTAGGGGCAGGCAATATATTTATACCAATACACATCTGGCCCAAGACACTAATGTGGAGGTGGTTTGTGGAGCGAATTAAACAATACACATATTCCGTGTTAACAATTTATTTTTTGGAACACACCAATTTATGATCCAAAAAAAACCCAAACATTTTAATGGTCACCATATTCTGTGCATGCATTATTATTTGTTTTTTTCTTTGTGTGCTGGGTGCCGAGGATTGTGCTGGCTCGTTGGTGCGGGTTAGACTTGAGCGTCGAACTGGGGATTGAACTGGGGTGTGGCTTGGTGTAGTTGTCCCCGAGCTCGATGTCACATGGTGTGATGCCAACACACTTAGGCTTTGACTAAGATTGTTCAAGCTTGCTGTGAGCTGCGTATTAGCGGCAGTGTTGTTGGATATAATTCGTGATAGGTTCTCATTTATCATTTGGTTATGTTGGATGATCTGGATGAGTGTTTGTTGCTGCCGCTGCTGTTCATCCAAGATGCGTTGGAGGTTTGATTGCATTTGGCTGTTGTCTGCCCTCATCTGCTCCATGGAGTTTGCGATTCTGCCCACCTGCACTATAAGTCTGCCTGAGTTGCGACTCAGTCTAGGCAGATGATGGGGCAGTCTTGACAGGTATTGGCTGTGAGTGTTGAGGCACGCATAGTGGTCCGCCTGTTGTGTGGCCCAACGGCTCCAAAACTCAGTGCCCATTTGTGTGTGGACTTGTGTTGTGCTCAATTGGGGGCTGGGGGATGTTTGTGGTGGTTGGGGTATGTCCTGCGCCGTGGTTGGCTGTGTAGGATCGATGGGCTGCAGGTGGAGTGTGAAGGTCTCCTGGTCACGTTCCTGCTGGGCATCCTCGGTGCTGATGGCTGGGTCTGTATGGGGTTGAAGACAGCCACTATTTAGTAAATATGTAGCATTGGTCTTACTATAGCTTTACGTCAACATGCATTACTTCTTAATATTAATGTTGTAATTGCTAAATAGATTGTGGCCTAAACTTAACTAAGTTGTTCACCTTTTTGAAAAAATATGTGGCTTCTAACGTTCACTACTCAGTTGTTAAAAGTTTGTGGGAATAGTTGGATTCACAGCCATAATTACTGTTTAAACACGAAGAACTCTAACAAATACAAAGTACTACATTTACATATTGGGTATGAAGCTTCCTTTGGTACAACACACACAATACAATAAATGTGTTGACCAATACACTCATACATTGTTCAAGGCAGTCAGTGGTCTGCCCAAAACGTTAACAAATAGAGTGGTCTAAAATGTACACATTAACAATGGTTGAAAAAGTATTAAGGTGCCCTATGTTTAGAAGTGGTGTTGTTGGCCATGCAAAACAATTGGATGAGACTTAACATTTATGTTGTTTTTTTTGTCAAAAATTTATGTTCCAAAAATATGTTGATACGGCCAACATCACATTTGACACTAAACCATCTAAAAACACCTTAACACCATCTGCTTGTTGTTGTTGATTATTGCAAGGATCAGTGATCATTTGTGTCATTTTTTAAAATCTGTACTAACAGTGGTGCAGATGTATAAACCTGGAGAAGGCATAAGGAAGTTAAAAACCAGTGATATGTGCAAGGTGATAAAGGCACAAGGCAAACAGCTCCAATATGTACATTCACAGTTGTGTTTATTTTGTACTGCTGCCTTTATCACCTTGCACATATCATTGATTTTTCACTTCCTTATGCCTTCTCCAGGTTAATAAATCTACACCACTGTTTTTTAACTTATTTACACGTAATTGTTATGTTTACTCACCAGACAACTGAGGGGATTGTGGATCCTCACTTTGTGGGCTGGCCAAAAGAGCTAGTGGTGTCAGGGCCGACACTGCGGAGATGCGGCGTTGGGGTGGTGATGCTGGTGCTGGAGCTTCAGCCTCAAGACGGCGTCTCTTGGGCGGCCTCGTAGCCACAGTAACCGAGCCCTGTGATGGCCGCCTTAGGGGAGGGGGATTTGCTGAAGAAGAACCTATGTGATAAGATAATCATTAACATTTTGTGCTTCTATGTGTTTGCAGAATATGTGTTTACAGTTAAATCTTACCTACATTGCCACCATCTGCATCTCTTGGCAGTGTTGGATGTGGCCTGGCTGTGCTGCTTCTCTGGCGTACTGTAGAAATATGAAGATTGTCCTTATGAACATACTTTGTTTAAGAATATGTTTATGCAAATTCATTATTGTGATGTAAACATATGTGGTACCTGATGAGAAGTAAATTAAACGATGCCTATGCTTTTCTGCCTGACTTCATTGGGTGTGTATACTTTAAATTTTTTTAAAAATTCCAAAATAATCCATACACAAAGGCGCATAATGCAAACAATTATACTACTTAAAACCAAAACGTCGTAGCTTGACACAACCACAATCTTACACGCTAAGGTCCCAATTTTTGATGCTAAGAATCAAACACTAGCCACAAATATCTGCTAAAACTTGGAAACATCACAATCAAATATACATGAAAAAACACATCAAGCACACAAAGGACAACCCAGAACAACACACAATAAACATAAATGCTATAAAATGTATCTAAAAAAAACCATTGAAAAAAATATTCATCACACTTCTTTAAAATACACCTACAAACATTTACTTTTGACATAAAACACCAGAAAAAGGCCAAGGCAACCAGAAAAAATAAACCAGACAAAGGATAAAAAGATACATAATTGAGAATAACACTGCATCAGGCCTGGCCAACCTGTGGCTGTCCAGATGTAGTGAAACTACACATCCCAGCATGCCCTGCCACAGTTTTAGCATTCCCTAATAGCAAAACTGTGGCTAGGCATGATGGGACTTGTAGTTTTACAACAGCTGGAGAGCCACAGGTTGGGCAGGCCTGCACTACATCACCAACACATTAGAAGAATGAACAAACTGACAATCACAATTAGATAGAAGACATTTCAGACAACTAAGGACAAAGCACAGATGTTAAAATTTAAAAAAAAAATTAAAAACACTCACCATCCTGCCTTGGCCGATCCGAATCCCGGACATGAGTGGCACCAACCACTTCTGGCGGAATGAGTACACGCACAGGCTCCTCCCAATCACGGTAAGATGCACGGAAGGGGTGTCCACCCCTGGTTTGGCAGGCTGATTTAGCCTCCTTGGCCATCTTCGCCTTTACACAGCGCTTTATGTCATAGAAACGCTTATGACACATGTCCTCGGGGGTGGTAGTCATGTGACCGCCGGTCGGCTGACCGACAGTCACATGACCTCCTCCGTGAGCCCGATGGCTCACTATCCCGATGGTCGGCATGCCGACCAACAGGGACTATTTCCACTCGTGGGTGTCCACGACAACCATAGAGTGGGAATAGAACCCGTGGCGACCGCAGGTCGCCACCGAGCCCGCAGCGTGGCGAGCGCAGCGAGCCCGCAAGGGGCTTGCTGCACTCGCCCCTCCCTGCTGGGATCCCGCGTCGGTATGCTGCCGGGATCCCGGCGTCGGTAAGGTGACCGGCGGTCAGGAGACCGCCGGTCACTTGTACTACACCCGTCCTCGGTCCGCCTCACCACACCCTCACTATTCACAGCCGCCACGACCTTCCCCCACAGAACAGTCTTCCTGCATGACGACACCTTTGCAGCATCATGGCCAAACAACTGCCGATGATGCCTCATCAGCTCCCGCACCAATGCCATATTTTCTGCGTAACTGAATTTTACATTGCGGCCAGTCTTTGCAGTGGTGCGTGGCTGCGGAGCCACAACACCATCACTATCACTGGAGGCCGCAGCAACAACCTCCCCCTCCTCCTCACTAACCTCCTCCACCTCACTCACCTCCTCCCTCTCACTCACCTCCTCCACCTCACTCACCTCCTCCACCTCACTCACCTCCTCCCTCTCACTCACCTCCTCCCTCTCACACACTTCCTCCCTCTCACTCACCTCTGACTGGGACATAATCAGGACAAACAACAAATAACACAGAGAAAAAAATACAGTAAACACACTCCTCCACTACCACTACCACTACCAGTACACACCACACACCAAACACACACACACTCACTCACTCACTCACTCACTCACTCACAAACAATGACAATAGACGTGAAAAAAAAACAATGACAAAAAACTAGTCAGACTTTTAAATAACTACACAAGTATGACAAGACTACTTACACACACAGTACAGCACTCAACAATCACAAAGAACCTCCTCAAAACCGCCAAAAACTCCAAACAACTCACCAACTCCTAACACACCTTCCTCTCACCTCTCCACTAGTGATGAGCGGGTTCGGTTCCTCGGAAACCGAACCCCCCCGAACTTCACCCATTTTACACGGGTCCGAGGCATACTCGGATTCTCCCGTATGGCTCGGTTAACCCGAGCGTGCCCCGAACGTCATCATCCCGCTGTCGGATTCTCGCGAGATTCGGATTCTATATAAGCAGCCGCGCATCGCCGCCATTTTCACTCGTGCATTGGAAATGTTAGGGAGAGGACGTGGCTGGCGTCCTCTCCGTTTATATTGTTGATGCAAATATTTGTGCTTATTGCTTAATTGTGGGGACTGGGGAGCAGCTGTATTATATAGGAGGAGTACAGTGCAGAGTTTTGCTGATCAGTGACCACCAGTTTTATCCGTTCTCTGTCTGAAAAACGCTCCATATCTGTGCTCAGTGTGCTGTATATATCTGTGCTCACACTGCTTTATTGTGGGGACTGGGGACCAGCAGTATTATATAGGAGGAGTACAGTGCAGAGTTTTGCTGACCAGTGACCACCAGTATTATATGTTGTCTGCCTGAAAAACGCTCCATATCTGTGCTCAGTGTGCTGCATATATCTGTGCTCACACTGCTTTATTGTGGGGACTGGGGACCAGCAGTATATATAGGAGGAGTACAGTGCAGAGTTTTGCTGACCAGTGACCACCAGTATTATACGTTGTCTGCCTGAAAAACGCTCCACATCTGTGCTCAGTGTGCTGCATATATCTGTGCTCACACTGCTTTATTGTGGGGACTGGGGACCAGCAGTATTATATAGGAGGAGTACAGTGCAGAGTTTTGCTGACCAGTGACCACCAGTATTCAGACTTGCCTACTCTCCCGGAATGGCCGGGAGGCTCCCGAAAATTGGGTGACCCTCCCAGCCCCCCGGAAGAGCAGGCAAGTCTCCCGATTACAGTGGTCCCCCCCCTGCCCGGCCGCCCACTTAGCGAGTAAAGTGGGCGGTCCGGGCAGGCGATGACGCGATTCTTGTTGAATTGCGTCATCATAGCCACGCCCCCTGCTGTATAATGCCGGTAATAGCGGCATTACACAGCGGGGGGCGGGGCTTACACGGGACGATCCCGTAGTCACGCTCCTGGACCGCCTCCGTCACGCCCCCGGACCACCTGCGCCACGCCTCCGGCCCGCCCCCCTCTGCACTCACATCGCAGCCCGCCCCGTCGTGTGGCAGACCCTGTCGCTGAAATGATGGGTTCGTTAAAGTGTGCATGTCCTGTTTATACAACATAAGGGTGGGTGGGAGGGCCCAAGGACAATTCCATCTTGCACCTCTTTTTTCTTTCATTTTTCTTTGCATCATGTGCTGTTTGCGGACAATTTTTTGGTAGTGCCATCCTGCCTGACACTGCAGTGCCACTCCTAGATGGGCCAGGTGTTTGTGTCGGCCACTTGTGTTGCTTAGCTTAGTCACAGAGTGACCTTGGTGCGCCTCTTTTTTTCTTTGCATCATGTGCTGTTTGGGGACTAATTTTTTGAAGTGCCATCCTGTCTGACACTGCAGTGCCACTCCTAGATGGGCCAGGTATTTGTGTCGGCCACTTGGGTCGCTTAGCTTAGTCACACAGCGACCTTGTGCGCCTCTTTTTTTCTTTGCATCATGTGCTGTTTGGGGACTATTTTTTTGAAGTGCCATCCTGTCTGACACTGCAGTGCCACTCCTAGATGAGCCAGGTGTTTGTGTCGGCCACTTGTGTCGCTTAGCTTAGTCACACAGCGACCTTGGTGCGCCTCTTTTTTTCTTTGCATCATGTGCTGTTTGGGGACTATTTTTTTGAAGTGCCATCCTGCCTGACACTGCAGTGCCACTCCTAGATGGGCCAGGTGTTTGTGTTGGCCACTTGTGTCGCTTAGCTTAGCCATCCAGCGACCTCGGTGCAAATTTTAGGACTAAAAATAATATTGTGAGGTGTGAGGTGTTCAGAATAGACGGAAAATGAGTGTAAATTATGGTTATTGAGGTTAATAATACTATGGGATCAAAATGACCCCCAAATTCTATGATTTAAGCTGTTTTTGAGGGGTTTTTGTAAAAAAACACCCTAATCCAAAACACACCCGAATCCGACAAAAAATTTCAGGGAGGTTTTGCCAATACGCGTCCGAATCCAAAACACGGCCGCGGAACCGAATCCAAAACCAAAACACAAAACCCGAAAAATTTCTGCTGCACATCACTACTCTCCACTAGCTAAACCCACGAGGTTCGGATGGTTTGGGGCATTTTTATAGTAATGTGCACAGACACTCCTCCATGAATCAAACCAATCACGGACGAGTGCCAAAAACGAAACTTAGGAAAAAAACGCGTCCGTGAACGGACAAACACTGCCGTAACCAAAATGTGATGCAGTCGTAAAAAAAAACTCATAACACGGCCGCAAAACCAATAAATCGGCCGCATTCTACCTCACAAAACATGACATCGACATCGGAAAACACGAAAAATACAAATACGACAGCTTAGTAAATGAGGCGTAACAAATTTAAAAAGTTGCAAATTTATACATTCGATGTCATTCGTGATGAATCTCACTCCAAATCGGTACAAATACGAATTTTAGTAAATATACCCCAGAGACTGACTCATCCCATACAAAAACAATAGTGTTGGATTTTAGGAAGGCTGATTTTGTAGGGATGGGAAAATGTGTAAGCAATTCTTTGGCAGAGTGGAGGAACTTGGAAGCAGTGCAGGAGAGGTGGGAAACATTAAAAAGTGCAATATTAAAGGCAACAGACCTTTGTATCAAAAGTGTTAGGAAAAACACAAGGAAAGGAAGCCAGTGTGGTTTGCGAAAGAAGTAGCAAATATAGTGAAAAAAAAAAGATGGCTTTTAGGAAATATAAGCAGACACAAAATAATGAAGACAAAGAGATATATCTTGTTAGACAGAAGGAAACTAAGAAGGTAATCAGATGTGCAAAGGCACAAGCTGAGGAGAAAATGGCCCAGTCAGTGGGTAAAGGAGGCAAAACTTTTTTTTAGGTATTTAAGTGAAAGGAGAAAGACAAAAGACAGAATTATAAAACTAAAGACAGAGACTGGGAGTCTTCTTGAGGGAGACAATGCAATAGCAGATCATCTTAATAATTATTTTTGCTCAGTATTCACTACTGAAAGAGAGGGGAAGGGGCCACAGTGTTGCCTTATAGGTAATTGTCTGCACTTAGTATAATATTAGGCCAATAGATGTTGTCTGAATCAAAATATAATTCATTATAAATAGGCGATGTAACCATAGTGGACAGTATACTGGATATATATAGTAAGGAATAGATATGAAATAAGTTTGAATGTATGAGGTAATGTTTAGCTGATTTAAGAAATTAGGTTTGTGTATGTGTTTATATAGATATACTGTATATTTGTGTTTTACTGCAAGATGGTAAAAAATAGTGTAGGGAACAGGTTTATTCTGCTCTAGTCATAAATTAAGCCAGAGAGGTTACAGTAAGATCAAGAGTCATTATAGAGAAAAGGTATTAGGCCATAAATGATAATAGGTATGTGACAGAGCTCTGTTGGTCATTGGAATTCACAGGTGTGCTTACAGTAGATCAGAATCTACTGGTTTGTCTATTGTCCAGTGAAGGTTAAAAGCTAGGGAGCATAAATTAACTACTATGAAAAGAGATCACATCCATTGATAAAACATTGTGTAACCGACCCCAGGAAAACTTGTCAATACAACAGAACTTTGGATGAAAAGACATTCCAGATTTTACAATACTATACTTGCTTAAGGCAGTGTGGACACCACACTTTTATGACACCATGCCTCTGTGAACAGGACACGACAGCCCAGTTCAATGTTTGTTTTATTACACCTTGGAATCTGACAAACCTATAATTACCTATTCCATTGGAAACTATGAGAATATGATAGTTTGAATTGGTAAAATATGAGATAAAAGGACCAGACTTGTAGTTAGGAGTTAGAAGGAAGAGGGAGAGGGAGAAGAAGAAGGAGAAGGAAGGAAGTCAGTCAGGAGGAGAAGTCATGGAGAACATGCAGAAGGAATGATTCTTGGGATGGCAATCTTTAACTTGCAAGTATAAATATGATAATAATTGAAACTGTTTGTGAAACTTATGTCATGTTGTTTTATGTTATGTAACGAAGGAAACATAGCATAGCTTAATATAATTATAATTAGTATATATATCACTACTGTGTATATCTTATTCTGTACGATTTGATCTGCCTGTAAATAAAGAATCATATAAAAAGAGCGGTAATATTCAAGCTTGAACTCTCTTTAAGGAATCTTAACTTCATAATTTCATAAGTCATATATATATATATATATATATATATATAAGGACTGCATATATTTATCAGCCAATTAATTTGTAAGCCTGACATAATATATTTGCAGATATATATGATAACGCATATTAATTTAAATATATCCATATATTAATAACCATATATGTTATATTAAATATTAATATTCATAAATATGATTCCATAAAGCAATATTGGCGACCACGAAGGGACTTGTTATTACTGAATCTGATTATCTGATTTATAATATTTATGAGGAGTAGCAAATGCTATAAGCTGGCTACCAAATCTGCAGAATCACGGTGGGGATGTATCTATGAAAATTTATTACCATTGTGTAATGTCAATTTTGTATTCTGTATAACCTAGGATAAATGTGTTAGTGCAATATACGTTATTTTAACTAACATAATATCTATTAGGAAGCAGCACCAATGGCTGTAAGCCTGCTGGCAAAGTACAAGATCACAGTGGAATAGGTTACAAATGAGAATAAAGAATTTAAAGGCCTAGAATAGAAAATGTGCACAGTGGAAAGGAGTATTTCCAAATAAATGTATAAATGTACCAGGTATTAGAGTTTAACCTTAAGACACCGGTCAATCTTAAGGAGAGGATACCGTCAGTACAAAAACAAGGAATATAAAAATTTAGCATTGTAAATGATTGCAATGTTAAAAATGCAAAAGTTTTCTGTAGCATTAAGAAAAATGCGCAGAACTGCGGCTTTAGAAGCCAAACAGAAATGTAAAGAAGAATCAGGTTCGCGTCTTCGTAAGGCGTGCCTGACCATTAATGCAAAAATGCATTCATTATTTAAGTCCCTTAAACAGAAAAATAAACAGAAAAAGTTTGGGGCAGAAGCAAAAAGCCTGGCAGATTGTAAGCAAACTGTCATGACCTCTCAGGAGGAGATAAAAGAAAGTACAAGGGAGAACATTGTAGATGTAGGCGAGACTCAGGACAGCATTGTCCATGTGCAGCACACAGAGTCTGTTATGGTCACACGGACCACCAGCAGAACAGCCTCTTTGGTAAAGGAAGAAAGTAGCAATGTGCAGGATGTGTCTATCATCAGACAGCACATTAATGTAAAGGAGGTAGCAGCAATAGGAGATGTCCCCTATACTGTGTCTAGTAAGGGGGAAGATCAGTGTAACTCAGATTATGAGTATTCTGCTGAATACACTCTCAGAGTTCCCAATGTAAATGAAGAATTTGTTATGCCCTTAGGCAAAGGTGAATTGTCAGCAGATTTAAACACTGATAGCTGCAGTACAGTGCACACAGGGGTGGAGAAGTTCCCCATGGTGAAAACTCCCATGGCAACCAGAGTTGCAAACCTTGAAATGTATTCACCTGGAAACATGTTTAAAGGGGAAATCCATGAAATTAATTCAGGAATGCATGTTTACAAACAAGGTTCCCAAACTTTTGTAACCCCCACACAACACTCAGAGACATCTAGTGATGGTGCAAATGTTTGCATGCTCTCAGAGAGACCACATGCAGAGTGTCATTCTGCAAACCACACACCAATTAACAATGACAAAAAGTATCACCAGGATGAGAATGTTTTTATGCCCTGGTGCCATAACCATTTTATTACAGGTGTGGAAAGACAGAAAGCCCTGGGACCTGCAATACATATTTGGCAAAGTCTAACAAGTTTCTCTCCCCACAAAAGTAGGTTTTTTCAGAAGCTCCAAGATTCTTCCAGACTAAGGAGCCATGCCAAGCAGCAAACGCTATGGTTGAAGACAGTCTGGGACCAGGCTACGTCACAAGGGAGTATGGTCACAAGTGAATACGGTAGTATCATTCCTTTACTTGTTAGATCCAATGTAGCCATTGTTTGCTTTGATGTTCAAACAGCCACAGTTTCCAAATTAAACCTGCATCATATCTGCAGCGACAATTGTGCTGCCATTGACACACAAGGTGACAGGAAAGATTGGCACAGGCCAGAAACAATTGTTTGTTTGTTATTCAATCTTTAAAGACACATTTGTAAATTCTGTACCTGATAACATGCAGCAGATAGGACAGAATGCATAGCACAGTATGTTAAATCACTGTATAAATATCTGTGATATTCATTGTATGTCTTTTTATTTGATTCATAGTAATCCTGGCAACCTGTATACAGAATGGTGCAAGACTCCAAAAAGACTCCAATTTACAAGGGAAAAGGTCTTCATTAACCCTTTCATCGCTGCTATCCAGCAAAATCTACATAGCATCCCTAAAGACTGTTATATGGACAAATCCTCAAGGAGTTTTCCAGTTTCACAAGAAAGGGGAAGGTTTTCATTAACCCTTTCATCACAAGTAATCATTACTTGTCTTTCAAACTACATGTACACCCCCACAACAGTGTACAACACATCTCATCACTGTGATTATACAGAACTGTCTCATCCCTTCATATACCTTAATCAAATATATATGTAAACATTTGTCTGATATATATATATATATATATATATTTTATATCATTGTATTATATACCTTGTAAATATTTTATGTTTTTTTATATTACACAGTAGATACTACCTATGCTTCCTTCGTAAAAGCTTCAAAAGTAATTAAATATCTAATACTGGATGGAATTAGATTTAGTCAAAGCCATTCCTAAATGATATTTAATATCTATTTGAAGCAAAATTGTATTCATTTATTGTATTGATAGGATGTTACTATATACACATCAAAAGCATTTTAAATAATTATTAGTCAAAATATAGGTAGGATAGAAAACGCCTTTATATGGGTTAAACTGGTATAGGGTTATTTAAGATTGAGATGTATAAATAGGTTCAAGGTAGAATAAGGAGACTTAAGACTGCATGGTAATTTATTCAGTGAGGAAATACAGTAAATAGAGTAGGTGTACTACTCACAGCCATTTGTGGTACTATTGCCCGAAGACAATTAAGACCTACTATTAACAAGCAAGGAAAGAAAGAAAAAAAAAAAAAGGACTGGTTCATATATGCCTGTTCTATTCAAAATCACAACCTGTTTTGTGCAAAGCAATATGGACACTGGTCACAACTGCGGCATTGGATAAACGCAAAGGAAACAGAACTGCTAAAGACTGTATAAAGACTATCACTATTACTGAGGGTCGTCACAAGTACTGAATGTTCAAGACACAGCACTCGACGTACACAGCCCTCTGCCTCAAACAGCGAAATGACAAGCAAAGGAGCAGCTGCTATGAAGAATTCTACTTCAACTGCCTTCATGATGCAAACGTAATACGTCTCCAATGGCAAGCAAACCACGCAGATGACATTACTCTCCCAGTAAATTGCTACAGCCAAGAACAGCAAAAATGTCCAAACGTACTGATCCAGATACAGAAAAAAAAGGTCTACAATTGGGCTATGGTATTCCAAATGTCTGTAGAAATTAGTTTTCCTCATGAATACTGAATAAAAACCTCAGTCTTGGTCTGCTTTAGTTAAAAGTAAAAGTAGAATAAGGTTAGGTAAGCTAAGAATTTTTAGAGATTTTTAAAATCACAATGGTTATTATTATTACACTTATGGTATATATTATGGTTACAACGAAAGTTATGTTTGAAGGAATATTTTGAAATGTATTTGGAAACAATTACGCTAGTTTAATGTGTGGCCAATCAAAATAATTTATCATGGCCACAAGGGGGCGACTGTTGCCTTATAGGTAATTGTCTGCACTTAGTATAATATTAGGCCAATAGATGTTGTCTGAATCAAAATATAATTCATTATAAATAGGCGATGTAACCATAGTGGACAGTATACTGGATATATATAGTAAGGAATAGATATGAAATAAGTTTGAATGTATGAGGTAATGTTTAGCTGATTTAAGAAATTAGGTTTGTGTATGTGTTTATATAGATATACTGTATATTTGTGTTTTACTGCAAGATGGTAAAAAATAGTGTAGGGAACAGGTTTATTCTGCTCTAGTCATAAATAAGGCCAGAGAGGTTACAGTAAGATCAAGAGTCATTATAGAGAAAAGGTATTAGGCCATAAATGATAATAGGTATGTGACAGAGCTCTGTTGGTCATTGGAATTCACAGGTGTGCTTACAGTAGATCAGAATCTACTGGTTTGTCTATTGTCCAGTGAAGGTTAAAAGCTAGGGAGCATAAATTAACTACTATGAAAAGAGATCACATCCATTGATAAAACATTGTGTAACCGACCCCAGGAAAACTTGTCAATACAACAGAACTTTGGATGAAAAGACATTCCAGATTTTACAATACTATACTTGCTTAAGGCAGTGTGGACACCACACTTTTATGACACCATGCCTCTGTGAACAGGACACGACAGCCCAGTTCAATGTTTGTTTTATTACACCTTGGAATCTGACAAACCTATAATTACCTATTCCATTGGAAACTATGAGAATATGATAGTTTGAATTGGTAAAATATGAGATAAAAGGACCAGACTTGTAGTTAGGAGTTAGAAGGAAGAGGGAGAGGGAGAAGAAGAAGGAGAAGGAAGGAAGTCAGTCAGGAGGAGAAGTCATGGAGAACATGCAGAAGGAATGATTCTTGGGATGGCAATCTTTAACTTGCAAGTATAAATATGATAATAATTGAAACTGTTTGTGAAACTTATGTCATGTTGTTTTATGTTATGTAACGAAGGAAACATAGCATAGCTTAATATAATTATAATTAGTATATATATCACTACTGTGTATATCTTATTCTGTACGATTTGATCTGCCTGTAAATAAAGAATCATATAAAAAGAGCGGTAATATTCAAGCTTGAACTCTCTTTAAGGAATCTTAACTTCATAATTTCATAAGTCATATATATATATATATATATATATATATAAGGACTGCATATATTTATCAGCCAATTAATTTGTAAGCCTGACATAATATATTTGCAGATATATATGATAACGCATATTAATTTAAATATATCCATATATTAATAACCATATATGTTATATTAAATATTAATATTCATAAATATGATTCCATAAAGCAATAACAGTTAAGTTGCAGTGATATTCAAGAAAATGAAACAAGTACATTTACAGAGGAAAAGGTCCTAACAGAACTCTCAAAGCTGAAAGTGGACAAATCTATGGGGCCAGATGGGATACATCCAAGGATACTAAAAGAACTTAAAGAGGTGCTGGTAGCACCATTGACATAATTATTCAACCAGTCATTAGCTACAGGAGTAATTCCAGAGGACTGAAAAAGAGTGAATGTAGTCCCACTGCACAAAAGTGGAAGCAAGGAAGAGGCAAACAACTATAGACCAGTGAGTCTTACATCAGTAGTAAGGAAACTGATGGAAACACTCTTAAAAGAGTTGTAGATTATCTCAAATCCAGCAATTTACAGGATCCCAAACAGCATGGATTTACTGCGGGGAGATCATGTCAAACAAATCTTATTGACTTCTTTGACTGTGTGATTAAAGTGATGGATAAAGGTGGAGCCGTGGATATAGCTTATCTAGACTTTAGTAAGGCTTTTGACACTGTTACGCATTGCAGACTGCTAAATAAACTTGGAATCTTGTGACTGGATAATGGGATTATTGAATGGATAAGATCTTGGTTGCAGGCAGTGGTGTAGCGAGGGTGGCTCCAGTGGAGCACAAGCTCCGGGCGCCAGAAAAGTTAGAGGGCGCGCCATCTGCCCCACCCTTCCTCCACCTGCTATACTGCGGGCTGATACAGACAGCCGCAGAGCAAGCAGGAGGAGAATCAGAGGGGCACACACTGACTCGGAGACTAGGTAGGGAACAGGGCAGGCCAGAGGCCACAGCAGAAACACTGACAGCACATACTGGAGATTTGCTGCCCTCTTTATATGTCTCACTGTCTGCTTGTAGCTGTGCAGCAGGGTTACTTCTGTCCTGTTACACCACTCTCTGCCCCCGCTGCTGCAGCACCTCTTTCTGCCCTGGCTCTTGCAGCACCTCTCTCTTCCCCAGCTGCTGCTGCATTAGAAGCTGCAGAGTAACATGTATAAGCGGCTCTACTGTGGCATAACATGTATATTCAGCTCTACTGTGATGTAACATGTATAAACATCTCTAAAGTGTTATGTAATGTGTATGAGGTCTACTGTGTGGTGTAAAGTGTATAAGGGGTACTACTGTGTGGTGTAAAGTGTATAAGGGGTACTACTGTGTGGTGTAAAGTGTATAAGGGGTACTACTGTGTGGTGTAATGTGAATATCGGACAATACTGTGCGGTGTAATCTGAATTGGTGGTATTCTGTGACCACGCTCCTTCCCCATGAAGCCACACGCCTATATTTTTGTTGCACGCCTTAGGTGCGCTCTGTCCCAATTTTAAACATGGGGAAAAAAAGGAAACTTTCACATTGAGAGCTACAAGATCTAGAACCAGCTTTGTCACCAATTTAGGAATATTGAATATTTATTATTTTTAAATGTAACATGCACCCAATTCATTACAGGAGAGGGGGTGCCGAAACATACCCTTGCTCCGGGCACCATGGCACCTAGCTACACCTCTGGTTGCAGGACAGTAAACAGAGAGTTGTGATAAATGGAGTGCATTCATAGGAGGGAAATGTTACCAGTGGATGTCCCAAGGGATCAGTACTTGGACCGGTGCTTTTTAATATCTTTATTGGTGACATTGCAAATGGCATTAAAGGGAAAGTATGCCTTTTTGCCGATGACACAAAGGTATGCAATAGAGATGAACGCCGGAAATTTTTCGGGTTTTGTGTTTTGGTTTTGGGTTCGGTTCCGCGGCCGTGTTTTGGGTTCGACCGCGTTTTGGCAAAACCTCACCGAATTTTTTTTGTCGGATTCGGGTGTGTTTTTGATTCGGGTGTTTTTTTCAAAAAACCCTAAAAAACAGCTTAAATCATAGAATTTGGGGGTCATTTTGATCCCAAAGTATTATTAACCTCAAAAACCATAATTTCCACTCATTTTCAGTCTATTCTGAATACCTCACACCTCAAAATATTATTTTTAGTCCTAAAATTTGCACCGAGGTCGCTGTGTGAGTAAGATAAGCGACCCTAGTGGCCGACACAAACACCGGGCCCATCTAGGAGTGGCACTGCAGTGTCACGCAGGATGTCCCTTCCAAAAAACCCTCCCCAAACAGCACATGACGCAAAGAAAAAAAGAGGCGCAATGAGGTAGCTGTGTGAGTAAGATAAGCGACCCTAGTGGCCGACACAAACACCGGGCCCATCTAGGAGTGGCACTGCAGTGTCACGCAGGATGTCCCTTCCAAAAAACCCTCCCCAAACAGCACATGACGCAAAGAAAAAAAGAGGCGCAATGAGGTAGCTGACTGTGTGAGTAAGATAAGCGACCCTAGTGGCCGACACAAACACCGGGCCCATCTAGGAGTGGCACTGCAGTGTCACGCAGGATGTCCCTTCCAAAAAACCCTCCCCAAACAGCACATGACGCAAAGAAAAAAAGAGGCGCAATGAGGTAGCTGACTGTGTGAGTAAGATAAGCGACACTAGTGGCCGACACAAACACCGGGCCCATCTAGGAGTGGCACTGCAGTGTCACGCAGGATGGCCCTTCCAAAAAACCCTCCCCAAACAGCACATGACGCAAAGAAAAATAAAAGAAAAAAGAGGTGCAAGATGGAATTGTCCTTGGGCCCTCCCACCCACCCTTATGTTGTATAAACAGGACATGCACACTTTAACCAACCCATCATTTCAGTGACAGGGTCTGCCACACGACTGTGACTGATATGACGGGTTGGTTTGGACCCCCACCAAAAAAGAAGCAATTAATCTCTCCTTGCACAAACTGGCTCTACAGAGGCAAGATGTCCACCTCATCATCATCCTCCGATATATCACCGTGTACATCCCCCTCCTCACAGATTATCAATTCGTCCCCACTGGAATCCACCATCTCAGCTCCCTGTGTACTTTGTTGAGGCAATTGCTGCTGGTCAATGTCTCCGCGGAGGAATTGATTATAATTCATTTTAATGAACATCATCTTCTCCACATTTTCTGGATGTAACCTCGTACGCCGATTGCTGACAAGGTGAGCGGCGGCACTAAACACTCTTTCGGAGTACACACTTGTGGGAGGGCAACTTAGGTAGAATAAAGCCAGTTTGTGCAAGGGCCTCCAAATTGCCTCTTTTTCCTGCCAGTATAAGTACGGACTGTGTGACGTGCCTACTTGGATGCGGTCACTCATATAATCCTCCACCATTCTTTCAATGTTGAGAGAATCATATGCAGTGACAGTAGACGACATGTCCGTAATCGTTGTCAGGTCCTTCAGTCCGGACCAGATGTCAGCATCAGCAGTCGCTCCAGACTGCCCTGCATCACCGCCAGCGGGTGGGCTCGGAATTCTGAGCCTTTTCCTCGCACCCCCAGTTGCGGGAGAATGTGAAGGAGGAGATGTTGACAGGTCGCGTTCCGCTTGACTTGACAATTTTGTCACCAGCAGGTCTTTCAACCCCAGCAGACTTGTGTCTGCCGGAAAGAGAGAACCAAGGTCGGCTTTAAATCTAGGATCGAGCACGGTGGCCAAAATGTAGTGCTCTGATTTCAACAGATTGACCACCCGTGAATCCTTATTAAGCGAATTAAGGGCTCCATCCACAAGTCCCACATGCCTAGCGGAATCGCTCCGTGTTAGCTCCTCCTTCAATGTCTCCAGCTTCTTCTGCAAAAGCCTGATGAGGGGAATGACCTGACTCAGGCTGGCAGTGTCTGAACTGACTTCACGTGTGGCAAGTTCAAAGGGCATCAGAACCTTGCACAACGTTGAAATCATTCTCCACTGCGCTTGAGACAGGTGCATTCCACCTCCTATATCGTGCTCAATTGTATAGGCTTGAATGGCCTTTTGCTGCTCCTCCAACCTCTGAAGCATATAGAGGGTTGAATTCCACCTCGTTACCACTTCTTGCTTCAGATGATGGCAGGGCAGGTTCAGTAGTTTTTGGTGGTGCTCCAGTCTTCTGTACGTGGTGCCTGTACGCCGAAAGTGTCCCGCAATTCTTCTGGCCACCGACAGCATCTCTTGCACGCCCCTGTCGTTTTTTAAAAAATTCTGCACCACCAAATTCAAGGTATGTGCAAAACATGGGACGTGCTGGAATTTGCCCATATTTAATGCACACACAATATTGCTGGCGTTGTCCGATGCCACAAATCCACAGGAGAGTCCAATTGGGGTAAGCCATTCCGCGATGATCTTCCTCAGTTGCCGTAAGAGGTTTTCAGCTGTGTGCGTATTCTGGAAACCGGTGATACAAAGCGTAGCCTGCCTAGGAAAGAGTTGGCGTTTGCGAGATGCTGCTACTGGTGCCGCCGCTGCTGTTCTTGCGGCGGGAGTCCATACATCTACCCAGTGGGCTGTCACAGTCATATAGTCCTGACCCTGCCCTGCTCCACTTGTCCACATGTCCGTGGTTAAGTGGACATTGGGTACAGCTGCATTTTTTAGGACACTGGTGACTCTTTTTCTGAGGTCTGTGTACATTTTCGGTATCGCCTGCCTAGAGAAATGGAACCTAGATGGTATTTGGTACCGGGGACACAGTACCTCCAACAAGTCTCTAGTTGGCTCTGCAGTAATGATGGATACCGGAACCACGTTTCTCACCACCCAGGATGCCAAGGCCTCAGTTATCCGCTTTGCAGTAGGATGACTGCTGTGATATTTCATCTTCCTCGCAAAGGACTGTTGAACAGTCAATTGCTTACTGGAAGTAGTACAAGTGGGCTTACGACTTCCCCTCTGGGATGACCATCGACTCCCAGCGGCAACAACAGCAGCGCCAGCAGCAGTAGGCGTTACACGCAAGGATGCATCAGAGGAATCCCAGGCAGGAGAGGACTCGTCAGAATTGCCAGTGACATGGCCTGCAGGACTATTGGCATTCCTGGGGAAGTAGGAAATTGACACTGAGGGAGTTGGTGGGGTGGTTTGCGTGAGCTTGGTTACAAGAGGAAGGGATTTACTGGTCAGTGGACTGCTTCCGCTGTCGCCCAAAGTTTTTGAACTTGTCACTGACTTATTATGAATGCGCTGCAGGTGACGTATAAGGGAGGATGTTCCGAGGTGGTTAACGTCCTTACCCCTACTTATTACAGCTTGACAAAGGCAACACACGGCTTGACACCTGTTGTCCGCATTTCTGTTGAAATAGTTCCACACCGAAGAGCTGATTTTTTTGGTATTTTCACCAGGCATGTCAACGGCCATATTCCTCCCACGGACAACAGGTGTCTCCCCGGGTGCCTGACTTAAACAAACCACCTCACCATCAGAATCCTCCTGGTCAATTTCCTCCCCAGCGCCAGCAACACCCATATCCTCCTCATCCTGGTGTACTTCAACACTGACATCTTCAATCTGACTATCAGGAACTGGACTGCGGGTGCTCCTTCCAGCACTTGCAGGGGGCGTGCAAATGGTGGAAGGCGCATGCTCTTCACGTCCAGTGTTGGGAAGGTCAGGCATCGCAACCGACACAATTGGACTTTCCTTGTGGATTTGGGATTTCGAAGAACGCACAGTTCTTTGCGGTGCTACTGCTTTTGCCAGCTTGAGTCTTTTCATTTTTCTAGCGAGAGGCTGAGTGCTTCCATCCTCATGTGAAGCTGAACCACTAGCCATGAACATAGGCCAGGGCCTCAGCCGTTCCTTGCCACTCCGTGTGGTAAATGGCATATTGGCAAGTTTACGCTTCTCCTCCGACAATTTTATTTTAGGTTTTGGAGTCCTTTTTTTACTGATATTTGGTGTTTTGGATTTGACATGCTCTGTACTATGACATTGGGCATCGGCCTTGGCAGACGACGTTGCTGGCATTTCATCGTCTCGGCCATGACTAGTGGCAGCAGCTTCAGCACGAGGTGGAAGTGGATCTTGATCTTTCCCTAATTTTGGAACCTCAACATTTTTGTTCTCCATATTTTAATAGGCACAACTAAAAGGCACCTCAGGTAAACAATGGAGATGGATGGATACTAGTATACAATTATGGATGGACTGCCGAGTGCCGACACAGAGGTAGCTACAGCCGTGGACTACCGTACTGTACTGTGTCTGCTGCTAATATAGACTGGTTGATAAAGAGATGTAGTATGTATGTATAAAGAAGAAAGAAAAAAAACACGGGTAGGTGGTATACAATTATGGACGGACTGCCGAGTGCCGACACAGAGGTAGCTACAGCCGTGGACTACCGTACTGTACTGTGTCTGCTGCTAATATAGACTGGATGATAATGAGATGTAGTATGTATAAAGAAGAAAAAAAAAACACGGGTAGGTGGTATACAATTATGGATGGACTGCCGAGTGCCGACACAGAGGTAGCTACAGCCGTGGACTACCGTACTGTACTGTGTCTGCTGCTAATATAGACTGGTTGATAATGAGATGTAGTATGTATGTATAAAGAAGAAAGAAAAAAAAAACACGGGTAGGTGGTATACAATTATGGACGGACTGCCGAGTGCCGACACAGAGGTAGCTACAGCCGTGGACTACCGTACTGTACTGTGTCTGCTGCTAATATAGACTGGATGATAATGAGATGTAGTATTTATAAAGAAGAAAGAAAAAAAAACCACGGGTAGGTGGTATACAATTATGGATGGACTGCCGAGTGCCGACACAGAGGTAGCTACAGCCGTGGACTACCGTACTGTACTGTGTCTGCTGCTAATATAGACTGGATGATAATGAGATGTAGTATGTATAAAGAAGAAGAAAAAACCACGGGTAGGTGGTATACAATTATGGATGGACTGCCGAGTGCCGACACAGAGGTAGCTACAGCCGTGGACTACCGTACTGTACTGTGTCTGCTGCTAATATAGACTGGATGATAATGAGATGTAGTATGTATAAAGAAGAAAGAAAAAAAACCACGGGTAGGTGGTATACAATTATGGACGGACTGCCGAGTGCCGACACAGAGGTAGCTACAGCCGTGGACTACCGTACTGTACTGTGTCTGCTGCTAATATAGACTGGATGATAATGAGATGTAGTATGTATAAAGAAGAAAGAAAAAAAAAACACGGGTAGGTGGTATACAATTATGGATGGACTGCCGAGTGCCGACACAGAGGTAGCTACAGCCGTGGACTACCGTACTGTACTGTGTCTGCTGCTAATATAGACTGGATGATAATGAGATGTAGTATGTATAAAGAAGAAAAAAAAAACCACGGGTAGGTGGTATACAATTATGGATGGACTGCCGAGTGCCGACACAGAGGTAGCTACAGCCGTGGACTACCGTACTGTACTGTGTCTGCTGCTAATATAGACTGGATGATAATGAGATGTAGTATGTATAAAGAAGAAAGAAAGAAAAACCACGGGTAGGTGGTATACAATTATGGACGGACTGCCGAGTGCCGACACAGAGGTAGCTACAGCCGTGGACTACCGTACTGTACTGTGTCTGCTGCTAATATAGACTGGATGATAATGAGATGTAGTATGTATAAAGAAGAAAGAAAAAAAAACCACGGGTAGGTGGTATACAATTATGGATGGACTGCCGAGTGCCGACACAGAGGTAGCTACAGCCGTGGACTACCGTACTGTACTGTGTCTGCTGCTAATATAGACTGGATGATAATGAGATGTAGTATGTATAAAGAAGAAAAAAAAAACCACGGGTAGGTGGTATACAATTATGGATGGACTGCCGAGTGCCGACACAGAGGTAGCTACAGCCGTGGACTACCGTACTGTACTGTGTCTGCTGCTAATATAGACTGGATGATAATGAGATGTAGTATGTATAAAGAAGAAAGAAAAAAAAACCACGGGTAGGTGGTATACAATTATGGACGGACTGCCGAGTGCCGACACAGAGGTAGCTACAGCCGTGGACTACCGTACTGTACTGTTTCTGCTGCTAATATAGACTGGTTGATAATGAGATGTAGTATGTATAAAGAAGAAAGAAAAAAAAACCACGGGTAGGTGGTATACAATTATGGATGGACTGCCGAGTGCCGACACAGAGGTAGCTACAGCCGTGGACTACCATACTGTACTGTGTCTGCTGCTAATATAGACTGGATGATAATGAGATGTAGTATGTATAAAGAAGAAAAAAAAAACCACGGGTAGGTGGTATACAATTATGGATGGACTGCCGAGTGCCGACACAGAGGTAGCTACAGCCGTGGACTACCGTACTGTACTGTGTCTGCTGCTAATATAGACTGGATGATAATGAGATGTAGTATGTATAAAGAAGAAAGAAAAAAAAAACCACGGGTAGGTGGTATACAATTATGGATGGACTGCCGAGTGCCGACACAGAGGTAGCTACAGCCGTGAACTACCGTACTGTGTCTGCTGCGACTGGATGATAAATAATGATATAAAAAATATATATATATCACTACTGCAGCCGGACAGGTATATATTATATAATGACGGACCTGCTGGACACTGTCAGCAGAATGAGTTTTTTATAGAATAAAAAAACACCACACAAGTCACACGACGAGTGTTTAACTTTTTCAGGCAATCACAATATAGTATACTATACTGGTGGTCAGTGTGGTCAGGTCACTGGTCAGTCACACTGGCAGTGGCACTCCTGCTGCAAAAGTGTGCACTGTTTAATTTTAATAATATGTACTCCTGGCTCCTGCTATAACCTATAACTGCTCCCCAGTCTCCCCCACAATTAAGCTGTGTGAGCACAGTCAGATATTATACATAGATGATGCAGCACACTGGGCTGAGCACAGATATGGTATGTGACTGAGTCACTGTGTATCGTTTTTTTCAGGCAGAGAACGGATTATATTAAATAAAACTGCACTGGTGGTCACTGGTCAGTGGTCAGTCACTAGTAAACTCTGCACTCTCTAGTACTCCTAAGCTCCAGTAAATCAAGTGTCTCTGTCTCAATCTCACTCTCTCTCTTCTAATCTAAATGGAGAGGACGCCAGCCACGTCCTCTCCCTATCAATCTCAATGCACGTGTGAAAATGGCGGCGACGCGCGGCTCCTTATATAGAATCCGAGTCTTGCGATAGAATCCGAGCCTCGCGAGAATCCGACAGCGTCATGATGACGTTCGGGCGCGCTCGGGTTAACCGAGCAAGGCGGGAAGATCCGAGTCGCTCGGATCCGTGTAAAAAAAGCTGAAGTTCGGGCGGGTTCGGATTCCGAGGAACCGAACCCGCTCATCTCTAGTATGCAACAGGGTAGACACAGCAGAGGTTCTATTTACTAAAGTCCCGATTTTGTCCAAGTTTTTTTTTTTCAAAGTGTCAACAAGGAAATTTACTAAGCACAAATCTCGGCAGTGTTGGGGCTATTCGTAATGTTTTTCATGGCAGAGGTCAGAAATACGAATGAATAGACCATCGGTCAAACACAGCTGTTTGTTCATACAACACAGTAATAAGAATTTGTATTCTCAATCACTGCCGACACTAGCCAAACACTGCAGGTAAAGCATTGACTTTGTAAAAAAAAAAAAAGCAGCAAAATAAATAGACCTGCTTTCTCCTGGCATGTTTGGATAGTAATGCACGGATCAGTGAGCTCCGTGCATGCTTATCTGTGGGAATAGGTCTGCTTTCCTTAAAAATGATTTTTTTTAAATTGCGTGGGGTCCCTCCTCCTAAGCATAACCAGCCTCGGGCTCTTTGAGCCAGTCCTGGTTGTAAAAATACAGGGGGGAAAATGCGTAGGGTTCTCCATATTTATACAACCAGCATCTGGCTCTGCGTCCGGTCCTGGTTAAAAAAAATACGGGGGACAAAAGATGTAGGGATCCCCCGTATTTTTAAAACCAGCACCGGGCTCCAATAGCCAGAGAGCTAATGCCACAGCAAGGGGCCACTTTTATTCTGGTCCCTGCGGCCATGGCATTACACCCCCAACTAGTCATCCCTGGCTGGGGTTCCCTGGAGGAGTGGGGAACCCTTAAATCAAGGGGTCCCCCCCTCCAGGCACCCAAGGACCAGGGGTGAAGCCTGAGGCTGTCCCCCTCCCATCCCTGGGCGGTGGATGGGGGGCTGATAGACTTTGTGTAAAAAAATAATATTTTTTCTTGGAGAACCACAAGTACTAGCATGCAGGGAAATAACGGGGCCGCTGGTACCTGTAGTTCTACAACAACAAAAATACCCAAATAAAAACAACACACACACACACACCATGTAAGTAAAACTTTAATTTACATACATGCACACATACACACTCACATACTTACCTAGTGTCCCACGGATCCCTTCCGTCCCCATGTCAAGTAGAATCCATGGGGTACCTGTCAAATAAAAATTATACTTACAACCAATCCAGTGTAGATCTGTTCTCTTCTTATCCGACATAATCCAGGGTCTTGAATAAAATAAATAACCTGAAACCCAATCCACGCCACTAAAGGGGTTCCATGTTTACACATGGAACCCCTTTCCACGAATGCCGGGACCCCCGTGACTTCTGTCACTGAAGGTCGCGCCAGCCAATCAGGGAGCGCCACGTCATGGCGCTCTCCTGAATGACAGGCTAGGAGCGCACAGCCAATCAGGAGGAGCGCACTGGCTAGAATGGAGGAGAGCGCTCCTCCATTCTACCCACTGATGGGAACTTTTACTCAGCAGCTTAGTAAATTTCCGAAAAATGGATTCAAAAAGTTGCAGTAAAATACATCCGATAAAAATTGAGTTTAAACTCCCAGCAAATCGGCACAAACACGATTTTTAGTAAATATACCCCCAGATGGGGTAAAACATATGTCTGATGACCTAGGTAGACTAGAGGAATGATCAAGAGTGTAGTAATTACAGTTTAATGCCCAAAAATGCAAAATCATGCATTTGGGTCGCAAAAATCCAAAGGCTAAATATAGTATTAATGGCACTATATTGGAAACTACTGAGGAGGAACGGGATCTAGGAGTCACTATTTCAGGTGACTTAAAGGCAGGTCAGCAATGTAACAAAGCAATGAGGAAGGCTAGTCAGATGCTTGGCTGCATCTAGAATACTGTGTTCAATTCTGGAGGCCATATCTTCAAAAGGATATTAATACATTATAGACTGTACAAAGAAGGACAACTAAAATGGTGCATGGCCTACATCACAAAACATACCCAGAAAGACTAAGAAAATCTCAATATGTATAGTTTGGAGCAGAGAAGGGAAAGGGGGGACATGATAGAAACTTTAAAATATATCAAGTGTTTTAACAAAGTCCAGGAGGGAAACATTCTATATATTAAAAGAAGCAATAGGACACAAGGACATGCACTGAGACTTGAATCGGGGGGCGGGTTCATGAGAAATGAGGAAAAATTACTTCACAGAAAGGGTAGTGGACAAGTGGAATACCGCCCATCAGAGGTGGTAGAGGCTAAGACAGTAGAGCAGTTTAAACATGCATGGGATAGACATAAGGAAATCCTTACAAAGAAATAAGGATCAAATAAGTTTGAGATAAAAATATGCTTAAAAATAGGGCAGACTAGATGGGCCAAGTGGTTCTCATCTGCCATCAAATTCTATGTTTCTATGTTTTTATAAACAGGACATGCACACTTTAACAAACCAATCATTTTAGCGACAGGGTCTGCCACACGACTGTGGCTTGTCATGACTGTGGTTTTTGTGAACCCGGTGTTAGTGAAGTCTGTGTGGGCGACTGGAGGACCATGTGTATATTAGGCTGGTCTGTAGGAATCAGTGAGAAGGAGTAATCCCTGACCAGGGATCGAACCCTGGCTTCAGCAGAGGCAGACGTATCCTGACCACTGGATTACCAGGGACTTTGTGTTGATAGCAGGATGGTGAACATATTGGTGAGATTGAACTGGATATACTGTCACAGGAGTAGGTGCTTGTGTACTCAAGGTTACTATGAAATAGGTTCTCTGGAGTTGCGCAGAACTGGGCTGGTTACTAACGAGATTGAGAACCAGACTGGAACTGGGACAGTTGCTGGTGAGATTGTGAGCCAGACTGGTTACTGGTGAGACTGAGAACCAGGCTGGTTACTGGTGAGACTGAGAACTGGGCTGGTTACCGGTGAGACTGGGAACTGCACTGTGAACCGGGCTGTGTACCGGTATACTGGAACGCAACTGTAAGTAGAACAATGACTGTAGCTGTGACTTTAAGGCAAGGCTGAAGAACACTGCGGCTGTGTCTTTAAGACGAGACTGAAGAATACTGTGGCAGTGGCTTTAAGATGAGACTGGAGAATACTGCAGCTGTGACTTTAAGATGAGACTGTAGAAAACTGCAGCTGTGGCTTTAAGACGAGACTGAAGACTACTGCAGCTGTGCTTTAAGATGAGACTGTAGAATACTGCAGCTGTGGCTTTAAGATTAAACTGTAGAATACTGCAGCTGTGTCTTTAACATGAGACTGTAGAATACTGCAGCTGTGGCTTTAAGATGAGACTGTAGATGACTGCAGCTGTGGCTTTAAGATGAGACTGGAGAAATATTGGATATCAATGGTAACGCAACTGTAATCCAGACTGGGTAGTAAAAGAGCAGAGTTTTACAGGAACCGAAGTACAAGTGTTACCTTTAGGAAGCTCAGCTTCTAAGCTCACACAAAGCTGTCTGTGACACAAGGAACTGGCAGAGTCTGCAACTGAAGTCTCCAGACTGATACTTCCTGGTCCTTGATGATTGGTGAGCAGAGACAGGTGATTCAGAGAATTTCAGGACTTTCAGGCAAAGAACTCAGGACTCAGGAAACTCATGGTATAGGCAAGCTGTTTATCCCAGTGAGCTGAAACACACAGGATCCAGGACAGAGATGACAGAGGTAAGTCACCAAATATGAGAACTACAGTGAGGATCGTTACAGTACCCCCCTCTTCAAGGGTGGACTCTGGACACCCATCTTGAATCTTAGAGGAACTTGAAAAATTCATGCAGAAGAACTTAGGACCTTTGTCCATGCCTCTTCTTCTTACAGGAACATCTGGACATAACCAGGGAGAGTGGAATTTCAGAAGGAGATACTTAAATTATCATTGGAAGCAGTGGCGTAACTAGAAATTTTTCTCCCCCAAGCCAAAAAATTCTTCGCCCCCCCCCCCCCCCTTCATGCTCCATAATTGGGAGCAAGAAAGGGATAAATATGCGCGCCTACGGCGCGCGCCAAAAAAGGGGCGTGGTTTTGTTGGAGTGGGCGTGGTTTCGCATAAAGGGGCGTGGCATTGCAGGAAAAGACTACCTTATACCCCAGTTTTGCAACCTGCACGCCCATACGTTGGCCACCACAGGAAAGAAAAATAATCCTGGTTCATGCCCCTTACATTATTTGTCATTTTTCCTCCTTATAGTAATGCCCAGTATACATTATGCCACATACTTCAATGGCCCTTAGACATTATGCCGCACACAATAATGCACGACACAATATGCACACACTGTAATGCCCCCGACACATTATGCCACACACCGTAATGTCTGTGACACATTATGCCACACACCGTAATGCCTGTGACACATTATGACAGGAATCGCAATGCCCGTTATACATTATGCTACACACTGCAATGCCCGATACATTATAGCACATACAATGTCTGTGACACATTATGACACACACCGCAATGTCCGTGATACATTATGCCACACACTGCAATGCCCGATACATTATAGCACATACAATGCCTGTGACACATTATGCCACACACTGCAATGACCTTGAGACATTATACCACAATGCCCGTGATATAGTATACCATACACCGTAATGCCTGTGACACATACCGCAATGCCCTGCCCGTTATACCCTATGCCACACATCGCAATGCCCGTTATGTATTATGCCACACTGCAATGACCCTGAGACATTATACCACATACCACAATGCCCGTGATATAGTAAACCACACACCGTAATGCCTGACACATTATGACACACACCGCAATGTCCGTGATACATTATGCCACACACTGCAATGACCCTGAGACATTATACCACATATCACAATGCCCACGATATAGTATACCATACACCGTAATGCCTGTGACACATTATGACACACACCGCAATGTCCGTGATACATTATGCCACACACCGTAATGCCCATTACACATTAAGTCCTACAGTAAGGCTTCTAATTACTTTTCAATTACCTGCTTGTTGTCAGGGGTTTCATGCACTGGGTGTCATGCTCGTCGCCAGGGGTTTCATGCTCTTGGTTCCATGCACGGTGCCAGGGGTTTTCATGCTCAGGGTGTCATGCTCGTTGCCAGGGGTTTCATGCACTGGGTGTCATGCTCGTTGCCAGGTGTTTCATGCACTGGGTGTCATGCTCGTTGCCAGGTGTTTCATGCACTGGGTGTCATGCTCGTTGCTAGGAGGTAGTCCTTGTTGCTAGGGCTGTGCTCCCAGTGCCACATATGTCCCCAATGCCAGATATTCCCCCACGGTGCCAGGTACTTACATGCCCCAGTGCCAAATATAGTCCCCCCCCATGTGCCAGGTACACATATAACGCCCCAGTGCCACATATGCCCCCAGTGCCAGATATCCCCCCCCAGTGCCACATATGCCCCCAGTGCCAGATATGCCCCAGTGCCATATATTCCCCCCCAGTGCCAAATATGCCCCCAGTGCCATATATGCCCCCAGTGCCAGATATTCCCCCCCAGTGCCAGATATTCCCCCCGTGCCATATATGCCCCCAGTGCCAGATATTCCCCCCCAGTGCCAGATATTCCCCCTGTGCCATATATGCCCCCAGTGCCAGATATCCCCCCCAGTGCCATATATGCCCCCAGTGCCAGATATTCCCCCCCAGTGCCATATATGCCCTCAGTGCCAGATATTCCCCCCCAGTGCCATATATGCCCCAGTGCCAGATATCCCCCCCCAGTGCCAGATATTCCCCCCAGTGCCAGATATTCCCCCTAGTGCCATATATGCCCTAGTGCCAGATATCCCCCCCCAGGGCCAGATATTCCCCCCAGTGCCATATATGCCCCCAGTGCCATATATGCCCCCCGTGCCATATATGCCCCCAGTGCCAGATATCCCCCCCCAGTGCCATATATGCCCCCAGTGCCAGATATTCCCCCCCAGTGCCATATATGCCCCAGTGCCAGATATCCCCCCCCAGTGCCAGATATGCCCCCCAGTGCCAGAAATGCCCCAGTGCCAGATATTCCTCCCCCCCCCCCCGTGCCATATATGCCCCCAGTGCCATATATGCCCCAGTGCCAGATATCCCCCCCCAGTGCCAGATATTCCCCCCAGTGCCATATATGCCCCCAGTGCCAGATATTCCCCCCAGTGCCATATATGCCCCCAGTGCCAGATATCCCCCCCCCCCAGTGCCATATATGCCCCCAGTGCCAGATATTCCCCCCCAGTGCCATATATGCCCCAGTGCCAGATATGCCCCCAGTGCCAGATATTCCCCCCAGTGCCAGAAATGCCCCAGTGCCAGATATTCCTCCTCCCCCCCCGTGCCATATATACCCCCAGTGCCAGATATTTACCCCCCCCCCCCCCCCCGTCGCTTTTTGGAGGGACACGGAGGGCACAGCTCGTCTGTCCTGTGTCCCTCCTGCTGCAACATCTCCGGCGGCCGCGGGTCTAATAGGGGGAAGTGCCGGTTCGTGAGCCAATTAGAGCTCACGGACGGCACTTCCCCCTATTAGACCCGCGGCCGCCGGAGATGATGCAGCAGGAGGGACACAGGGAGGCGTGCTGTGTGCCCTCCGTGTCCCTCCAAAAAGCGGCGGAGGGAAGGAGACTGCAGACTGACATGCGGACGCTCGTCCGCATGTCAGTCTGCTGTAAATCAGTGGCGCCCCCGCAGCCCCTCGCCCCCAAGCCACCGCGAGGACTGCGGGGGCAGTAGTTACGCCACTGATTGGAAGGACAGGACAAACCTCCTTCTGCATCAGACTGTTGCAGGTCAAATGAAGAAGAACCTGAATTCCCTTTTGAGCATGATTTTTTAACCGAGTTAGATTCCAAAGGTTTATGACTACATTCTTTAACCACAGCATTACTAAAAGTCTGTAAATCATGGAACACAGGATCATTATCCTCAAAAAGCATGTTAGCCCACTCCAAAGCTCTTCCTCTGAATGCCAGGAATAGATGTCGAGTAATGTTGGAGGAGTTACTGCACCTGAAGGATCCGACTCCATCAGAGAGAGAAATCGATCAACTAGAGTGGCATATTGCAATAAATCTCCATCAAAGAAAATAGGTGCTAAAGCAGTGGATGAAAGCTTAGAGTCTAAAACTGATGACGCACCCTCAGAAGCTGGATTGGGGATAGTTTGAGGGACATCAGACTGATGAAGAAATATCCTTTCTGAAGTTGTCTGGCTGAAATCTTCAACTGAGAAATCACTTAAAATGTCCTCCTGGATGGAGACGCTAGTAATTCTCCATGACGCTGCGACACTTGCGTCTGTGACTAAGGTAAATTACTCTGGGGACTGGACAGAGGAAGCAACATCAGTAACCTTCTCAGCAATATTAGCCTGATGTCCTTTAACCAAGTCAGCAGATGGAACAATAGATTGCTCAGAAATGCTTAGGGACAAAGCTGAGAAAACTGTACTCAGATCGGTATGCAGCTCTGTAGCATGTTCTGACTTTAAGTGAACAACCTTGGGATATTTCTTGACTTTAGCGGAAATATTCCGACATTGATGAGAAGAGGTATTCGAGTTCCCCGCATAAGCTGTGGACTCAATGGTGGAAGACGAGGAAACAGAATGAGAAACAGACTGAAGTCTAATTTTAGAACCAGATGGTGGAGTCCTTTACTGGGAATAACTGACAAAAGTTCTTTACTTGGACCAATGCTTGGAATCAGTTTGAGTCCAGATGAGCTTGAACTGACTGAAACTGGAGAAATCTTTGGCTGGACGAGTAGGACCGGATTGGATCCAAGCATACTTGAATTGGCTGGAACCAAAGGAGACTGACCAAGCTGGTCTTGGGGTATTGCTGGACCGGCTGGAACCAGGACAGGCTAACCAAGCAGAGCCTGGAGTATTGATGGACCAGCTGGAACCGGGATGGACTGACCAGGCTGGGCCTGGAGTATTGCTGGACCGGCTGGAACCAGGAAAGACAGATTCCGGCTGGAACCAGAGTGAGTAGAATCCAAGTGTTCAGATGGCCCATCCTGGACCTGAACCATGCTGGATGCCAACATGGTGGTGCTCTCAGAAGATGGCAAACAGGAGTTCATAACTGCATCTCTAGCACAAAGATTCCCATCTGGAAACTTAACTCTGGATACTTCCCTTGGGGATGAAACTCTGGTGACCCCCTGCTGGGGTTGACGAATCAGACACCTCTGTCAGGGTTGTTATTTCCAGCACCCCTCCTGGGGTTGACAGATCAGATACTCCTTTTTGAGTAGAAGACTCATAAGCCCCTACTAAAGCTTGAACATTGGATAACCCTCCTTGGGCTGCACACTCAGAACCCCCTCCTGGGGCTGGACACCTAGAACCCCCTCCTGGGGCTGGTCACTTGGAACCCCCTCCTGGGGTTGGACACTCGGAATCCCCTCCTGGGGCTGGACGCCAGGAACCCCCTCCTGGGGCTGGACGCCCAGAACCCCGTCCTGGGGCTGGATGACCGGAACCCCCTCCTGGGGCTGGACACATGGACACCCCTCCTTGGGCTGAAGACACGGATGCCCCTCCTTGGGCTGAAGACACGGATACCCCTCCATGGGCTGAAGACATGGATGCCCCTCCTTGGGCTGAAGACATGGACGCCCCTCCTTGGGCTAAAGACACGAACGTCCCTCGTTTGGCTGAAGACACGGACGCCCCTCTTTGGGCTGAAGACACGGACTCCTCTGTGACTTTACATGGCTTTAACATTCTTTTCTGGACACACAACTTTGGATAGGGACTTTTAATCACAGGACCCCAGTCATAAATTTGAGTCTCTTTTAGAGTAGCCTTCTTGACACCACCGTCAGCAGTAGCAGTATGTATTAAAATCTGGTAGAGAATCCGCAGTTGGTCAGGAGTCTAAGTACAGAGAGTCCGAGAATCTCTGGAGAATGAGATCCGCTGCAGACACTGTGCCAATTGATGCTGAGTCGACTCCAAACCCTCCAAGCGTCCTGCAATATTGCTTAGGAAGTCTTGCATCAGACAAACACTTTCGAACGGGTCCATGCTGCCAGTTCCTACTGTCATGACTGTTGTTTTTGTGAACCCAGTGTTAGTGAAGTCTGTGTGGGCGACTGGAGGACTATGTGTATATTAGGCTGGTCTATAGGAATCAGTGAGAAAAAGGAGCAATCCCTGACCAGGGATCAAACCCGGGCCTCGGCAGAGGGAGCCGTATCCTGACCACTGGATCACCATGGACTAGGTGTTGATAGCAGGATGGTGAATGTATTGGTGAGATTGAACTGGATATACTGTCACAGGAGTAGGTGCTTGTGTACTCAAGGTTACTATGAAATAGGTTCTCTGGAGTTGCGCAGAACTGGTCTGGTTACTAACGAGATTGAGAACCAGACTGGTTACTGGTGAGACTGGAACTGGGATGGTTGCTGGTGAGATTGTGAGCCGGACTGGTTACTGGTGAGACTGAGAACTGGGCTGGTTACTGGTGAGACTGAGAACCGCGCTGGTTACCGGTGAGACTGGGAACCGCACTGTGAACCGGGCTGTGTACCGGTATACTGGAGTGCAACCGTAAGTAGAACAATGACTGTAGCTGTGACTTTAAGGCAGGGCTGAAGAACACTGCGGCTGTGTCTTTAAGACGAGACTGAAGAATACTGCGTCAGTGGCTTTAAGACGAGACTGGAGAATACTGCAGCTGTGTCTTTAACATTAGACTGTAGAATACAGCAGCTGTAGCTTTAAGATGAGACTGTAGAATACTGCAGCTGTGGCTTTAAGATGAGACAAGAATACTGCAGCTGTGGCTTTAAGATGAGACTGCAGAAATACTGGATATCAATGGTAACACAACTGTAATCCAGACTGAGTAGTAAAAGAGTTTTACAGGAACCGAAGTACAAGTGTTACCTTTAGGTAGCTGTGACACAATGAACTCAAGTCTCCAGACTGATACTTCCTGGTCCTTGATGATTGGTGAGCAGGTGAACAGGATTGGATAACTCCAGGTCAGGTGATCAGACCCTGTCACGTCAGTACTTTAAATTAGGCTCTGATGTGGAGTGAGATCTAGCAGACCGAAAGAGCACTGAAGCCTGAACTTCTACAAATGAACAGAAGATGCTGGCTTTTAGGCCTAAACTCCAGATTGCTGAATTCAGATTCACACAGAAGGTTTATCACCACAAGTGGATCTCGTTTACTCTTACCTTCCAGGCAGAGAACTCAGGACTCAGGAAACTCATGGTATTGGCAAGCTGTTTCTCCCAGTGAGCAGAAAGACGCAGGATCGAGGACAGAGATGGCAGAGGTAAGTTACCAAATATGAGAACTACTGGGAGGATCGTGACATAGCTGAAATGTCTGGTTTGTTTGGGCCCCCACCAAAAAGAAGCAATCAATCTCAACTTGCACAAACTGGCTCTACAGAGGCAAGATGTTGACCTCATCCTCTGATTCCTCACCCCTTTCAGTGTGTACATCCTCCTCCTCACAGAGTATTAATTCTTCCCCACTGGAATCCACCATCACAGGTCCTTGTGTACTTTCTGGAGGCTGGTAAAGGTCTTCCCGGAATTTATAATTTATTTTGATAACCATCATCTTTTCCACATTTTGTGGAAGTAACCTCCTATGCCGATCGCTGACAAGGTTACCGGCTGCACTAAACACTGTTTTAGAGTACACATTGGAGGGGGGGGACAACTTAGGTAAAATAAAGCCAGTTTGCGCAAGGGCATCCAAATTGCCTCTTTTTCCTGCCAGTATACATTGTTGCAACATTGTGTTCCCTAATTGCTTGATTTTTTAAATGCAACAATTGATATAGACACCTGAAAACTGCTCTGTGGACTCTTATTTTGTGTCTACTTCATATCTATATTTAATTCCCTACCTCTAATCAAGGCATTTTTAAATGCTGGGGGGCTGCCAGTATGTGAGGACTACCTAGACTTTAGGTCTGAATTGCCTACTTGGATGCTGACATGCCTACTTGGACTGTCTGACATCCCTACTGTCTGACATGCCTACTTGGATGCTGTCATTTATATAAATGTCCACAATTCTTTCAATGGTGATAGAATCATATGCAGTGACAGTAGACATGTCAGTAATTTTTGGCAGGTCCTTCAGTCCGGACCAGATGCCAGCACTTGCTCCTGACTGCCCTGCATCACCGGCAGCGGGTGGGCTAGGAAATCTTATCCTTTTCCTTGCAGCCCCAGTTGCAGGAGAAAATGAAGGAGCTGTTGATGGGTCACGTTCCGCTTGAGATGACAATTTTCTCACCAGCAGGGCTTTGAACCTCTGCAGACTTGTGCCTACCGGAAAGAGAGATACAACGTAGGCTTTAAACCTAGGATCGAGCACTGTGGCCAAAATGTAGTGCTCTGATTTCAACAGATTAACCACCCTTGAGTGCTGGCAAAGCGAATGAAGGACTCCATCAACAAGTCCCACATACTTAGCGGAATCGCTCCGTCTTAGTTCCTCCTTCAATTTATCCAGCTGCTTCTGCAAAAGCTGATGAGGGGAATGACCTGACTCAAGATGGCAGTGTCTGAACTGACTGCACGTGTGGCAAGTTCGAAGGGTTGGAGAAACTTGCACAAGATGGAAATAATTATCCACTGTGCTTGAGTCAGGTGCATTATCCCTCCTATGCCTATATCGTAGGTGGATGTATAGGCTTGAATTGCCTTTTGCTGCTCCTCCATCCTCTGAAGCATATAGAGTGTTGAATTCTACCTCGTTACCACCTCTTGCTTCAGGTGATGGCAGGGCAGGTTCAGGAGTGTTTGCTGGTGCTCCAGTCTTCGGCACATGGTGGCTGAATGTCAAAAGTGGCCCACAATCTTTCGGGCCACCGACAGCATCTTCTGCATGCCACTGTCATTTTTCATAAAATTCTGCACCACCAAATTAATTGTATGTGCAAAACATGGGACGTGCTGGAATTTGCCCAGATGTAATGCACGGACAATATTGATAGCGTTGTCCGACATCACAAATCCCCAGGAGAGTCCAATTTGGGTAAGTTATTGTGTGATGATGTCCCTCAGTTTCCGTAAGAGGTTGTCAGCGGTGTGCCTTTTACGGAAAGCAGTGATACATAGCGTAGCCTGCCTAGGAACGAGTTGGCGTTTGCGAGATGCTGCTACTGGTGACGCTGCTGTTGCTGCTGCGGGAGGCAATACATATATCCAGTGGGCTGTCACAGTCATATAGTCCTTAGTCTGCCCTGCTCCACTTGTCCACATGTCCGTGGTTAAGTGGACAGTGGGTACAACTGCATTTTTTAGGGCACTGAGGACACTTCTTCTGACATCTCTGTACATTCTCGGTGTCACCTACCCAGTGAAGTGGAAACTAGATGGGATTTGGTACCAGGGACACACTACCTCCTTCAATTCTCTAAGTCCCACTGAACTAATGGGACTCCCCAAGGAGAGTCCAAGTGTGTCGGCAACCGCCGACACACTTGGACTCTCCTTGGGGATTTGTGATACCATCTTAGAACGCACTGTTTTGGCAGCTTAACTCTTATCATTTTTCTAGCAGGAGGATGAGGGCTTCCATCATCATGTGAAGCTGAACCACTAGTCATGAACATAGGCCAGAGCCTTAGCCGTTCCTTGACACTCCGTGTCGTAAATGGCATATTGGCAAGTTTACGTTTCTCCTCAGACCATTTAAATTTATTTATTTGCGTCTTTTTACTGAACTTTGGCTCTTTGAATTTTACATGCCATCTATTATCACATTGGGCATAGGCCTTCGCAGATGACATTGATGGCATTTCATCATCTATGTCATGATTAGTGGCAGCAGCTTCAGCACTAGGAGGAAATGGTTCTTGATCTTTCCCTATTTTATCCTCCAAATTTTTGTTTTCCATTATTTTTCTGGAGTTATATAACAATATACAGTACAGGAGAGCGTACCTCTACACCACACAGGGCAAACCCTGTTAAAATTATATGGATTAAATATTAATAACCCCTTTATTTGGAGTACATAATATACAGCACAGGACAGCACCACTGAACTTATATGGCAGCACCACTGGACTGAACTTATACGGCAGTACCACTGGAATTATACGGCAGTATCACTGGTATTATACGGCAGTACCACTGGATTTATATGGCAGTACCACTGGATTTACACGGCAGTACCACTGGACTCAATTTATACGGCAGTATCACTGGACTTATACAGCAGTACTACTAGAATTAATGGCAGTATCACTGGAATTCTATGGCAGTATCACTGGAATTATACAGCAGTACCACTGTATTTATATGGCAATACCACTAGACTGGATTTATACGCCAGTACCACTGGAATTATACTGCAGTATCACTGGAAATATACGGCAGTATCACTGGAATTATATGGCAGTACCACTGGACCTATAAAGCAGTACCACTGGACTGGATTTATACGGCAGTATCACTGGACTAATAAATCATTACCGCTGGAATTTTATGGCAGTACCACTGGAGGTATACGGCAGTATCACTGGACTGGATTTATACACCAGTATTACTGGATTTTTACGGCAGTACCACTGAATTTATATGGCAGTACTAATGGACATATACGGCAGTATCACTGGACATATACGGCAGTATCACTGGTTTTATACAGCAGTACCACTGGACATATACGGCAGTATCACTGGAATTATAAGGCAGTACAACTGGACTGGATTTATATGGCAGTACCACAGGACTTATATGGCAGTATCACTGGAATTATATGGCAGCACAACTGGACATATATGGCAGTATCACTGGACTGGATTTATATTCCAGTACCACTGGACTTATACACCAGTACCACTGGAATTATATGGCAGTATCACTGGAACAAGTTGGCAGTACCACTGGACATATATGGCAGTATCACTGGACTGGATTTATACGACAGTACCACTGGATTTATACAGCATAATTACTAGACATTTATGGCTGTATCACTGGACTGGATTTATACACGAGTATCACTATATTTATATGGCATGACCACTGGACATATATGGCAGTATCACTGAAATTATATGGCAGTACCAATGGACATATACGGCAGTATCACTGGACTGGATATATAAACCAGTACTGCTGGAATTATACGCCAGTACCACTGGAATTATACGGCAGTATCACTGGAATTATATGGCAGTATCACTGGAATTATACAGCAGTACCACTGGACATATACGGCAGTATCACTGGACTGGATTTATACGCCAGTACCACTGGAATTATATGGCAGTACCACTGGAATTATACAGCAGTATCATTGGACATATACATCAGTACACTGGACTGGATTTATACGCCAGTACCACTGGAATTATATGGCAGTACCACTGGACATATACGGCATTATCACTGGATTTATTCGACAGTACCACTGGACATATATGGCAGTATCACTGGACATATACAGCAGCACAGGGACACCACCACTGGACTGATGCAGGATAACACAGCACCACTGGACTGGACTTATACAGCAGCACTGGACATATGGCAGCAGAGGACACCACCACTGTGACTGAACTGATGCAGCACAAGACACTACCACTGAACTGATGCAGGATACTGAGGATAGAGACATGTTCTATCTCTACACTCTCCAATGCCGGAGTGAAAATGGCGGCAATGCACGGCTCCTTATATGGAATCCAAATCCCGCGAGAATCCGCCAGCAGGTTGATTTTGTTTCACCTCGTTCTGTTTCCAAGTCAGGCAGAAATACCCGAGCCTGACTCGGATCCGGGTTCGGGTAGTGACGTTCTGCCCGGCCAAGAATCATTGTCACTTTCTGCATCACTGCAGCACTGCGAGTGCCTCCCTGCTGATTGATATAAGCCACTGTTGTGTCGTTGTCTGACTGTACTTGTATGGGAGAACCATGAAGAAGGTCCTGAGTTATCTAAAGGGCCCTGTAAACCGCCTGAAGTTGCCTGACATTGATTGTAAGATCCCTTTCTGTTGGGGACCAGCAGAGAGAACTTGGCCCAGATGATCAACCACCATGACACTGCATAAATGACATTGTCATTTGTAGATGATGGTGGAGGACCTCTGGAGAATGTGCCAGAAGAAGGAGGTCATACAGATAAGGGAGTATATGTATTCCCTGTCATCGAAGATGAGCAGCCATCACTGCCATCAGTTTGGTGAGCACCATGGGGGCTGTAGAAAGACCAAAGTGTAGGGCCTTGAACTTTAAATGTTGACGGAGGATAGCAAATTGGAAATACTATTGATGACAGGGTGCTATAGGTACATGGAAGTATGCATCCTGTATATCCAGGGAGACCATAAAGTCCCCAGGCTGCATAGCTAGGACAATGGAACAAAGAGTTTCCATTAAAAACCTGGGCACTTTAGGTATTTGTTCAGTAACTTTAGATTTAAGATGGGGCAATGAGACCCATTGGGTTTCTGAATGAAAAAAAGTGTAGAATAGAATCCCTGGCCCTGTTGAGACACCGGGACACCCAATTGTAGTAAAGAGTGAATGACTATCCTCAGTTAAGTGTTGAAGTCTGCTGGTGGAATGGTAGGAAAGTATTGTCTGAGAGGACGAATGAGGAAAGAGAGTGCATACCCATGATAGACCACGTATTGAACCCAGGCATCTGTTGTGATCAGACACCATGTATGGCAAATTGAAGAAGATGGCCACCCACCCTGAGGTCCTCCCGGGGAAGGCCTGCCCCATCAAGCAGAGGGTTTATCCTCTGGTTTTGTAGTTGGGAGCCTAGCCACCCAGGCTTGTTTGAGTTTGGGCTTAGAAATCTTTGTGTGAGACTGTCCAGGGAAGGACTGACCTCTGGCCTTGCCCTGAGGGTGAAAGAACCAAAAGGAAGAAGTCCGAGGCCGCATAGAGGAGGCTGAAGGCAGGCAAGTAGTTTTAGAAGTTGCCAGGTTATTAACAATGTTGTCTTGTTCTGGCTTTCTTTACATCAGAGTCTGCCTTCCAGGAATGAAGCCAAACAATACAGCGCGCTGATACAGAAGCAGCCGAAGCCTTAGAGGACAGTAAAGCAGTATCCAGAGCTACTTCCCCATTGTAATAGGCGGCATCTCTGATGTTGGCAATTAAATACAGTTGATCCTTGGTTGCTTCTGAGGGAAAACTGCTTTCAAGGGCATCTGTCTAGTTTTCAATGACTTTAGCCACCCAGGCCATAGCCGCAGCAGGTCTAGCTGTGGCACCTGTAAGTGAATATAAAGATTTAAGGCGTGTCCAATTGTCTATACGGAAAGTTCTTAAGTGAGGATGCTGTTGGGATCGGCAGAATGGAACTTTTAATTAAACTTGTGACATGAGCATAAACCAAAGGTGGGTTTCCATTTTGTACAATCAGCTGTTGGTAACAGATAAAGCCCTTCTTGGAACCGTATATTTCTTGCTAGCAATTTTCCATGCCTCATTCATAGCCTCAGAGAAATTATATGAGTGTGGAAACTCAGCTACTACAACCTTCTGTCGTTTACACAGAGGATCTTTAGATTTTGGGGTTAGTTCAGTATTCTCAAGCTGGAGCGAGAATTTAACCACCCTAACTAAAGCAGCCACATTAAATGTGGACTGTACCTCTTCCTCCCCAGAGGGGGAGTCTGCATTAGACACCTTGGCCTGATCTGCTGCAGCAGAAGATTCCTCAGTATCTGAGAGTGGTGTAGACTGTGAGGATGGCACAGTATGCTTAGTGGCAGTAAGTGTAGGCAGTGTCACCTGGCCCTGTAATATGTTCTGAAATGCAGCCAATGAAGCTGCATAGAGTTAGAGAATAAGTCTTTCCAGGGATGAGGGATGGGTTGGACTGATATAGGCTGATAAATAGGTTGTAATGGCTGTGGTAGACCCATAGGGGGAGTCACAGATTGGTTTGCAATATGGTCAGCAATTTTAGCAAGCATGACAGAAGCCCAAGGAGGCTCTTGTGCTGGAGCTGGGAGAGCTGATCGGTGGCACAAGCAGTGCACTGACAATCCTGTAATAACTCCTGAGGTAAAACCTCTGTGTTACAGGTCCTACATATTACAAGACCAGGTGCCCCAGTCTGTTTAGCTGCCTTGCTTTTATTAGACATCACTGCAAGGAGTGTACAAACACAATATGGTATAATGTGTAACTGAGAATAGTATGTGACAGGCATGAGCCTGCACAACTACAATAACTTGCAATGTGTGGCGGAGTAAACCCTGTACACACCAGTATTCAAGGGTTACTGTAATAATAAAGGTACAGGGAAAGCAATATAATGTACAGAAGTACAGACACAGTACTAGCATAAGTCACATACAATGCAGAAATACAATTTACCTGCAGTGGGCACTGATTTCAACTACTTGGCTATTATTAGGGAGTTTGTAGGATAAAACTAGAAATAAAAGAGCGCTTGCAAGAATTATGTGTATGCGCAAAACCTGTGGAAAAAGATTTGATTAGTAGATGGTGTAATGTTTACAGCCCTTTTAGGACTTTGTAAGGACCGGGTTTAAAAACGAGCAGAAAAGAATGCTTTGATTCCTATCTAACTCTATCTAAATACCTTTCAAGCCGTTAGGATATATGGAGAGCTTCCACGTCCAGGTGTGATGGAATCCTTCAGTTTGTAGGATGCAGCGCTGTGTATAATTTCACTCCAAGGAGAGGTATACAGGGAGACCAAACCCAGCATTCCCGGTGACCTTCAGAGTTCTTGTAATGGCTGCCCAGTGTCTCTGTGAGGAAGGAGGGTGAGAGTAGAGCAGCCCAGGGTGGGAAGACCTCAGTGGAATGGTGCACTGCACTGGAGGAGGGGCTGCTTAGGAAGCACTGACTTACCCTTGCTGAAATCCACTACTGGTTTCCTGGCCTGTTAATAATCCCCAGCATCAGTAATGTTAAGCCCTGGTGGTCTAGTGGAGCTCAAGGTCATCTCCCTGGACTGGCAGTATACAGTAGGACTGCTGCGCTCATGGGTCCCACAAGCGGGAACCCAGCTTACATTGTCCCCTATAATTCTGGGTGCAGTCCGGGGTGCCCCTGTGTGACTCTGCTAGTGGAAGGTGCCAGGGTCCCACCGAAATCACATAGCTATAGCTGGTGTTGTGGCTCCGGTGGCGGTGATGGATCCGCAGCGCTGGCATCCAAGGGACTGGATCACTAGTGACCAGCTCCTGCTGGCACCAAACAAAAACTGAAGAGCCTGAGCTGTCAGCGGGGTATGAGGTGAGAGGGACCCAGTGTATCTTGGGAGGCTCAAAAGCTTTCTGTTCGGTGCCTGATCCTGGCCTCAACCAAGCATACCCCAAGGTTACCCATGGCCTATTCCAGCCAAATCAAATAGAGGAGGTGGCTGTGCTGGGATGTGTGATAGATCTGTGTAATGAGACCATACCCTCCAACATTTTACACATAAAAACTGGTACAAATTAGGAAAGGGGCGTGGCCATGTCCCCTTTTCTATACTTTCAATGTAAATTTGGAGAGTCAAAGATCGGTACAAAGCCCTTTTTAGCTGGTACAGACCATAAAAAAGGTACAGTTGGAGTGTATGAAGCACCACATTGTTCCGTCTCCTGTCTCCATGGTATGTGCAGGCCAAATTCAAACAGAGGTGGTGGCAGAGGTATAGAATCTAGGAGGATTATAGCTCCCGCACGGTTCACAGTTTGTAAATGGTGGCGGGTGACTTGAGCTGGCACCAGCATTGTGACTGCGGCTGCACGGACAGACTGCAAGACCATAGGCGGTAGCCCTGCTTGCCTGCCCCTAGAACTGCCACTTCATCTGTTGTTATGTCGATTTCAATATGCCAGATTAAGTAATTATAAGCAAAGCAGACTTGTAATAATGAAGGAATTTTAACTATTCTCGTATTGTGAGAATTTATTCCTAAAATGAATAGCAACTAACAATTTTTTTCATGGAGGAGGCCTTTTATATTCAACTTTCTAAGCATCTCAGTAGTCCTTATGTTGTATTTGGTGTAAAGGTAGCCATCAACAAGTTAATAGAGTGTGCATTGAAACAAGAGTGTTTACATTATTGTCACAGTTGCTGAAGTAAAAAATATAATTTCAGTCCCATCTACGCAAGTGGGTTTTTTTTTCAGATTGCTTAAATATTGCACTGATGCCGGTATACCCACATAAGGAAACATTGGGGGTCATTCCGAGTTGTTCGCTCGTTATTTTTTTGTCGCAACGGAGCGAAAAGTCGCTAATGCGCATGCGCAATGTCCGCAGTGCGACTGCGCCAAGTAAATTTGCTATGCAGTTAGGAATTTTACTCACAGCATTACGAGGTTTTTTCTTCGTTCTGGTGATCGTAATGTGATTGACAGGAAGTGGGTGTTTCTGGGCGGAAACAGGCCGTTTTATGGGAGTGTGCAAAAAAACGCTACCGTTTCCGGGAAAAACGCGGGAGTGGCTGGAGAAACGGGGGAGTGTCTGGGCGAACGCTGGGTGTGTTTGTGACGTCAAACCAGGAACGACAAGCACTGAACTGATCGCAGATGCCGAGTAAGTCTGGAGCTACTCAGAAACTGCTAAGAAGTGTCTATTCGCAATTCTGCTAATCTTTCGTTCGTTTCGTCTACCTGCACTGCTGCAGTGGGGGCAGATTCCAGTGCCTCCTCTCAGGCCGTATGGAGATTGATTATGCTTGTCTCCATCCTTTGCCAGCAGCAGCAGCTCTCCCAGCAGCCAACAACAAAGGGCAGATAGAGACCATAGACAGGTGTAAGAAGTGATATGGCAGCTGTCAGTAAACATTTTAGAAGAGAGAGACACACATACAGTGCTTAAAGTGGTCCTAGAGAGGTGGTGGAACTCCCCTCCCCCTTCTACGCCACCTAGTAAATAAAGGACTGCGCGTGTCATAGGCGAGCACTGCAAAAAGAGACGTGTTCGTGTTGCGATCAACTCTGAATTACCCCCAATGCCCACAGTATTAGTGCCACTAATCACATAATACCCAGAGCAGTAGTGCCTCTTATACAATGCCCACAGCAATAGTGCCCCATATGCAATGCCCACTGTAGTGGAGGTGCCCCTTATGCAGAACTCATAGTAGTGGTGCCCCTTATGCAATGCCCACAGTAGTGGTAGTGCCCCTTAAGCAATGCCCACAGTGGTAGTGCCCCTTATGCAGAGCTCATAGTAGTAGTGCCCCTTAAGCAATGCCCACAGTGGTAGTGCCCCTTATGCATAGCTCATAGTAGTGGTGCACCTTATGCAGTGCCCCTTATGCTCCCAGGAGTGATGCCCCTTATGCAATGCCCCCATTAGTAGTGCTCCCAGTAGTGATGCCCCTGCAGTAGAGCCCCAGTAGTAATGCCCCATGTAGTATTGCCCCCATTAGTAGTGCTCCCAGTATTAATGCCCCTTTGGTAGTGCCCCCTGTAGTAGTGCCCCTAGAAATGCCACCTGTATTATTGCCCCTTTGGTAGTGCCCCGTGTAGCATTGCCACCTGTAGTACTGCCCCTGTGGTAGTGCCCCCTTTAGTATTGCCAATTTGGTAGTGCCTCCTTTAGTAATGCCCCCTTTAGTATTGCCCCTTTGGTAGTGCCCCCTTTAGTATTGCCCCTTTGATAGTGTCTCCATTAGTATTGTCCCTTTGATAGTGCCCCTAGTATTGCCCCCTTGGCAGTGCCCATTTAGTATTGCCCTTTACACACACACAGACTAAAAAAAAATACTTACCTAAAACTCTGCTCCTGTCCGTCTGCTCTGGCGCCCGCTCCTCGGGACTATGGGAGAGACGTCATGATGTCTCTCCCATAGTGCACTCTGCGGGACTCGGAGCTGGAAGCCGGATCTCAGTAGTGAGCTCCTTCCTCCAGCTGCCACTATGGGGAGGGAGTTGGGCACCCACTGGTAACACAATCTCAGCGGGCGCCGGCATTTCTCTGCGGCCCCGGACTGACATCGGGTTAGGTAAGCCAGAGGAGGCGGAACTGCGTTCCGTCTCCAAATGGAACTGATGGAACGCAGTTCCGCCCGTTCCGGGTTCACTTTAACCCCTGCACACACAGAGTAAGCGAGGGGGAGAGATAGTAAACAATAAATATGGGATGGAGTAACTTGCGCCCTTCTAGCTGCAGCTCAACCCCGCTCACAATAGCTCCAAGTCTTGACCAGTATATACACAAAATAACAGAGGGATTCAGACCTGGTCACAAGCAGGTTTTTTGCACTGCTGCGACCAGGTAGTCGCCGCCTTCAGGGAGGGCGTAATCACTGTGCAGGGGTGCGATCGCATGTGCAGAGAGCTGCACAAACAAAAGTTTGTGCGGTCTCTGCACAGCTCAGGACTCTTCCAGTGCGATGATCCGGCCAGGAGCTGACGTCAGGAACCCTCCCTTCAAACGGCTGGACAGGCCTGCATTTCTCCAGACACTCTTAGGAAACGGTCAGTTGACACCTACGAATGGCCTCTTCCTGTCAATCTTTTTGCGATCACCGGTGCGATAACTTTCTTCGGCCATCACGTAGCTGTCCTGCACTCCCTGTCGCTGGGGGGACCTCGCGCCTGCCTTTTGAGGTGTCCTGAAGTTTGAGTCCACTCATTGCTTACTTTATTGGCGTTTTAGGATTGCTGGTCTTACATCTTGGAGAAGCACTCCATCCCAAACTGTTTTTCCTGGGAACAGTGTGGTGAGTAGAGTTGTGTGTCTTTTTCATGCTTTCCTTATATACCTTAAGGTTTAGGAACAAACCTTTACAATGAATTCAGGAACTAGTTTATATTTTGTTATCTTTTATGTATACTGAACTTTTTATATATATATATAGATAGATAACATGCAGTCGGCGGCACTCAAGTGGTAATGAAGCACATAGGCAGGTTGAATGAAAACAACGTTTCGAAGTTTTAATTACTTCGTCCTCAGGTTATCACAGATACAACAAACACATACCTTATATCCCCTTCCCATGTGCGGTGATCTCCGGCGCGGACTAGGCGTTCAGATGCCCACAAATGATGTCATCCCGCCGTCCCTCGCACCTGAGGCATCACCCTGTAATTAACATCACAAATATAAACATCATAAAAATCCCATTAAGAAGTGCACCAGAAGCATGCAAATTAAAAACAATTATAGAACAAGCACAGATACAGTACATGCAAATGTCACCAAGATGTTAGTGAATTAATTAATCCAAATAAGGTCTGTAACACGGATCTACTATCCCCTAACCAGCAAGCAAATACAGAGCATAATCACAATCTACTGCCGAAGGATTGGTATATAGATAGATAGATAGATAGATAGATAGATAGATAGATAGATAGATAGATAGATAGATAGATAGACAGATAGACTTTTATATGGCCTTTTTTTATATAAAAATGAAAACCTTTTAAGAACATTTTTGGAGATTGTGGAAGCTGTACTCTACACCTCGTCCGCTGAAAAGTGGTTGGGGAGAACATCAGAGATAAAAAGAAACCTTTTGGTGCACGTAGGGTCATATGAACTAGGTGAGTGTCATTCTATAGGAGACCATTATTGTTTGAAGAGGGGGAACAACAATCAATTAAATAAACCTTTCTTGTGAACGTATCTCACTATGTTGGGGTGAGTCTGGAGGTTCCTTTCTACAGTAGTCACGAATTGACATTTGCTACTGTATAATTGTGTTCCCTTGATATTCTTCCATCTATATCGACAACACACAGGTCGTCATTACCAAGACTTGTTTGGGAAAATCTAGCAGCGCTTGAGGACCATTCTCTGTTATTTTGTGTATGAGGTGGTGAGATAGGCAGTGGGGGCCCTAGAGAGAGGATTGGGCAGAGAGATGACAGGTAGAGAGAGGCAGTGAGATGAGAGATAGGCAGAGAGAGGAGAGAAAGACAGAGAGAGGCAAAGAGGAGGGCAGCAGAGTAAGAGGAGGCAGAGAGGAGAGAGAGAGGCAGAGAGGAGATGGAAAAAATCATGTAAAATCAACTTAATTTATTTTAAATTTACATTAACAATGACAGTCAGTACTCTTAAGTAGGAGTGTTACTCATTGATTTAAGTCTCCATCGAAATAAGGAATCACTCTAGGTCACTCTCAGATGCACATGGTGTAGGTGTATGTGATATCCCATTAATATACAGTAAGGGCATTTTGGAAAACATTGTAAAGGAAAATGCCATTTTAAATTAAGTTTTTTAAAGAATAAAAAAAAACAGCAGTTTGAGGAATGTCAGTTGGAGCCATGGTGAGGGAAGAGCTTGTGACCCCATTAAGCAGAGATGGGCAACTGAGAGAGGGGAGAAAAATAAGCTGAAAGTTGATCTAAGCTGCAGTGAGAGAGTAAGCAGAAGGGTGAGATACAGCAGTGAGAGTGCAGCAATTAAAAAGTTTGAACGGCATGACACCCTCAGCCAAGAGAGCGCACAGCAGTCAGCAAGTATCAGAGACAGGAGAGTATAAAGACTTCATGCCAATGCTGATTTGCTTACATCTGAGGGGAAACTACCTCAGCAACATCCATTAGCCTTGGTGAGATAAATCCATATTTATACTGAAACCTGCTCCACTGCAAAGGACCGGATGCAGTTAATTTACCGGCTGTCGGGATCCTGGCAGTCAGGAGACTGATGCCGGAATCTTAAGAGTCAGCGAAATGCCGCCGGGCAGAATCCTGACCGAAGCCCCGAGTTTCCCACTTGGGTGGTGGTTCATTCCACCACCCGAGGGGGAATATATTAGTGTGGCGAGCAAAGCTGCACTCACTGCCGGGAATCCGGCTGTCGGGATTCCGGCGTTAGTCTCCTGACTGTCGGGATCCCGACCACTGGTATTATATGCCGGACCCTAAAGGATATTATCCTATATTTGCTATACCTATACAGCAAATTACACAGGAAGCAGCTCCAGTTTGTTTTTAAAGAGGCTGCAATTAAATTTCTAGACTGCAGCATCTGAAAAAACAGCAGACACAGGGGGTCATTCCGAGTTGATCGCTAGCTGCCGATGTTTGCTGCGTAGTGATCATTTAAAAAAAATGGCAAAACTACGCATGCGTATGGGACGCAATGCGCACGCACGGCGTACGGGTACAAAGAGCTTTGTTATTTTGCACTGCTTATAGCGACGATTCCATTCGCACAGCCGATCGCAAGGAGAATGACAGGGAGTGGGAGTGCATGGGTGGCAACTGACCGTTTTCAGGGAGTGTTTGCAAAAACGCAGGCGTGTCCAGGCGTTTGTAGGGCGGGTGTCTGACGTCAATTCCGGGACCTCCATCACTGCAATCATCATACAGAATAAGTAACTACATGGCTGGTCTTGTTCTGCACAAAATGTGTTTGTACCAGCTCGGCTGCACAGGCGTTCGTACACTTGCAAAGCAAATATACACTCCCCCGTGGGCGGCGACTATGTGTTTGCATGGCTGCTAAAAGTAGCTAGCGAGCGATCAACTCGGAATGAGGGCCACAGCTCTGAGAAGGAATGTAATCTTGCCAACCGAGGAGACCTTTAAACAGTTCCCAACGGGATCTCCATGGAAGCATGGGGAGACTTACTTCCAAAAGCTTTGCCTCGCAAGGGCAACCCATTTTCCAAAGCTGTGAAAGAATCAGTCACATTAAGAGAGAATGTGAGTAGCCAGACCATTTAGACTCCAAAATTATGTGGTCACCCCATTATGTTAGCCAATGCCCAGTGGTTCAAGTTTGTATCAATAGAGTCACGATGCATGCTGTCTTAGACAGTGGCTCACAGGTGACCACAATACAAACAACCAAGTTTGAGTAGCATTGGACTGAGGAACAAATGTTTCCATCAACCTCAACATTGATAAACCCAATTACCAGTAATGGGCACTGCATCCCTAATAATGGATACTGGGAAGGGGAATAGGACAAACAGTGCTATCCCAGCAAGGCTACATCATCACCACTGTCCAAGATAATGATTTGCCTCCAGTGATAGTAGCCATTAATGTGCTGCGGAACAGTTGTAAGGAGCTTGTAGCGGCACTCAGAGGAGAAATCTAAACTGCCCAGAGTTCCGAGAAACAAGACGTTCAGCCTAGGGTAATGAAGGGAGGAATGGTGGCAGAACTGACTTTACACTGTAGAGGAAAATGGACAAGATATGGCTTGCCAAGGAGAAGTACAATTGCCCATCTCCATTGTCCGGCAGAATGCTTCAATGTTGGGAAGGAGTCATAGCATCCCATCCTAGAAACTGTGAGCAACCCAATCAAGGAACCAGGTTTGATATCCTGCAAGATAAAAGTCAGATGACAAGACACCTCAAGGTCTTACTGAAGACTGGGAAATGACAAAAAAGACAGAAATAAGAATGCCAGCCAGAACTGCTGAAGCTGCTGAGACAGTGAAAAAGGCTGTTTGAAGAGAAGGGACAGTTGATTCAGTGTTGTGGTTCCCAAAACTCATTGAGGATCAATCAACTGGTGGTCCCAAAACAAAGTGCCTGTACCGTGCTAGAAGAATATCATGACCAGCTGGGTCACCTTTGGACACAGATGGATGAAAGCAAGCATCTGGAAAAAGTCCTTTTGGGGTGGAATGAGGGAAGACATTAAGAGATGGTGCCAAAACTTTCCAACATGTGATAAAAGAAGGACCTTGATGCCTCCATCTGTCCAGAATTCATGGTTACAAGCTAACTGTGATGCTAAATCCCAAGATGGAATGGAAGACAGACATGCAAGGCGACTAGTGCTTGGAAAGCAGAAAACCACCATAGTCAGTTGCAGTTCTGTACAGCTTGTCCCAGAGAAAGTTCAGAAAGAGTTCAAGACTCATCCATGTCAGAGGGGTTGGGGTTTCCTAGACAAACCTTTGACGACATTACACTGTCCAGATTTCAATTTATTACACCAGGAGTATGCATTAACGTACTGTATCACAAGAGCTCCAGATAGTATTACCTGATAGATAAAAGACAGTGATGTTAATATTAATGAAATTCATATGTAATTCTGTACCTGTGTAGTTTCCACTAATATGACTGAAATTCTAAACTTTATTGGAATATAATGGGTTGAAGGCAAATTCTTTTGTGTGAGGACATGAACATATTTGGGAGAGCCATGTGATATCCCATTAATATAAGGCCATTTTGGAAAACTGTGTAAAGGACAATGCCATTTTACATAAAGTTTTTAAAAACACAACAGTTTGAGGAGCATCAGTTGGATCCATGGTGAGGGAAGAGCTGGTGACCCCATCAGAGATGAGCAGCTGAGAGAGGGGAGAAAAAATAGGATTTAAATACCTACCGGTAAAACCTTTTCTCATAGTCCGTAGAGGATGCTGGGGTCCACATTAGTACCATGGGTATAGACGGGTCCATTAGGAGCCATTGGCACTTTAAGAGTTTGAGAGTTTGGGCTGGCTCCTCCCTCTATGCCCCTCCTACCAGACTCAGTCTAGAAACTGTGCCCGAGGAGATGGACATCTTTGAGAGAAGGATTTTACACAGACAGTGGCGAGAGTCACACCAGCTCACACACAAGGCAAACCAAGCTACCTAGCTTGAAACATCAGCAATGGCTGAACAATATTACTTACCAAGTAACAAAATAGTACTTAACTAAGAACTTAGCAGTACTGAACCAAGTAACCACTGCAGTATAACGACGCGCTGGGAGGGCGCCCAGCATCCACTATGGACTACGAGAAAAGAATTTACCGGTAGGTAATTAAAATCCTATTTTCTCTTACGTCCTAGAGGATGCTGGGGTCCACATTACTACCATGGGGATGTACCAAAGCTCCCAGAATGGGAGGGAGAGCGTGGAGGCTCCTGCAGAACTGATTGACCAAACTTCAGGTCCTCAGAGGCCAAAATATCAAACTTGTAGAACTTTGCAAACGCAAGTAGCCGCTCGGCAAAGCTGTAAAGCAGAGACACCCCAGGCAGCCGCCCAGGAAGAACCCACCTTACGAGTAGAGTGGGCCTTAACAGACGTAGGACACGGCAATCCTGCTGCAGAATTCGCATGCTGGATAGTGAACCTGATCCAGTGAGAGATTGTCTGCTCAGAAGCAGGACCCCCAAGTTTCTTGGGATCATACAGGACAAACAGAGAGTCCGATTTTCTGTGACAAGCAGTCCTCTTCACATAGATTTTCAGAGCCCTTACAATATCCAAGGACTTTGAAAAACCTGAGGAAGCAGTAGCAACTGGCACCACAATAGGTTGGTTGATATGAAATGCCGACACAACCTTTGGAAGGAACTGCGGACATGTTCGGAGCTCAGCTCTATCTTCATGGAAGCTCAAGTATGGGCTTTTACATGACAAAGCCCCCAACTCCGACACACGTCAAGCAGAAGTCAAGGCCAACAAAATGACAGCCTTCCATGTGAGAAACTTGACCTCAACCCCCTGTAGAGGCTCAAACCAGTCCGACTGGAGAAACTGCAACACCATGTTAAGATCCCTGGGCACCGTAGGCGGCACAAAGGGAGGTTGGATGTGCATAACTCCCTTCAAAAAGGTCTGAACCTCAGGGAGGCAGCCAATTGTTTCTGAAAGAAAATGGATAGGGCCGAAATCTGGACCTTTACGGAACCTAATCTCAGGCACATATCCACACCTGCTTGGAGGAAGAGGAGAAATAATCCAAGTTTTAACTCCACCGTAGGAAACTTCTTGGATTCACACCAAGACACAAACTTTTTCCAAATGCGATGGTAATGCTCTGATGTTACTCATTTCCTAGCCTGTATCAGGGTAGGAATAACCTTGTTCAGAATGCCCTTCCGAGCTAATATCTGGCATTCAACCTCCATGCCATCAAACGTAGCCACGGTAAGCTACAGCAGGTCCTCCCAAAGAGGAAGAGGCCTTGGCTCTTCTAGCAGTAGATCCAGAAGATCCACATACCAAGCTGTACTTGGCCAGTCCAGACCAATGAGGATTGCCTGAACTCTTGTTCTCCTTATGAGTCTTTGAACCCTTGGAATGAGTGGAAGTGGAGGAAACACGTATACCGACTGGAACACCCACGGAGTCACTAGGGCGTCCACCACCACGGCTTGCGGTTCTCTTGACCTGGAACAATACAGCCGAAGCTTCTTGTTGAGACGAGAGGCCATCATGTCTATTTGAGGTACACCCCAAAGATTTGTCACCTTCGGATGGAGGCCCCACTCTCCTAGATGGAGATCGTGTCTGCTGAGGAAGTCCGCTTCCAAGTTGTCTACTCCTGGAATGAAGATTGCCGACAGCACCAACGCGTATTTTTCTGCCCAGAGGATGATTCTTGTTACCTCTGACATTGCAGCTCTGCTCTTTGTTCCACCCTGTCGGTTTATGTAAGCCACTGTCATTACATTGTCCGACTTCCAGACTTGCCTTATTAACGAGTGAAGCCCTGACGTCATCCGCCTGCGCCAAACAGGTGTGGAGACGAGAGTGCGTGTACCAGCATCGGGACTAGCTGGCAGGACGCGATCCACATGAAACAACCGAAGTCTGGACGTGACTGAAGGTAGGCAGCACTAGGAAAAGAGAGACAGTTAGGTTTCCCCACTGCAGCCGCAGTACGGACCGCAGCTGCGGCATCTATAAAGGGACTCCCGCACAGGACTTTCACATCAGCACAAAAGTGCTGTAAACATTATTTACTAACCAATTCTTTTTTCACAGGTGTTTGCAATTTTTATTATTATTTGGCCCATTTTTATTTAGCGCTCCTTTCATTTCGTTTTACCGGTACCCCAAGGATACAACATCTTGTACCCAGGGATCCAGGCCAGATGTGACTGAAATGTCTGAGTCTCGGCCCTACCTCCAGGCCGCGCGGTCCACCGTCATGCTGAGGACTTTGGCGTACCTGAAGCAGGCTTCTGTTCCTGGGAACCCGCAGCAGCAGGTTTCTTGGACTTTAGTATACCTCCTCTAAAGAAGGTGTTGGACGGTTTGGCCTTTCTTGTTTTAGTAACCCGAAAGGACTGTGATGCAGCTGAAGAAAAAGGTTTCTTCGTAGCAGGAGCAGCTGAGAGAAGAAAAGGTAACTTACCCGTTGTAGCTGTGGAGAGCCACGCATCCAACGCTTCCCCAAAGAGAGCCTGACCTGTGTAGGGTAAGGTCTCCACACCTCTCCTGGATTCCGCGTCGGCAGATCACTGGCACAGCCACAGTCCTCGACGAGCTGAGACCGACATGGAAGATATCCCTGCAGCCATTGAACCCAGGTCTTTCATGGATTCGACCATAAATCCTGCAGAATCCTGAATGTTACATAAAAACAATTCAACTTCACTTTTATCCATTGTATCCAAATCCTCAAGTAAAGTGCCTGACCACTTTAATATAGCTTTGGAAATCCATGCACAGGCAACAGTAGGACATAGTATCGCCCCTGAAGCTGTGTATATGGATTTGAGCATAGTATCAATTTTGCGATCAGCCATCTCCTTTAAAGCGGTAGATCCTGGGACAGGTAAAACCACCTTTTTCGAGAGTCTGGATACAGACACGTCCACTATGGGTGGGTTTTCCAATTTTTTTCTATCTTTCTCAAGGAAGGGGAAAGCAACCAGAACTCTTCTAGGGATCTGGAATTTTTTCTCTGTGTTTTCCTATGCTTTTTCAAAAATAGCATTTAATTCTTTGGATGCAGTGAAGGTTAGCGAGGCTTTCTTATTGTCAGTGAAGTAAGCCTCCTCAACCTGCTCAGGTGTTGTATCAGCAATAGTCAACACATCCCTGATAGCCTCTATCACCAACTGCACCCCTTTAGCAAGAGATGCGGCCCCCCTGAGTACATCCCCATCACCGTCTGCCGTGTCAGAATCGGTATCCGTGTCATCCTGCATAATCTGGGCAAGGGCACGTTTGTGGGAACCTGCAGAGGGGGGCCCTGAGGTAACAGAACCGGACCAAACTGCCATAGAGTTCTGTAAAACCTGAGTTGCAGATTCATTCTGTGCAACCCTAGTAGAAATCTGAGAAATCATAGATTTGATAGAGGATAACCATTCAGGCTCCCTTGCTGGTATCTGCGCTAAAACAGTGCAATCCTGATTACATGGAATGAGAGCATCTTGAGAGGACATATCCTCTGCAGCATATGACACAGAGTCCCTGGACATAGCTAAATTGAGACTCCAAACACTCCACACACACAGGGGAGGTTGGACAGAGTTTCACCCCCAAGAATGGCAAGAGAGACACATAGATTGGAGCTAACCCACACACAGCGCTTTCAAGGTATAGGGAGACCCCAACCAGCGCCGACTGTGCTCCTTAATATTTTACACAGTCATTACACAGCCCCCCATCCCTTCTACAACCCCCTGGTACCGTAAGGGATAGCTGGAGTTGCCCTGGAGGGACTGCTCTCCACTGACAGCGTTTCTGCAGGCAGGAAATTGGCGCTGAATGCTGCTGGGTCCGCTCTGAGGAGAAGCTCCGCCTCCTTAATGGCGCTGTCTTCCCGCTCTTCTGGAGATTATACTGGCCTGAGGAATTGTGCTGGCAGCGATCCTGGGACCCTGACAGGTTGAGAGGTCAGTGTAGGGTGTAGGCGCTGGATCAGGGTGCCCCTCACAGCGCCGCACTATGTACTGCTGAGCCCCGGAGCGCAGTTAGTACTGAGCTCCCTACCCTGTTGCCGCCATCTTCACACCGGCTCCCCGCTTGCTAGGGGGGCCGGTGACTGACTTGCCACTGATCTTCTGGCTCTGTAAGGGGGTGGCTGCATGCTGCCGGGGTGAGCGATCCCCTGTGGCGGGGAACGTTCGATCCCCTCAGGAGCTAATGTCCTGTCAGCGGAGATAGTGGCTCAGACCCCGCAGGGCGGACACTACTCACCCCCCTTAGTCCCTCAAAGCAGGGAGGCTGTTGCCAGCAGCTTCCCTGTAATATAATAAACTCTAAAATAAACTTTTACTAAAGAAGCTCTGTAGAGCTCCCCTAGCTGTGACCGGCTCCTCCGGGCACATTTTCTAAACTGAGTCTGGTAGGAGGGGCATCCTCTAGGACGTAAGAGAAATAAGCTGAAAGTTGATCTGATCTGCAGTGAGAGAGTAAGCAGAAGGGAGAGATACAGCAGTGGGAGTGCAGGAATTAAAAAGAGGGAGTGGCATGACACCCTCAGCAGTGAGAGCTCAAAGCAAGTATCAGAGACAGGAGAGTATAAAGACTTTGGGCCTAATTCAGCATGAGTTGAAGTTGTGCGAAAATTCTATATACTGTATGATCTATATTTGCTTACCAACAAAATTAGGCTCGGGCTGGCCCTGCAGACTGCCCAACCCCCGACCAACACATTAGGACTGCAGATTATCCTTCCCCCATCGACATACTCTGAATGCAGACAGCCCCTCCCCCAGACACATAATCGGACTGCTAATTGCCCCCTCTTCCAGAAACACATTCGGACTGAGTGCAGACTGTCTCACCCTACACATAGACAGATAATAACAGCCCACCCACGTACACACTCCACTCTCCAACTTGAATTGTATGGTGATTCACCACTGCAGGAGAGAGAGGAGACTGGGGGCTCCACAATGGTGTAAGGAGCTTCTGCAACTGAACTGCAGAACATCTCCCCCTCAGCTATCTTCCTTCATCCAGCATACAGAGAGCTCTGGCTGCTGATCAGAGCTCTCTGAGGAGCTGCTGCACATGCGCTATAACTGTAACAGAGATTCACGTTGCCATTGATTAAAAATGTTGTTGTTTTTTTATCCACCGGGGGGAGGGGGGTCACATGGTTGTAGAGAGCTCGCACAGCAGGATGTGCAGACAGTGTCTATGCTGTGTTAATATAGAGGGAGTGGGTGGCTGTCAGACTCCCTTGGCTCCCTGGATCACCATCTCCCAATCTCAAAGGCTGATGGAGATCTACAGGAGAGTCCAGGGTGGAGGTGAACAGGTGTAGGGGGAGTGGGGCCCAAAGGCAGGTAGTCTGAGCCTCATAACAATGGCATGCACAGGGAAATCAGCCCGACAGAGGGACCCAGAGGCTTCCAAAGTAGAGGGGCTCTACTCATCCATCCGTATTCCTGACTGTGTCAACAAGGGGTGTGCCCTCCATTCTGTCATAGTCTCCCAGCAGTTCCCCTTTATGGCGGCTCTGAATTCAACCCTATCGATGGGCCACCTGCTGCAACCTGCCAAGTACTAACCAGATGCATACCTCCCAACTGTCTCGATTCTAGCGGGACATTCCCACTATTTGGACACTGTCCCACTGTTCAACCCGTGGGCCACAATGTCCTGCTGGTGGGGGTAAGTTAGGGAGAGGCTGTGACCACCGCTGTTCTGCTCTGCAAAGCAGCCAATGATCACTGATTATGTGCACTGCATTTAACAGTGCAGGAAGGTGAGCTGTGGGCTACCCAGCTGCTTAGCCAGCCCGGGGCACACCCCTATAATGACAAAAACAGGGGTCAAGCAATGAGGCCCTGTCTCTCCTCCCGAGGCCCCTTTACGGTCGTGGGTACACCGCCAGTGTGCAAGGTCCCATTTTGCCATCTTCACAAGTTGGGAGGTATGCGGATGCCTACGTCGCCTAACGGTAAATTTGCTACTGATCGGGACTGTAGGCATGGCGACATTGAGGAAAGAACATGTCTAGTCCTGAAAAGAACTAATCTGTCCTTTATTCCTCTCTAGTTACCCCCCTACCACACTTTCCAAGCTCACTCACCAGTGGCAGGTACATACGGAACCCATTTACTGCTGCTCTACATTACTGAGCAGGGAGATTGCGTCAAACCTCACAACTCCCAAATAGATTGGGGACAATACAGTCCCAATCATGGCAGTGGAAATACGTCACTGCCTGGATCATCCAAGCTGCAGGATACATATTAAGGGGAGGCAGAGGGGAAATTTAAACTGTGCCCCCGTACCTATACCGCCCTGCTGTGCTGGATCAGGAGTGGGTTGCCTTTGAGAGACATCACCTCAGCTGACTGGACATTTTATCTAGTAATTCTGGTAAATGCTAGAAGGGTCGATGACCAGATGCGCTGATAAAGCAGTGTGTGAATACCTGCCTGAGCAGCTTCACCTCCAAACATGCTTAGACGGGTGTCTGCCGTGAGGCAATGACCCATAACTTGCAGCACACCCCTGTGATGTATGGCCATGACCCCATTTCTGTGCATATGTGAGTGCGACAGGGATGCAGGGCCAAAGTAAGTCAGCAGTCCATTCCTGGACATTGCCATATCTTTCCTGTTGATCTCTGCCCCAGGGCGGCTGTGTGTAACGTCACCCTGCCACAACGAAAATGCACCCGGCATGCCCCTGTTTGGCTTGCCATGCCCGCAAAATGCCATGCCACTGTTGCTGCCAACCTAACGCCCGCCGTTGTCAATCATCCTTCAGGGATGCGCCCGCAACGTGAAAGACTGTGGCGCAATTTTCCGATGTAATGCAAACTGTGATGTGGCCGCATCAGCGGCCAACTCGGAATTAGGCCCACGTCATAAGTAGTGTAGAACTTAGTCTGTCTTTCATCTGCAGGTACTACAATATTATGTAGTCAGATTTAAATTTTTATTAGCTTGGAGAGAGAGAAAATTGTGAGAAGAGAAAGTTCCAACCAAACAGCTCCAACTGTTACTGGTTCAAATACAGCCTGTAAAATATAAAGTAGGTGTTAATTGGCTAGTACTTTATCTCTTAAATTTTACCTTTCTCCGAGCTTTGATAAATACCCCCCTTAATAGTAAAACCATGCTAAAAAAAAACATAAATAGTAGAGATGAGCAGGTTTGGTTCCCTGAGAACCAATCCCCCCGAACTACCCGAGCCCGGATGAGAGCCATGCTCAGGTTTTCCCGCCTGACTCGGAAACTAGAATGAGGCAAAACATCATCATCCCTCTGTCGGATTCTCAGGGGGTTTGGACTCCATATGAGGAGTCGTGCGTCACCGGCATCGGAGAGTGTAGAGAGAGGACGTGTCTCCGTCCTCAGTGTCCTACATCAGTTCAGTGTCAGTCCAGTCACAGTGGTGGTGTCCTCTGCTGCCATATGTCCAGTGCTGCTGTATAAGTCCAGTCCACTGCAGTGGTGCTGTGTTGTCCTGCATCAGTACAGTGGTGGTGTCTTGTGCTAAATCAGTCCTCTCATAGTGGTGGTGTACTCTGCTGCCATATGTCCAGTGCTGCTGTATAAATCCAGTCCATTGCAGTGGTGCTGTGTTATCCTGCATCAGTCCAGTGGTGGTATCTCTGTGCTGTGGTATATATCCAGTGGTACTGCCGTATATGTCTAGTGATACTGACATATATGTCCAGAGGTACTGCCATATATGTCCAGCGGTACTGCCGTATAAATCCAGTGATACTGTCGTAAATGTCCAGTGGTACTGACATATAATTCCAGTGGTGCTGGCGTATAAATCCAGTCCAGTGATACTGCCATATATGTCCAGTGGTACTGCCGTATAAATCCAGTGATACTGCCGTATATGTCCAGTGGTACTTCCGTATAAATCCAGTGGTACTGGAGTATAAATCCAGTCCAGTGATACCGACGTATATGTCAAGTGGTACTGCCGTATAAATCCAGTGATACTGCAGTATATGTCCAGTGGTACTGCCGTATAAATCCAGTCTAGTGATACTGCCATATATGTCCAGTGGTACTGGCGTATAAATCTAGTGATACTGATGGATAAATCCAGTCCAGTGGTACGGTCGTATAAATCCAGTCCAGTGGTACTGTCGTATAAGTCCAGTGGTACTAACGTATAATTCCAGTGATACTGTCATATAATTCCAGTGGTACTGGCGTATGAGTCCAGTGATACTGCCGTATAAATCCAGTCCAGTGGCACTGCTGTATAAATCCAGTGATACTGCCGTATATGTCCAGTGGTACTGCCGTATAAATCCAGTGATACTGCCGTATATGTCCAGTGGTACTGCCGTACATGTCCAGTGGTATTGCCGTATAAATCCAGTTTAGTGATACTGCCGTATATGTCCAGTGGTACTGCCGTATAATTCCAGTGGCACTGCCGATTAATTCCAGTGGTACTGGCATATAATTCCAGCGGTACTGGCATATAATTCCAGTGGTACTGGTGTATATGTCCAGTAAAACTGATGTATAATTCTTGTGGTACTGGCGTATAATTCCAGCAATACTGGAGTATAAATACAGTCCAGTGGTACTGCTGTATAAATCCAGTTGTACTGGCATATAAATCCAGTCCAGTGATACGGCCGTATATATGTCCAGTGGTACTGCTGTATAAATCCAGTGATACTGCCGTATATGTGCAGTGGTACTGCTGTATAAATCCAGTGGTACTGGTTTATAAATCCAGTCCAGTGGTACTGTCGTATAAATTCAGTGGTACTGTCGTATAATTCCAGTGAAACTGCCGTATAATTTCAGTGATACTGCCATATAATTGCAGTGGAACTGGTGTATAAATCCAGTCCTATGGTACTGCTGTATAAGTCCAGCAGTACTGCAGTGTAATTCCAGTGATACTGCCGTATATATCCAGTGGTACTGCCGTATAATTCCAGTGATACTGACCTGTAACTCCAGTGGTACTGTCGTATAATTCCAGCGGTACTGGCATATAAATGTAGTCCAGTGATAATTGGCGTATATGTTCAGTGGTACTGCCGTATAATTCCAGTGGTACTGGCATATAATTCCAGTGGTACTTGCATATAAATACAGTCCCATGATATTGCCGTATATGTCCAGTGGTCATACCGTATTAATCCAGTGGTACTGGCGTATAAATCCAGTCCAGTGATACTGCCATATATTTCCAGTGGTACTGCCATATAATTCCAGTGATATTGCCATATATGTCCACTGGTACTACCATATATGTCCAATGGTATTGGCGTATAAATCCAGTCCAGTGATACTGCCATATACTGTATGTCCAGTGATACTGCCGTATTTGTCCAGCAGTACTGCCATATAACTCCAGCAATACTGCAGTATGGGGGTCATTCCGAGTTGTTCGCTCGTTGCCGATTTTCGCTATGCTGCGATTTGTTGCTAACTGCGCATGCGCATGGTACGCAGAGCGCATGCGCTAAGTTATTTTACACAAAACTTAGTAGATTTGCTGGTGTTCGTGCGGCGCTTTTAAGTCGCACTGCTGATCGGTGAGTGATTGACAGGAAAGGGGCGTTTCTGGGTGGTAACTGAGCGTTTTCCGGGAGTGTGCTAAAAAACGCAGGCGTGTCAGGGAAAAACGCGGGAGTGTCTGGAGAAACGGGGGGCCGAACGCAGGGGGTGTTTGTGACGTCAATCCAGGAACTAAATGGACTGAGCTAATCGCAATCTATGAGTAGGTCTGGAGCTACTCAGAAACTATAAAGAAATATTTAGTAGCAGTTCTGCTAATCTTTCGTTCGCAATTCTACAAAGCTAAGATATACTCCCAGAGGGCGGCGGCCTAGCATGTGCAATGCTGCTAAAAGGAGCTAGCGAGCGAATAACTCGGAATGACCACCTATATGTCCATTGGTACTGCCGTATAAATGCTGTGGTACTGGCGAATAAATCCAGTCCAGTGATACTGCAGTATATGTCCAGTGGTACTGCCAAATAAATCCAGTGGTACTGGCGTATAAATCCAGTCCAGTGATACTGCCAGATATGTCCAGTGGTACTGCCATATAATTCCAGTAATACTGCCGTATATGTCCAGTGGTACTGCCGTATAATCTGCCGTATAATACTGCCATATAAATCAAGTCCTGTGGTACTGCCGTATAATTCCAGTGATACTGCCGTATAATTCCAGTGATACTGCCGTATAATCCAGTGATACAACCGTATAATTCCAGTGGTACTGCCATATAAGTCCAGTCCAGTGGTGCTGCCATATAAGTTCAGTGGTGCTGTCCTGTGCTGTATATTATTTACTCCAAATAAAGGGGTTATTATTATTTAATCCAAATCATTTTCACAGGGTTTGCCCTGTGTGGTGTAGAGGTATGCTCTCCTGTACCGCATATTGTTATATAACTCCAGAAAAATAATGGAGAACAAAAATTTGGAGGATAAAATAGGGAAAGATCAAGAACCACTTCCTCCTAGTGCTGAAGCTGCTGCCAAAAAACCATGACATACTGGAGACGATGAAATGCCATCAACATCATCTGCCAAGTCGATGCCCAATGTGATAGTAGAGATCATGTAAAATCCAAAAAGCCAAAGTTCAGTAAAAAGACCCAAAAAAATAAATTTAAATGGTCCGAGGAGAAACGTAAAGTTGCCAATATGCCATATACGACATGGGGTGGCAAGGAATGGCTAAGATCCTGGTCTATGTTCATGACTAGTGGTTCAGCTTCACATGACGATGGAGCCGTCATCCTACCGCTAGAAAAATTATAAGCGTTAAACTGGCAAAAGCACAGCAAAGAACAGTGCATTCTAAGATGATATCACAAATACCCAAGGAGAGTCCAAGTGTGTCGGCGGTTGCGATGCCTAACCTTCCCAACACTGGATGGGAAGAAGTGGCTCTTTCCACCATTTGCACGCCACTGCATGTGCTGGAAGTAGCACCCACAGTCCAGTTTCTGATATTCAAATTGAAGATGTCACTGTTGAAGTACACCAGGACGAGGATATGGGTGTTGCTGGTGCTGAGGAGGAAGTTGACCATGAGGATTCTGATGGTGATGTGGTTTGTTTAAATCAGGCACCAGGGGAGACACCTGTTTTCAATGGGATGAATAAGCCCATTGTGATCCCTGGGCAAAATACCAAAAAAGCCACCTCTTCGGTGTGGAATTAGTTTTCCACAAATCCGGACAACAGGGGCTACATTTACTAAGATGGGAGTTCTATTTAAGATGGGATGTTGCCCTTAGCAACCAATCAGATTCCAGGTATTATCTTCTAGAAGGTGGTAGATAAGTGATAAGTAGAAACTGATTGGTTGCTATGGGCAACATCCCATCTTAAATAGAACTCCCATCTTAGTAAGTTTAGCCCCAGGTGTCAAGCCATGTGTTGCCTGTGTCAATCTGTAGTAAGTAGGGGTAAGAACCTTATCCACCTATGAACATCCTCCCTTATATGTCACCTGCTGCGCATTCATCAGAAGTCAGTGTGAAGTTGTGAAACTTTGGGTAAGAGCATAACAGTCCACTGACACCTAAATCTCTTCTTCCTATTATACCCAAGCTCCTGCAAGCCACACCACCAACTCCCTCAACGTCAACTTCCTCCAGCCAGGAATGTCAGTAGTCCTGCAGGCAATGTCACTGGCAAGACTGAGGAGTCCTCTCCTAACTGGGATTCCTCCGGAGGAACCTTGAGTGGTACGCCTACTGCTGCTGTGAGTTGAATGTTATCACAGAGGGGAAGTTGGAAGACCACTTTGTACTACTTCCAGTAAGCAATTGACTGTCCAGCAGTCTTTTGTGAGGAAGTTGAAATATAATAAATAATAATAATAAATAATAATAAATTTTATTTATATAGCGCTCTTTCTCCAATAGGACTCAAGGCGCTTAACAGATACATAGCATAATATAGTACAGAAAATAATGAAGTACATTTTCATAAAATACAGAAGCATGAAGATATTAAAAGGGACACTATGGAAATGCTTTAGTAAACAGAAAAGTCTTGAGTCTACTTTTGAAGGATTCTATAGTTGGGGCCTCTCGCACTGTGCGGGGAAGTGAGTTCCATAGAGTCGGAGCCGCATGACTAAAAGCTTGACCCCCAGATGAATTACGGTAGATTCTAGGTACTGCTAAAAGTCCTTCATCTACAGATCGCAGTAATCGAGTGGGGCAGTATGGGGTCAGAAGCTGTTTCAGGTACCTTGGGCCTTGGTCATGTAATGCTTTGAAACTCAGTAAGCCAATCTTGAAGATGATTCGCCATCTTACAGGCAGCCAGTGAAGGGAGTAGAGGATGGGTGTTATGTGGCTAGAATGGGGCTGGTTGGTTAATAGCCTGGCAGCTGTGTTTTGCACCAGCTGTAAGCGTTGCAATTCTTTTGCTGGTAGACCAAGGTAGAGGGCATTACAGTAGTCTAAACGAGATGATACAAATGCATGTATGACTTTTGGCATATCATCTGAGGGAATTAAGTGCTTGATTCTGGCTATGTTCCTCAGGTGAAAGAATGAGGATTTGATTGTGGCTGATATCTGATGTTTAAGTGTCAAGCCACCATCCAGGATAACGCCAAGATTCCGCACACGATCACTGGTCTGTAATTCTGAATCCCCCAGTGTAAGTCCAGTTGGTTGGCTATGCTGCAGTCTTGTCCTTTGATGTTGCGGTCGTATCAAAAGGACCTCTGTTTTATCCGGGTTCAGTCGCAGCCAACTGGCGCTCATCCACTCCTGTAGTTCAGCTAGACAGCCATTTAGGGTTGCTATTGGGTTATCAGTGCCCGGAGCAAAGGACAAGTACAGTTGTGTATCATCTGCATAGCAGTGGTAGACCAGGCCATGGCGCCTGATTATTTCGCCCAATGGGAGCATGTATACTGCAAAAAGCATGGGGGATAGTATAGAACCTTGTGGGACACCACATGGCAATGGCACTGGTGGTGATGAGTATAATCCAGATGATACTCTCTGTGACCTGCCTGTGAGAAATGATTTGAACCAGCTTAGGACTGTGCCATCCAGACCACAGAAATGTATCAGTCGCTCAATCAGAAGCCCATGGTCCACGGTATCAAATGCTGCCGAGAGATCCAGAAGGATTAATATTGAACAGTCACCTCTGTCTTTTGCCATCAGAAGATCATTTAACACACACACCAGGGCTGTTTCAGTGCTATGTCTTCTCCTGAATCCTGATTGAAATGGATCATAAATATCATGGGTTGTCAGGCGGGTTTCCAGTTGATTTGCAACGACTTTCTCAATAACCTTTCCTAGGAAAGGAAGGTTTGATACCGGTCTGTAGTTGGTCATGCAGTCGGGATCTAAATTAGGTTTTTTAAGAAGCGGTCTAACAATTGCTTCCTTTAGGGGTCCAGGAAAAATGCCTGTCTGCAAAGAGCATTGAACAATTTTTGTAAAGACAGGACCAATTATATCCATACAACCTATTAGAAGCTTGGTTGAGGCTGGGTCCAGATCACAGGTGGTGGGACGCAAAATTCGAGCAATTTCAGCAGTGTCCTTTACATCCACTGGGTCAAAGCTGGTCCATGAAGGCAGGTAGCTTATATTGGCAGGCTTTGTAGTTTGGCACTCCTTTGATGGCACTGTGGAGATTCCAGCCCGGATGGTGGATATTTTATCTGCAAAGAAGTTTGCAAACTCGTTGCATCTTGCCTGGGAGAGGGTCTCATCAGTCTGCAGGCATGCTGGCTTGCAAAGCATCTCCACTGTGTGGAAAAGCTGAGCTGGCCTATTGTTTGCTGCTGTGATCTCATTTGACAGGAACTGTGCCTTCTTACGAGTGATTGTCGATTGATATTCTTCGTTATGCTTTATTAGTTTTATTTTGTCATCCACTAGGTTAGTCTTCCTCCATCGTCTTTCCAGTCTGCGCCCCCTTTTCTTGAGCTCACTAACACTGTTGTCGAACCATGGAGCTTGACGTTGTGGTTTACGAGGTCTTAAACGCACAGGGGCGATAACATCAATTGCAGCCATAACATTCCTATTATAATAACGGACTAGGGAACAGGGATCTTCACAGGCACCCAGTATAGCAGAGAGATCCAGATTTGCTGCAAGAGCCTGGGGAGTCATACCCCTCCTTGGACGATACCTGGTCAACTCCACGGGCAGAGATCTTATTTGAGGGGTTGCAACTGAGAACCAGAGGGAGTAGTGGTCTGACCAGATGACTGGGTTTATTTTTAGGTCAGTGACTTCTAATCCAATCTGAAAGACAAGGTCGAGAGTGTGACCACTTTTATGTGTGGCAGAGGGAACGACCTGTGTGAAGCCCAGACCATTCATTGTGCACAGGAGGTCTTGGCCAAGGCGTGAGAGCTCATCATCCACCCATGCATTGAAATCCCAGAGCATGACAGCAGACATCCTGTTGCAAAGTGGATAACTGAGGTCTTGACAGCTATGTTGGTGTTAGACATGCATCCGGTACCTGCCATTAGTTCAGTGGGACTTAGAGAACTGATGGAGATAGTGTCCCCCAGGTACTAAATCCCATCTAGGTTCCACTTCACTAGGCAGCCGATACCGAGAATGTCAGAAAAAGTGTCCTCAGTGTCCTAAAAATGCAGTTGTACTCACTGTCCACTTAACCACGAACATGTGGACAAGTGGAACAGGGCAGACTAAGGACTATATGACTATGACAGCCCACTGGGTAGATGTATTGCCTCCCGCAGCAACAACAGCAGCGTCACCAGTAGCAGCATCCCGCAAACGCTAACTCGTTCCCAGGGAGGCTACGCTATGTGTATCCCCACTTTCCATAAGATGCACACCGCTGACAACCTCTTACGGAAACTGAGGGACATCTTCTCACAATAGCTTACCCCAATTAGACTCTCCTGGGGATTTGTGATATCCGACAACGCCACGAATATTGTTCGTGCATTACATCTGGGCAAATTCCAGCACGTCCCATGTATTGCACATACAATTAATTTGGTGGTGCAGAATTTTTAAAAAAATGACAGGGGCATGCAGGAGATGCTGTCGGTGGCCGGAAAAATTGCGGGCCACTTTCGACATTCATCCACCACTTGCCGAAGACAGGAGCGCCAGCAAATACTTCTGAACCTGCCCTGCCATCACCTGAAGCAAGAGGTGGTAACGAGGTGGAATTCAACACTCTGTATGCTTCAGAGGATGGAGGAGCAGCAAAAAGCCCTTAAAGCCTATACATCCACGTACAATATAGCAAAGGAGGGGAAATGCACCTGACTCAAGCGCAGTGGAGAATGATTTCCGTCTTGTGCAAGGTTCTCCAACCCTTCGAACTTGCCACACGCGAAGTCATTTCAGACACTGACAGTTTGTGGGACTTGTGGATGGAGCCCTTCATTTGCTTTGCCAGGATTCAAGGGTGGTCAATCTGTTGAATTCAGAGCACTACAATTTGGCCACAGTGCTCGATCCTAGGTTTCAAGCCTACATTGTATCTCTCTTTCCGGTAGACACAAGTCTGCAGAGTTTCAAAGACCTGCTGTTGAGAAAATTGTCAACTCAAGCGGAACGTGACCCGTCAACAGCTCCTCCTTCATTTTCTCCTTCAACTGGGGCTGCAAGGAAAAGGATAAGATTTCCTAGCCCACCCGCTGGCGGTGATGCAGGGCAGTCAGGAGCGAGTGCTCACATCTGGTCCGGACTGAAGGATCTGCCAATGATTACTGACATGTCTACGGTCACTGCATATGATTCTGTCACCATTGAAAGAATGGTGGAGGATTATATGAGTGACAGCTTCCAAGTAGGCATGTCAGACAGTCCGCACGTATACTGGCAGGAAAAATAGCCAATTTGGATGCCCATGCACAGACTTTATTTTACCTCCAGTGTGTACTCTGAAAGAGTGTTTAGTGCAGCCGGTAACCTTGTCAGCGAACGGCGTAGGAGATTACTTCCTCAAAATGTGGAAAAGATGATGTTCATCAAAATTATAATTATAATCAAAAATTATAAATTCTTCCAGAAGACCTTTACCAGCAATTGCCTCCAGAAAGTACACAGGGACCTGTGGTGGAGAATTCCAGTGGGGACGAATTAATACTCTGTGAGGAGGAGGATGTACACATTGAAAGGGGTGAGGAATCAGAGGATGAGGATAAGGTCGACATCTTGCCTCTGTAGAGCCAGCTTGTGCAAGGAGAGTTTGATTACTTCTTTTTTGGTGTGGGCCCAAACAAACCAGTCATTTCAGCCACAGTCGTATGGCAGACCCTGTCGCTGAAATGATTGGTTTGTTAAATTGTGCATGTCCTGTTTATACAACATATTGTGGGTGGGAGGGCCCAAGGACAATTCCATCGTGCACCTCTTTTTCTTCTTTGCATCATGTGCTGTTTGGGGACTAGTTTTTTAAAGTGTCATCCTGTCTGACACTGCCGTACAAGTACTGCCGTATAAGTCCAGGGGTACTACCGTATAAGTCAGGGGTGGAGAACCTCAGGCCCGAGGGCCGTATAAGACCCGCAGAGCCACTTGATCCGGCCCGGCCAGGCTCACCTAGCCGGGCGCCTGCTGAGATTTTGTTACTAGTGGGTGCCTGGCTTCTTACCCTCAGTAGCAGCCGGAGGCAGGAGCACACTCCTGAGCTCCGGCTTCCGGCTCTGGCAGTGTGCGTGTGCTGCTGTGCAGTGTTATGGGAGAGACGTCATGACTTCTCTCCCATAGTTCTGAGTGGCTGGTGGCCAGGCGGAGGACAACAGTCCAGAAGCAGGAGCGGGGCTGGTGAGTATTGTGTTTTTTGTTTTCTTTTAATGTGTGTGTGTGTGTGTGTGTGTGTGTGTGTGTGTGTGTGTGTGTGAGCATCGCTACTAGGGGGCATATCTAATGGGGCATAACAACTGATGGGTGGCATATCTAATGGGGCATAACAAGTGATGGGGCATATCTAATGGGGCACAACAAGTGACTGGGGGCATACTTACTGGGAGCATATCTACTGGGGCATAACAACTGACTGGGGGTGTGTCTACTGGGGGCATAACTACTGACTGGGGGCATATCTACTGGGGCATAACTACTGGGGGCATATCTACTGGGGGCAGGCTCATTTTGAAGTTGATAATTTTTGTATGGCCCCCAAAGGATTTTATAAATATCCAAATGGCCCTTGGTCGAAAAAAGGTTCCTCACCCCTGGTATAAGTCCAGTCCAGTGGTGCTGTCTTGTGCTGCATTAGTCCATTGGTGGTGTCCTGTACTGTATATTATTTACACAATAGAAGACTTATATACATAAATTTTTTGCCTTCTGTGGTGCAGGGGTACGCTCGCCTGTGCTGCATATTATTATAATAGCTACAAATAAAAGGGTTATTATTATCCAAATTAATTTTACAGGCTTTGCCATGTGTGTGTGTGTGTGGTTTAGGGGTATGCTCTCCTGTGCCCCAAATATTGTGCGTGTATTACATCTGGGCAAATTCTATCAAGTCCCATGTTGTTTTTGCCGCACACTTGTGTCGCTTAGCTTAGTCATACAGCTACCTCATTGCACCTCTTTTTCTTCTTTGCATAATGTGCTGTTTGGGGCCTAGTTTTATTAAGTGCCATCCTGTCTGCAACTGCAGTGCCACTCCTAGATAGGCCAGGTGCTCGTGTCGCATACTTGTGTTGCTGAGCTTAGTCATCCAGCTACCTCATTTCACCTCTTTTTCTTCTTTGATTCATGTGCTGTTTGGGGCCTATTTTTTTAAATCTGCCATCCTAGATGGACAGTGCCACTCCTAGATGGGCCAGGTGTTTGTGCTGCACACTTGTGTCGCTTAGCTTAGTCATCCAGCCACCTCGGTGCAACCTTTTGGCCTAAAAACTATTTTGTGAGGTGTGAGGTGTTCAGAATAGACTGGAAATGAGTGGAAATGAATGTTATTGCAGATATAACATGTGCAGAGAGAGTTAGATTTGGGTGGATTATATTGTTCCTGTGCAGGGCAAATACTGGCTGCTTTATTTTTACACTGTAATTTAGATTTCAGTTTGAACACATCCCACCCAAATCTAACTCTCTCTGCACATGTTATATCTGCCCACACTGCAGTGCACATGGTTTTGCCCATTAGCCAACAAATTTGCTGCTGCAATCAGATCTGATTTAGGCCCTGGGATGGCAACAGAAATCTTGGGGATCGGTACACTAATATCTCTGCCCCCCCACCCCCCTCAATCAACCCCCCCTCCTCCAAACATCCCTATACACATGTATATACACATATATATATAATTTATATATATATATATATATATATATATATATACATACTACCCACGAAGGCGGCACTCGCAAGACTTTCAATAGAAGAATGAAGAGACGGACACCGTCTGTGAAACACAGACGCTGTCCGTCTCTTCATTCTTCTATTGAAAGTCTTGCGAGTGCCGCCTTCGTGGGTAGTATGTATATATATATATATATATAAATTATATTGAAAGTCTTGCGAGTGCCGCCTTCGTGGGTAGTATATTGGAGTCTATTTGACTTAAGGAGGGCACCGGAGCATTTTTGTGGGACAGTAAGTGAGTGCCGACCCATTTCTGCATATATATATATATATATATACGTCCATCCAAAATACGGCACTCAGCGGACTAAATCATCTGCAGTAAATCACAATGTAGGCAGCATAAGCTTTGCGACGTTTCGGCAACTTTATTTGCCTTTTTAACCAACAATGGTTATGCTGCTTGAAAAAGGCAAATAAAGTTGCCGAAACGTCGCAAAGCTTATGCTGCCTACATTGTGATTTACTGCAGATGATTTAGTCCGCTGAGTGCCGTATTTTGGATGGACGTTTGCACATTATTTGAATGAGCACCGCGGCAATATTCAGAAAGAAGTGTGAGTGCCGGTTGTACGAAGTTATATATATATATATATATATATATATATACCACTCCAAAAAGAACGGCACTGGAGGCAATGAATTCAGGAATGATGATGTGTATTTAAAAGCGACAGCTGTTTCAGGGCAGTAGCCCTTTCCTCAAGCAGCAACAACACCAAATGCTGTCCAGCATTTGGTGTTGTTGCTGCTTGATGAAAGGGCTATTGCCCTGAAACAGCTGTCGCTTTTAAATACACATCATCATTCCTGAATTCATTGCCTCCAGTGCCGTTCTTTTTGGAGTGGTGCATTGATATTTTGAACGTCGCACGGAGGCTGGTTGTGATATTTAACCCTGTGAGTGCCGACTGCATTGTATGTATATATACATATATATATATATATATATATATATATACACACACATACATACATACATGCATACATACAAACACACACAAACCTATAATTGCACTCAGCGGTCTTGGGGCCTGATCCAGCTTCAGTTGTAAAATTGAAAAATTGCATATCGGGAGATTATTTGGAGACTGTGCACGCACTGCAAATGCATTGCGCGAAGGCTAAATTGCAATTTAGTGCAATCGCCATTTGATTCACAGGAAGTGACTGTTCAACATGGCATTTGTGGGGAGTGCTTGGAAAAACGCAGATGGATCATGTCCATTTTCGGGGCATGTGTCTGACGTCAGTTGCAATGGATTGCGATTAAAAACATGGCGTCGGTGCGACTACATTCTCATTCTTAGTAGCCCAGGGTCAACCGCAATTGTCGATGGTACTCGATTTCTGTGTATATATCGCAATTCTGCTGTCGCATATGCAATTTTGCGATTGCAACAATGGGCTTCTTTTACCTTTCTCAGTGGCTCTTCACATGTGATTTTTAGCAGAAGCAGGATTGAAAAAAAAACATAATTTCTGTCACAATAGTGATGCAAGCAGGGGCGGATTGGGAACTAAAAGTGGCCCTGGAAAAATGTCATGAAGTGGCCTCATGTGGGCGGCACCAAATCAATGGTAGGCGGAACCGACACCAAAGTGGGTGGGATCAGTACACAGGGCCGCAACTAGAGGGGTGTGATATGTGCCATTGTGAAGGGTTCTGAGGACAGCACATTTTATTTTATATATATTTATATATATATATATATATATATACAGTATATATATAGATAGATATAGATATATAGATAGATAGATTATATATATAGATAGATACCTATCTATATTATATATTACCTGCAGTAATGTGTAAAATGGGACTCTACCTAGAGTAATGTGTGACAGGGGCTCTACCTGGTGTAATGTGTGTAAGTGGTACTATGGTGCATCGTAATTTGAATAATGGAGGCTTCTGTACAGTGTAATATGAATTGGAATTATTTTGTGGCCACGCCCCATTCGAATGAAGGCAGGCCCCTGGCCCTGGTTTCTATATGGGGGGGAGCTGATGCTGTTTCTTGCACACAGTGCTAAAATTTCTAGTTACGGCACTGCTGTTAATAATGTCTGGAAGCCTGAAGTATTCTGTGGGACGCTACTATAAAACACTGGGCTGAGATTATCTAAATTTGTAAACATGAGGGGTAGGCATGGCTAATAAGCCAGCCAGAGGGGACATCATGTCAAAAATTTATATTTGTCAATATGGTACCCTCATTTTGGTATTATAAGCCAGCCAGCAGGGACATGTTTAAAATTAATATTATTCAATATAGTACCCTCACTTGGCTGTATATGTGAAGGCGGCACTCTGAGACTTTAAAGCTGAGATAGATAGATAGATAGATAGATAGATAGATAGATAGATAGATAGATAGATAGATAGATAGATAGATAGATAGATAGATAGATAGAATTTTGGTTTTCATTTTTGCCAAATATTGACCAAAAAACTAAAATCACAATTTGGCCCTTTCTTCTTCCTAGATTATTATTAACCCCAATAACATTAATTTACAGTCATTTAAGTCAATATTGACTACCTCACAGCTCACAATATGTTCAACTTTTCGACTATTTTGGTCCAAGGCTGCAGTGAGCTGGTTGGTTAAACTAAGATCAGTGGCACAAATACACGGCACATTACACCGCACAGTATTGTTCGTTATTCACATTACACCACACAGTAGTACCCCTTATACGTTAACTGCAGTAGAGCCCCTTATACACGTTACTCCAGACAGCAAAGCCCTTATACATGTTACGCCAGATAGCAGAGCCTTTATATACGTTACGCCAGAGAGCCTTTATACACGTTACGCCAGACGGGAGAGCCCTTATAAACATTACGCCACACAGCAGAGCCCTTATATATGTTATGCCACAAAGCAGAACCCTTAAACGTGTTACTCCACACAAAGAGAACCCTTATAAATGTTACGCCACACAGCAAAGCCTTTATACATGTTACGCCACAGCAGAGCCTTTATACACGTTACACCAGAGAGGAGAGTATTTATACACATTATTCCAATGAGCAGTAAGAACCACACTAAAACACATAAATGACACACACACAGTTTAAATGTAAATAGCTCCTTTTGGAAGAAGTTACTGGAGCCTAGCTGTCACTGTATAGAAAAGGTGCTGCAGCATTCCCTACCTTTACCTATTAGCAGATTTGGATGGTGTGTAGTCTGTGATTTTTCTCTTGGGGCTGAAGAGTGCAGAGAGCACCAAGCAGATAGCGATGACCGGTTGTGTTGGAGCATGGCTCTCCCGTAGCCCAATCTCTCGTTCAGTCTACTCCCTCGATGTGCTAGGATTGTGTGGAGCTTGGTCAACAGTACACAGAGACATCGCTGGTGGCACCTCAAATGTAGTGCCGGCCACCAGCCAATCGGGGGCTAGCTCGCAGACAGCAGCTAGGTCCAGGAGCTCCAATTGGCTGGCAGCTGGTGCCACATTTGAAGTGCCACCGGCGATATCTCTGTCTAAATGGCTGCCCACCATCTAAGCGGCAGCACCATACACATTGCTTCCACATGGCCCACCGTCACCTCCCTGTTAATCCAACCCTGAAATGCCCAGCATAGGCATACACATGCCTATGGTCGTGGATGCAGCGAATGGGGCGGATTGTTAAGGGAGAGAAGACAGGAGAGGGTTGTCTGGGGGCGGCATGGGTGCAGCGAATGGGGTCGGTGGGGTTTGAGTCCATGAGGGGAGAGAAGACAGGGGAGGGTAGCCTGGGGGGATGGGGGTGAGGAGACAGAAGACAGGAGAGGGTAGCCTGTGAGTAAGGGGGGGTCATAGGTGCCATGAATGAGGGGTGGGTTGGGGCTGTGAGGGGAGAGAGAAGACAGGAGAGGGTAGCCTTTGGGGGGATGGGGAGGGGTTGTGGGTGCAGCAAATGGGGGGGGGTCTGTTAGGGGAAAGAATACAGGAGAGGGTGGCTTGGGGGGGGGGTCGCAGGTGCCGTGAATGGTGGGGAGGGGTTGGGGCTGTTAGGGGAGAAAATACAGGAGAGGGTAGCTTGTGGGGGAGGGGGGGCAGGTGACGTGAATGGGGGGGGGTTTGGGGCTGAGGGGTGAGAAAAAACAGGAGAGGGTAGCCTTTGAAGGGAGGGGGGGGTTGTGGGTACTGCAAATTGGGGCGCTGTGAGGGGAGAGAAGACAGGAGAGCGTAGCCTGGGAGGAGGGAGGGAGGATCATGGGTGTCGTGAATGGGGGGGGCTGTGAGGGTAAAGAAGCCAGAAGAAGGTAGCCTTTGGGTGGGGAGAGGGGGGTCCGCGGGTGCCGCGAATGAGGGGGGGTTAAAGCTATGGGGGAGACAGAACATGAGAGGGTAACCGGTGGGGAGGAGGAGAGGTCGCTAGTGCCGTGGATGGGGAGGGGGCTTGGAGCTGTGAGGGGAACCTGTGGGACTAGTGCTGTGGGAGGAAGGAAAGCGAGCAGGAAAGGAGAAGCCAGGGCGGAGAGGGGAGGATAATAAGAAAGCCGTGACTGGAGTGATAGGAAGAAGAGAGGGCAGCCACTCACTGCATGGCCATGTGTCACTCTCTCTCTCTGTGACACGCTGTTCTGTATGGGTCGGTGCTGGAGGAGATCTGTCTCGCGAGAGGACAGTGGCTGCAGAAGCAGAGAGCTCTTCCCAGCAGCTGCGTCTGACATGTCCCGAGAGGCTGCAGGTAGTATGGTGAGCGTTACAAGCTACTGGGGGCGGGGCCACATGCTGCAATCGGCCCCGCAGACCATCCGGCCTCCCGGGGAACTTCCCGGTAACTGTAAAGGCCAATCCGGCCCTGGATGCAAGCTATAGCAATCGCAATTGAATTGCAAGTGCATCGCTGGCAGGCATGCATTTGCATGCTGGGCAGCCCTGCTAATTTACCAAAACTGCAACTGATGCTGAATAAGGTCTTATGGACCTAATTCAGACCCGGTTGCTGCAACGGCATCAGTCGCAGGCTGAAGTCCTATGTTGTGTGCGCAGCGGCCACACTGTGCATGCGCACACAGGGCCAAATTCAGACTGGAGCAATTGCAGTCTGAAGCCCTTTGCAGAGTGCGCCTGCGCACCACAGGAGCCCAGTGAGATGCTAATAGCATCTCAGGGCTGTGATCGCATCTGCCTGACTGACAAGCAGAGGCAGTTGCGGGCGTGTCAGCAGCATTGGGGGCTTGCCAGTGGTGTGCGGGGGCGCAGTCCGGACAATGCAAGCGTTTCTGTATCATTGGTGGGGAGGGCCACGGCAGATGCGTTACAGCACATGCTGCGACCCAAAATATGGCGGGTAGCTTTCGCACCTGTGAGTGTGGTTGGGGTTGGAGGGGGTTGAGGTGGGCTGGGCTTGGCTTGCTTGGCGTCCTCCCACATTTCAGAGATTGTGATCGTAGATGTACTATTTTTAGCACATCTACGATCAGCTCTGAATCACCCCATGTCAGTAAGAGCTATCTTGAGAGTAAAAAAGAAGTCCTGGAAGTGAAGATATGCCCTCCACAGAGCCCTGATCACAACATCAACGAGTCTGTCTGGGATTACATGAAGAGACAGAATGATTTAAGCAGGCCTACATCCACAGAAGTTCTGTGGTTAATTCCACAAGACGTTTGGAACAACATGTGTGCAAGTGTACCTAGAGGAAGTGATGCTGTTTTGAAGGCAAAGTGTGGTCACAATAAATATTGATTTGATTAAGATTTCTCTTCTGTTCATTCACTTTGCATTTTGTTAATTGATAAACTATGAACACTTCTATTTTTGAAAGCATTCTTAGTTTGCAGCATTTTTTACATCTTTTGGTATTTACATCTTTAAATAACATCATTACAGACTGTTAAAGTGTGACTCACTTCAGCTTAGGTGTCTCTTCTGTCTGAAGGGGTAGTGGTAGAGTTGCGGGCGGCTGCTGCTGTCTTTACAGTAAATACCCCATTTGACCAACCAAGGGGTCTATTTACTAAGCCTTGGATGGAGATAAAGTCGCTGGAGATAAAGTACCAGCCAATCGGCTCCAAACTGTCATTTTTCAAACACAGCCTGTGGCATGGCAGTTAGGAGCCGATTGGCTGGTACTTTATCTCCAGCTACTTTATCTCCATCCAAGTCTTAGTAAATAGACCCCCAAGTCTGTGACCTGCAGGAAGCTGGGCACATTCGGCAGACTGGGCACACTCAGAGACTTGGCTGCTCCTCGGCGGCGGATGGCACTGCGCATGGAGGAATTGCCATCGACCATCGATGATTCATAATCATCGATGGTTTAAGGCCAATGTTGAATTGTTTTGCTATCGATGGGAGAGAACCAGATGGTTTCCCTCCATCGATGGCTTAGCCTAAATGAATATATATTTTTTAAAATATTTATATTTACAAGATGCCGGGACACGGAGCATCTGACATTCATGAATCCCCGCCCCCGGGCTGTGACCGTTTCACCATCAGTTGTGACCATAAATGGCGAACACACCGATGGCCATCCCTACTGCGCAGTGTCAGCGCCATGACATCACAACGCTGGCAATACAGGGACCAGAGCAACTGACAGGTAATGGTGAGGGGGAGCAGGGGGTTTGTTGTGTCCAGTTTTTTAGTTAATTGGCATGCGTGTGGTCCTTTTTTTGTGTCCCCGATCCTCGGGCCGCTCTGACCCTCGTGGCCCGGTACAGTTTCTCCTTTGGGAGTCCCTGTCGCCGGACCTGCAGCCACATGCCCCGTTTGCATTTTCTTATAAATCGCAATTAAATTATTTTTTTCACTATGGTGAGCAGTAATAGAATATTCTACATTACCACCTCAGTTTAATAGATAGACATCTTAATCTTAGGCATTTATACAGTTGAGAGAAATGTGCATTTTTAAACCAATTTCATATTGGTCAGCCACAATGCACAAACACTCCTTCTCCACCTGATATATTCTTCTAAAGTAATAGATCGCCATTTGTACAACAAACTTGGCCATGCCCTGGGCTCCTGCCTTTCTGCCAACCATTAGATACATCACTGAGAACATATTAAAAAAAAAGTGTTGCTTAATTATAACTTGAACACCTCTTTATCTAACCTAACAACAGTTGCACCTGCACTACGGTAAAAAGCCTTGAAATAGTTAACACTTCCAATGTCATAACATTTGAACATCCCCGCCCAGCCCACCTTAATATATATATATATATATATATATAGAGAGAGAGAGAGAGAGAGATTCTAGTGGTGCTGCACTTCAGGGGTAATTAGCAGTTCAGCTGAGCTAATTCCCCATCCATCAGCTCCAAGACAAACAGTATATGCTGGCACTCACCACAACATACCTATACGCACACTCACCTCTATGTTTGCAAAGTGCCAGTATGACCCTGCCAAGAATAATACAAACAGCAAAATGCTTCTTCAGGTTAAAAGGCGACTCTAGAGAGTTGGAGCTGGCCAGCAATCGCACACTAGAGTCCACTCATCAGCAGGTAAAAGAGCGTCTCTGTTCTGAGTTCGAAGGCTGAGATAAATACAAGGAAATACATGTAATAAGGAGTCTTGTATGAAGCGTTAGTCCCTCAGGGAAGTACAGCCAAGAGAGATAGAGAGCACTTTGCAGGGCCAAAGAAGGTAAAATCTGTGGTCTCTTATGTATAAAAAAATGTAGGTTTACCTTTCAAGGGGTGTATTAAAAAAATTAAGTTAAAAATAACACCTGCGTTGTGGTTTTAGTCACACTTGCAGATGATGTGACCCGCATTTGAACAGCTGTGCAAATAATTAGGTGGTCCAGCAGAATGTGATTTTGGTCAGTAACACATCCCCCCCTGGTTAGCTCGGTCTGCGTGTATAAGCAGAGTGAGAGACCCCTCATGAATGAACTGTTTCAGGGAGATGGAGAAGAGGGCACAGGTATTACACTTTATAATGATCTGTGCAGAGCAAAAGTTTCAATTTGACAGTGAATATAGAAATACAGCATACTGTATTATTTTTAAAAAAAACGTTGTTTTTCTAAAAGATAGTAGACGGGTACAATATTATTAAAAGTAGTTGCATTTAATAAGAAGGTTGTGTTATAGTACTACTTTCACTATTTTTTTTAAAAAGTGCTATAATATATAGCTAGTAACAAGCTGGCCATATTGAATAAATAAATGTACCTCTGCATCTGAGAAGTGCGGTATTTAAATGTCTTTATTTTGTACAACCTGTAGGAAAGTGGGAAAGACTCTTAGGGCAGTATTTAGATCACGCTTAATCTCCTTTCTAAAGTGATCCCCATAATCGTGCATATTGTGTCCATAGTAATCAGGTTTAGCTCAGTCAAGGGTTGGGCGCTCTTGCTACCCCGGGTGTAGCGAGCTGAAATGATTATACCACGGCCGTCAGCAGAAACAGAACGGGCGCGGAAGGGGATGAAAAGAATTGAATACCGCCCTTCGTATACTGTACACATGTGCAACAACTGCATGCCTGTGTGTCTGCCGTCTAGGGCGCACAACCAGTACCCAATCAGACATGGAAGATAAGCAACACAATTAATAAAAAGTGTAGCTTTATGACCCAATAAGTTAATGAATAGTTACTGGTGTCTGAAAAATAGTTTTAACTCCTACTCAGAGCCTGAGTGAGACTTACTATACATGGAGCCTTAGGGAAAATACTGTTTCAACAGATGTGGCCGCATTGCGCTCCCCGTTATGAATGTGTATATTGCAGCTTTTATGCGTCAGTACTGCCCCATACATTGCCTTGTGAAAGTAGTAGACATCAGGAGCACATGCACCAGGTGCAAAATAGATGTCTTGCACCTGGTGCAAATGCTCCTGATGACTGCTACTTTCACAGGATATGTGCAATTTCACATACTGTAGCTACTGCATGTGCAGTTAGGTGGATCTCTATATATTGCACAGCAACAGGCGATTCAGGGGGCATGGAGGCATCGTGATGCAGTGGTAAAGGCTATGGGTGGGGGCGTGACTGTGCTATCACATCATCGTAGCCACCCCCCACTGCTATATAATGGCAGTGGCAAACGCAGGATTTGCATGGGGGGTTTCCAGAACTGGGCGGAGCCAATCACGGGGGTGGGGACTGAGGTGACCCAGTATATGCTGGGTCCGTAAAACTAGTGTGTCTGTGTGTGTGTTTGTGTGTGTGTATATATATATATATAATATATATATATATATATATATATACACATATATCTACACACACACACATATACTTGCTGTCTGACCCTGAGGACGGGGTTCTGCCCCGAAACATGTCGGTTTCCACGGTCTAAATAAATGACCTGATTTTGCATATTGAAGAGTCTGTTTGAGTGCCGCCGCATATCCACGCTGTATACCAGTGACCTAGAGTCACCCGGAGGGCACCGCAGCAGTTATTTTACAGGCTTACAGGAGTGCCGGGCTTTCCATAGCTACGTTATATATATATATATATATATATATATATACACATACACACACACATACATATACACGGGTGGTCTTCAGTATGCCGGCGGTCGGGCTCCCGGCGACCAGCATACCGGCGCGGGGAGCCTGACCGCCGGCATACCGACACTTATTCTCCCTCGTGGGGGTCCACGACCCCCCTGGAGGGAGAATAGAATAGTGTGGCGCGCGTAGCGTGGCGAGCGCAGTGAGCCCGCAAGGGGCTCATTTGCGCTCGCCACACTGTTGGTAAGCCGGCGGCCGGCCTCCCGGCGCCGGTATGCTGGTCGCCGGGAGATCGTAGTGAACCCATATACACATATACATAGCATATTAAACATGCATACACATATATATATATATATATATATATACACACACATACAGTACACATATATATACACATGTATATATATATATATATATATATATATCATATATGTGTGTGTGTGTGTGTGTGTGTGTGTGTGTGTGTGTTTATATGTATGTATATACATGTGTATATATGTAGGCACATGGATATATATGTACTATAATTAAAATAAAGTAAACTTTTATTGCACTTGCAAGTGCCACCAGGAAGACAGCAGGCTGCAGAGGATGCTAGACAGTCATTAATAATACTCATGCAGCTATAAAAAAAAAAAAAATAAAAAAAAAAAATTTTTTTTTTTTTTTTTAGTGGAGGGGGTTTTTTGGGTACTCGGAAACCCCCCCTGGGTGCGCCACTGAATGCCAAGATTACAGGCATTGTACAGTAAGGAACGTGGCTACAATAACATGATTCATTGTGAATCATTTCACCGGTCACCTGGTCTGCCCACTTCATACAGTATGTGGGCGGCTGGCTGGTGGGGTGCGGGCGGCTTGGGGAGACTTGACCACTTTCCCAGGGGGCAGGGAGATTTATCCAATTTTCCAGATCTCCTAGCCATTCCAATAGAGTAGGCAAGTGGCAGAATGGATTTGAGAGCAACTCTAAATACCTGTGTCTAGCTGAATTCACACAAATGGTAGCAGGGCCATACTAGGGGTGTGTGAGCGGTGCCAACGTGCAGAGCCCTGGGGGTAGCACCATCGCTGCCCCATGTCCCTTGCCTCTGGCTAGCAGTGTGCCTGAAATAGCACTCTGCAGCTGGAATCACTGCTGCAGTGAAACCCAGAGTGTATGCACCCTGCAGTCTGTACAGCCACTCGGAACGTCCTCAGAATGCTCCAGTCAGTGTCGCACTTCCTGGTGCTGATGACCCTCTGTGTGACATCATGTGCTCAGGAGGTAGCTGCTGTTAATTATTTTTTATCTTGTTCTTAATTACCTATTTCAGTTATATAGCTTAATACACTGATTAAATGTCCAGGAGAGTTGTTCTGATTTAGTGGAATATTTATTTAACTAATTTTGCAGGAAATCCCCCTGAAAATGTAAGCATTCCTAAGATGATGTAGTGCATGGGTCTTCAACCTACGGCTCTCCAGCTGCTGTGGAACTACACATCCCAGCATGCCCTTCCTCAGTTTTAGCATACCTTAATAGCAAAATGGTGGCAGGGCATGCTGGGATGTGTAGTTTCACAGCAGCTGGAGGGCCACAGGTTTAGGGCCCATGATGTAGTGGATATGAAAGAAGATATTAAAGATATCTGCTGCAGTTCCCCAATTTTCTATTGCGAACTTTAGATGATGTTACCCATTGTAGCCTATGGGCTACAGAACGTACAATTTGCCAATAGTACAGCCAGCCCATGAACCAGAAATTAAAGTGATGGCATTAGTCATCACTTTACTTTTACATATCGCGGGGATAGGCTCCTGATGAAGCCCCTATGCCTGGAAGTGTTTTTTCATACATCCCAGAGATATATCATTTCTTATTGCCGCTATAAATCAATATTAATAAGTGGGCCCCTTAGTCACATAAAAATTGTGTCCAACCCACATAATGGCAGCTTACTGTATGTGCTGTTTCTGTATTTTGAAGTGTTAATTGCTGAAAGAAAGTCCCTTTTTGTATGTTGTCTCCTGGTGATGTAGGGATAGTATTTCAGAAAATAACATTTCTGTAAATATAAACCTGTTACATCAGATTTGCCCGGATTTGATCATTCATAAATCTGTCTATTCATAAACTTGGAGGAAATGACACACCACTATAAATTAGGGCATTACACAAGGGAAATGAAGACTAATGGGATGTTTATTCACACCTGACACTGTTTTGCAGCCAAGCAACAAGGTAACAGACTCCTAATGAGGGCATGGATGCACTAAACCCTTCATTCCTCAGATCCCATATAATGCTACCATATATAACTACCATGCTTATATAAGCCCTCCAGTGACCCATCAATTGCTGATAAAGGACCATGATAATTGCAGGTTGCCACAAACAGAAGACAAATACACATTTAAATATAAGTTGTTCTATTTTTTTCTATGAAGCAAATCACTGGAGATTATATAAGATACTTAATTTGCTTGAACTTTATTGTATTTAAGAAAATAATGCAATCAGATAGTAAGCAATAATAAATAAATATAGAAATTATGATGGGCATAATAGTCAAAACTCCTTTCATTTGCACCTTCTATCATTCTATCATTACATACATTGTAACATTTTCCAGCTAACATTTATTTATTTCCACATACTTTAAATTAGGTTCTTACTCATGTTTTTCATTTACGTCCCTATTTCTATTCTTCTGTTATTTTCATGATTCTTTATCTGGAATCAGCAATTCTCTTCTGATATTCCCATTAGCCCTTCGCTTATACAGTATATACCACTGCATCCTTCATTTTCCAGTGTCCAAAGAAGCAGAAAGCCTTCCATATTATATGTTTTTATTATATTTACAAATAAATTGTCAATCTTAAAAGAAAAAAAAAAATATTTTAAAGCCTTATTTCTTTCTGTGTAATACTGTAAGGGCCAATGCATTGATTTTATGTACTATTATCTGCTACTGTGAGAAATATTCTCTAGGACAATTTTTTGTTCTTGGATTTTCATGTGAGGGATCTAAAATGGATTATCCCTCAAACTGAACTGTGTCAAAAAATACGCTGGTATGGACCTAGAAATGCAATTAGTATTGCAAAGCATAGCTCTCCCGATAAGGACAGCTCTCCCAATAAGAAATATCATTTGCGATAACAGGACGTCCAGATTTAGGACCCAGAGCATAGGCAAATGCAGCAATGGTATATAATACTATTAATAGAGCTGCCACCACATAATGCAGTTTAAGGGACAGAGCTGCTGCCGAATACATATGGTATGGTGATAGCAGCTTCTTCTACCAAGTTTGCTGTGTGTGTGGATCTGAGTCCTCAATCAGTGCACTGGACCAGAGAGTAGCTGCCAGGAAGAAGAGACAGGAGCCTCATTATGACGTGGGAGAATGTGTGCTTAGAAAGTGCAGTACTTGTTCTATTATGTTTGAGTATTCATTTATTATAGTATGTTTACATTTTCCTGATCACTTATCTTATTTATATTTTTTAAATATGTTTGATATAGCCTATACCCTAGAGCAGGGGTTCTCAAACTTGGTCTTAAGGACCCCAAACAGTTTACATTTTCTAGGTCATCTGTCAGGTGCACTGTATCTCAGCAACTGTCACATTTTAAAAATCAACAGGTCACCTAGAAAACAAACTGTTTGTGGTTCTGAGTACCAAGTTTGAGAATCTATGCCCTAGACCAGGCTTTTTCAACCAGTGTGCCGTGGCACACTAGTGTGCCGCGACCAGTTGCAAGGTGTGCAGCGGAGTCAGAGCAGGTTCCTGCACCTTCAGAGTGAACTGTTGGCCCAGGCTCTTCTTAGAGGATCAGTCGTGCTCTGACCGTGACCTATGCCTTGGTGACGCGGCGGTGTGTTATCATAGGTCACGGCCGCCGAGTCTCACCACACAGCCAGCCCACCCGCCTGCATACACATCTTTCAGTTACTGCCTGCATATACAGCTTTCCTTGCCCACCCACATCCACACCTGCCTGACCGCCCACTGCTCAGTATTCGCAGCAATCCACTATGAACAATCCCCGCCACTGAGGGACAGGGAGGAGGACAGCTGACTGGTAGGGGCTAATACTTGTTATCTTATTTCTCCTGTGGGGAGCAATAGGATTTATGTGGGGAGAATAAGGATTTGTGGATTTATTGGGGGAATAATGTGAATAATTCTTGTGGGGAGCAATAGGATTTATGTGGGGAGAAATGTGATAGATTTATATGTGAGCAACATGATTTATGTGGGGAGCAATGTGATTGATTTATGTGGGGAGCAATAGGATTTATGTAGGGAGCAACATGATTTATGTGGGGAGCAGTGTGATTGTTTTTTCTGTGTAGGCCAATGTATGTGTGTTTTTTTTTTTTTTTTACTGTGAGGGCCAATGTGTGTTTTTTTCTGTGGGGAACTGGTGGTGTGCCTTGGCAATTTTAAAATATTGTTCGGTGTTCCGCTAGTAAAAAAAAGGTTGCAAATCACTGCCCTAGACCATCTATAGTGTTAAATAGTAATACTATATTCCATACAGTATCCAGTGTAAAAAAGACCAATGTTATACATTAATGTCCAGGGTCATTACTAGGTTCTTCTACTGCTCCCCCAGACTCATAAGGAATCATTATGGTGTCAAACACACTACGATTTATTGTGATGAGAGTGAATGCGTACATTGCAGAGAAACACGGTAAAGCTACATGACAGATTTTTTTTTTGTGTACCTCTATGGGCTGCGAAGGGAAATCTAAGATGATTGTGGCCACACGTTGCTGGGAAAATGGTCCAATGCCAGCATATCACTTTTAATTGAATTGGCCCCTTAAACTGTTGCAAAACTCTGACACTAGTAGTATTGTGATAATGCAAAGAAATAACCTTATATTTCATGGTCCCATATAACTTTATGTGAGTGTGTATATTGGAAGTGTCTATGAAGAGAGCCAGCTTGAGTATGGAGCATCGGGACTTTTGCTTGCCTAGCAGCATTCCCTTATCCCACATTCTAAAGAGAAAAATAGGGCCACTTAAGACACATCACAATCTGCTCAGGTCACACCTCAATCCACCCAGGCATAGGACCACCCACATATAAGATATAATCCACTCATTTGCAGTTGGGGGTAAGTGGGACTTTGTGGGGTAATGACCCCACAAAGCAAAAAAATATTATGAGAATAAGAATTTTAAGTTATTTTCAGATTCAACCTTGCGTAATGTTAAGCAAAATGTATGGAAATATAGTTCCAGTTTGATTTTCACTCCTTGCCATAATACATGATCTGTAAAACACTGTATGTCAGGGTCACAGAATGTTCAGTTGCCAGCATCCAAATCATTGTAAGTAATGATAGTATAACAGCTGTGTAGTGTGGGCTGGGAGTGTGTAATTATATGTAGGTCTCTACTATGCCTCAGGCTTCCTGACGAGACCACATACTCCTTCTGATAATGATACTTGAAAAACAGAAGAGTACAGCAAAATATAGGATACATCACTGCCAACTGGTTCTCAGACCTGATTACTGTGACCTTGTACAGACAGTACACCGCTGAGGAGGAGATGATAACCTTGAGCGGTACACTAATTTACAAAATAATTCTAATGGCTTAAATTGCATGCAAATATCAACTTTTTTTATTGTTTCATTTCTAGGTTTGTTGTATTTTGGTTTTTATTTTCTTATATAGAATTAAATATTTTTTATTATTATTATTATTATTATTATTATTATTATTATTACTACTGTTGTTGAGCTGCATTTTAAAGAATAGATAAACGGGTATGTGCCAGGACTGTAGACATAAATTTAGAAAAACTATCTTATCACCAGAAAAAGTGAAAATAGACTGACTGGCTGTGACACATTTAAGGGTTTATTACTTGAAGGTTATACAGTAAAACAAGGCTAACTAAGCATCCTGCATGTACAAGATGTTTCTGAGCTACAAATCTTAGGGAGCATTGCCAGCTATGTTTATTTTAACAACTTGCCATAAATGCTGGTATTTGTAGTTCAGCAGTTGAAGAGACACATGTTATTTGGTGCAGAAGATTTATAAGTGGGGTTACCCGTCACTTTTCAAAGAAAACGACACCAAAAAAAGTTTTTAAAAAACCTAATGTCGACCTTTTTCCATGTCGACCAAGCACATGTTGACCTAATGACCATGTTGACCTAATGCATGTCAAACAAACATGGTTGACCCAATGTACAGTATGTTGACATAACTCATGTTGACCTAATGAACCACACCCATGACAATGACTTTAGAGGTATTGTCCCAAGTAATTTCAAGTTAGCACAAACCCTACCTCATAACAGATTATCAGCATGAGTCTTAAGTCTGTTGATTATAAGATTCATGAAGAGCTTAACATTCATAGCTCAGCTGAGTCCTTACCTTCTTTGTGCATACCAGTAATGTGGGCCACCAGGAATTGACCCGAGAAGAACTTCTCATCAGAGATCTTACTGAAGGCTTGGAGCCTGTCAGGGAGAAGATTATCTTAATACATTAAACAATAAAAAGATGGTCCCTCCATGACTCTTCCAAGTGGGTGTAAGCTTAAGAGCCTCCTATAACTCAGTAATGGAGACCATGCAGTCCAGCCAGGCAGTAGGGAAATGTAAGTCCTTAAAGTATTGCGAGTTAGTTTCTGCCAAGTTGTGTAAGTGTGTACAATAAGAGGGAACAGATTGCTTTAATTGATTTACTCACACAAAATAATATAGGCACTTTTTGGCTTTCATCAAATGACTTAATTTGTTCTTTGTGTATGAATATATCTGAGTCAGAAGCTAGCACCACTAATACAAATTGCTATATTCCATAAAATGTCTATCGCTGACTGACTTTATTCATTCACATACCCATGCGTACTAGAGATGAGCGGGTTCGGTTTCTTTGAATCCGAACCCGCACGAACTTCACTTTTTTTTTCACTGGTCCGAGCGACTCGGATCTTCCCGCCTTGCTCGGTTAACCCGAGCGCGCCCGAACGTCATCATGACGCTGTCGGATTCTCGCGAGACTCGGATTCTATATAAGGAGCCGCGCGTCGCCGCCATTTTCACACGTGCATTGAGATTGATAGGGAGAGGACGTGGCTGGCGTCCTCTCCATTAGAATAGATTAGAAGAGAGAGAGAGAGAGAGAGATTGTGCAGACAGAGTTTACCACAGTGACCAGTGCAGTTGTTGTTAAGTTAACTTTTATTTAATATATCCGTTCTCTGCTATATCCGTTCTCTGCCTGAAAAAAACGATACACAGCAGTCACACAGTGTGACTCAGTCTGTGTGCACTCAGCTCAGCCCAGTGTGCTGCACATCAATGTATAAAAGCTTATAATAATTGTGGGGGAGACTGGGGAGCACTGCAGGTTGTTATAGCAGGAGCCAGGAGTACATAATATTATATTAATTTAAAATTAAACAGTGCACACTTTTGCTGCAGGAGTGCCACTGCCAGTGTGACTAGTGGTGACCAGTGCCTGACCACCAGTATAGTAGTATATTGTTGTATACTATCTCTTTATCAACCAGACTATATTAGCAGCAGACACAGTACAGTGCGGTAGTTCACGGCTGTGGCTACCTCTGTGTCGGCAGTCGGCACTCGGCAGGCAGTCCGTCCATCCATAATTGTATAATTATATACCACCTAACCGTGGTATTTTTTTTTCTTTCTTTATACCGTCGTCATAGTCATACTAGTTGTTACTAGAGATGAGCGGGTTCGGTTTCTTTGAATCCAAACCCGCACGAACTTCACTTTTTTTCTCACGGGTCCGAGCGACTCGGATCTTCCCGCCTTGCTCGGTTAACCCGAGCGCGCCCGAACGTCATCATGACGCTGTCGGATTCTCGCGAGACTCGGATTCTATATAAGGAGCCGCGCGTCGCCGCCATTTTCACACGTGCATTGAGATTGATAGGGAGAGGACGTGGCTGGCGTCCTCTCCATTAGAATAGATTAGAAGAGAGAGAGAGAGAGAGAGATTGTGCAGACAGAGTTTACCACAGTGACCAGTGCAGTTGTTGTTAAGTTAACTTTTATTTAATATATCCGTTCTCTGCTATATCCGTTCTCTGCCTGAAAAAAACGATACACAGCAGTCACACAGTGTGACTCAGTCTGTGTGCACTCAGCTCAGCCCAGTGTGCTGCACATCAATGTATAAAAGCTTATAATAATTGTGGGGGAGACTGGGGAGCACTGCAGGTTGTTATAGCAGGAGCCAGGAGTACATAATATTATATTAATTTAAAATTAAACAGTGCACACTTTTGCTGCAGGAGTGCCACTGCCAGTGTGACTAGTGGTGACCAGTGCCTGACCACCAGTATAGTAGTATATTGTTGTATACTATCTCTTTATCAACCAGTCTATATTAGCAGCAGACACAGTACAGTGCGGTAGTTCACGGCTGTGGCTACCTCTGTGTCGGCAGTCGGCACTCGGCAGGCAGTCCGTCCATCCATAATTGTATAATTATATACCACCTAACCGTGGTATTTTTTTTTCTTTCTTTATACCGTCGTCATAGTCATACTAGTTGTTACGAGTATACTACTATCTCTTTATCAACCAGTGTACAGTGCGGTAGTTCACGGCTGTGGCTACCTCTGTGTCGGCAGTCGGCAGGCAGTCCGTCTATCCATAATTGTATTATTATAATATATACCACCTAACCGTGGTTTTTTTTTCATTCTTTATACCGTCATAGTGTCATACTAGTTGTTACGAGTATACTACTATCTCTTTATCAACCAGTGTACAGTGCGGTAGTTCACGGCTGTGGCTACCTCTGTGTCGGCAGTCGGCAGGCAGTCCGTCCATCCATAATTGTATTATAATATATACCACCTAACCGTGGTTTTTTTTTCATTCTTTATACCGTCATAGTGTCATACTAGTTGTTACGAGTATACTACTATCTCTTTATCAACCAGTGTACAGTGCGGTAGTTCACGGCTGTGGCTACCTCTGTGTCGGCAGTCGGCAGGCAGTCCGTCCATCCATAATTGTATTATAATATATACCACCTAACCGTGGTTTTTTTTTCATTCTTTATACCGTCATAGTCAGTCATACTAGTTGTTACGAGTATACTACTATCTCTTTATCAACCAGTGTACAGTGCGGTAGTTCACGGCTGTGGCTACCTCTGTGTCGGCACTCGGCAGGCAGTCCGTCCATCCATAATTGTATTATAATATATACCACCTAACCGTGGTTTTTTTTTCATTCTTTATACCGTCATAGTGTCATACTAGTTGTTACGAGTATACTACTATCTCTTTATCAACCAGTGTACAGTGCGGTAGTTCACGGCTGTGGCTACCTCTGTGTCGGCAGTCGGCAGGCAGTCCGTCCATCCATAATTGTATTATAATATATACCACCTAACCGTGGTTTTTTTTTCATTCTTTATACCGTCATAGTGTCATACTAGTTGTTACGAGTATACTACTATCTCTTTATCAACCAGTGTACAGTGCGGTAGTTCACGGCTGTGGCTACCTCTGTGTCGGAACTCGGCAGGCAGTCCGTCCATCCATAATTGTATTACAATATATACCACCTAACCGTGGTTTTTTTTTCATTCTTTATACCGTCATAGTCAGTCATACTAGTTGTTACGAGTATACTACTATCTCTTTATCAACCAGTGTACAGTGCGGTAGTTCACGGCTGTGGCTACCTCTGTGTCGGCACTCGGCAGGCAGTCCGTCCATCCATAATTGTATTACAATATATACCACCTAACCGTGGTTTTTTTATACCACCTAACCGTGGCAGTCCGTCCATAATTGTATACTAGTATCCAATCCATCCATCTCCATTGTTTACCTGAGGTGCCTTTTAGTTCTGCCTATAAAATATGGAGAACAAAAAAGTTGAGGTTCCAAAATTAGGGAAAGATCAAGATCCACTTCCACCTCGTGCTGAAGCTGCTGCCACTAGTCATGGCCGAGACGATGAAATGCCAGCAACGTCGTCTGCCAAGGCCGATGCCCAATGTCATAGTACAGAGCATGTCAAATCCAAAACACCAAATATCAGAAAAAAAAGGACTCCAAAACCTAAAATAAAATTGTCGGAGGAGAAGCGTAAACTTGCCAATATGCCATTTACCACACGGAGTGGCAAGGAACGGCTGAGGCCCTGGCCTATGTTCATGGCTAGTGGTTCAGCTTCACATGAGGATGGAAGCACTCAGCCTCTCGCTAGAAAACTGAAAAGACTCAAGCTGGCAAAAGCACCGCAAAGAACTGTGCGTTCTTTGAAATCCCAAATCCACAAGGAGAGTCCAATTGTGTCGGTTGCGATGCCTGACCTTCCCAACACTGGACGTGAAGAGCATGCGCCTTCCACTATTTGCATGCCCCCTGCAAGTGCTGGAAGGAGCACCCGCAGTCCAGTTCCTGATAGTCAGATTGAAGATGTCAGTGTTGAAGTACACCAGGATGAGGAGGATATGGGTGTTGCTGGCGCTGGGGAGGAAATTGACCAGAAGGATTCTGATGGTGAGGTGGTTTGTTTAAGTCAGGCACCCGGGGAGACACCTGTTGTCCGTGGGAGGAATATGGCCGTTGACATGCCAGGTGAAAATACCAAAAAAATCAGCTCTTCGGTGTGGAGGTATTTCACCAGAAATGCGGACAACAGGTGTCAAGCCGTGTGTTCCCTTTGTCAAGCTGTAATAAGTAGGGGTAAGGACGTTAACCACCTCGGAACATCCTCCCTTATACGTCACCTGCAGCGCATTCATAATAAGTCAGTGACAAGTTCAAAAACTTTGGGTGACAGCGGAAGCAGTCCACTGACCAGTAAATCCCTTCCTCTTGTAACCAAGCTCACGCAAACCACCCCACCAACTCCCTCAGTGTCAATTTCCTCCTTCCCCAGGAATGCCAATAGTCCTGCAGGCCATGTCACTGGCAAGTCTGACGAGTCCTCTCCTGCCTGGGATTCCTCCGATGCATCCTTGCGTGTAACGCCTACTGCTGCTGGCGCTGCTGTTGTTGCCGCTGGGAGTCGATGGTCATCCCAGAGGGGAAGTCGTAAGCCCACTTGTACTACTTCCAGTAAGCAATTGACTGTTCAACAGTCCTTTGCGAGGAAGATGAAATATCACAGCAGTCATCCTACTGCAAAGCGGATAACTGAGTCCTTGACAACTATGTTGGTGTTAGACGTGCGTCCGGTATCCGCCGTTAGTTCACAGGGAACTAGACAATTTATTGAGGCAGTGTGCCCCCGTTACCAAATACCATCTAGGTTCCACTTCTCTAGGCAGGCGATACCGAGAATGTACACGGACGTCAGAAAAAGACTCACCAGTGTCCTAAAAAATGCAGTTGTACCCAATGTCCACTTAACCACGGACATGTGGACAAGTGGAGCAGGGCAGGGTCAGGACTATATGACTGTGACAGCCCACTGGGTAGATGTATGGACTCCCGCCGCAAGAACAGCAGCGGCGGCACCAGTAGCAGCATCTCGCAAACGCCAACTCTTTCCTAGGCAGGCTACGCTTTGTATCACCGCTTTCCAGAATACGCACACAGCTGAAAACCTCTTACGGCAACTGAGGAAGATCATCGCGGAATGGCTTACCCCAATTGGACTCTCCTGTGGATTTGTGGCATCGGACAACGCCAGCAATATTGTGTGTGCATTAAATATGGGCAAATTCCAGCACGTCCCATGTTTTGCACATACCTTGAATTTGGTGGTGCAGAATTTTTTAAAAAACGACAGGGGCGTGCAAGAGATGCTGTCGGTGGCCAGAAAAATTGCGGGACACTTTCGGCGTACAGGCACCACGTACAGAAGACTGGAGCACCACCAAAAACTACTGAACCTGCCCTGCCATCATCTGAAGCAAGAAGTGGTAACGAGGTGGAATTCAACCCTCTATATGCTTCAGAGGTTGGAGGAGCAGCAAAAGGCCATTCAAGCCTATACAATTGAGCACGATATAGGAGATGGAATGCACCTGTCTCAAGTGCAGTGGAGAATGATTTCAACGTTGTGCAAGGTTCTGATGCCCTTTGAACTTGCCACACGTGAAGTCAGTTCAGACACTGCCAGCCTGAGTCAGGTCATTCCCCTCATCAGGCTTTTGCAGAAGAAGCTGGAGGCATTGAAGAAGGAGCTAACACGGAGCGATTCCGCTAGGCATGTGGGACTTGTGGATGCAGCCCTTAATTCGCTTAACAAGGATTCACGGGTGGTCAATCTGTTGAAATCAGAGCACTACATTTTGGCCACCGTGCTCGATCCTAGATTTAAAGCCTACCTTGGATCTCTCTTTCCGGCAGACACAGGTCTGCTGGGGTTGAAAGACCTGCTGGTGACAAAATTGTCAAGTCAAGCGGAACGCGACCTGTCAACATCTCCTCCTTCACATTCTCCCGCAACTGGGGGTGCGAGGAAAAGGCTCAGAATTCCGAGCCCACCCGCTGGCGGTGATGCAGGGCAGTCTGGAGCGACTGCTGATGCTGACATCTGGTCCGGACTGAAGGACCTGCCAACGATTACGGACATGTCGTCTACTGTCACTGCATATGATTCTCTCAACATTGATAGAATGGTGGAGGATTATATGAGTGACCGCATCCAAGTAGGCACGTCACACAGTCCGTACTTATACTGGCAGGAAAAAGAGGCAATTTGGAGGCCCTTGCACAAACTGGCTTTATTCTACCTAAGTTGCCCTCCCACAAGTGTGTACTCCGAAAGAGTGTTTAGTGCCGCCGCTCACCTTGTCAGCAATCGGCGTACGAGGTTACATCCAGAAAATGTGGAGAAGATGATGTTCATTAAAATGAATTATAATCAATTCCTCCGCGGAGACATTGACCAGCAGCAATTGCCTCCACAAAGTACACAGGGAGCTGAGATGGTGGATTCCAGTGGGGACGAATTGATAATCTGTGAGGAGGGGGATGTACACGGTGATATATCGGAGGGTGAAGATGAGGTGGACATCTTGCCTCTGTAGAGCCAGTTTGTGCAAGGAGAGATTAATTGCTTCTTTTTTGGGGGGGGTCCAAACCAACCCGTCATATCAGTCACAGTCGTGTGGCAGACCCTGTCACTGAAATGATGGGTTGGTTAAAGTGTGCATGTCCTGTTTTGTTTATACAACATAAGGGTGGGTGGGAGGGCCCAAGGATAATTCCATCTTGCACCTCTTTTTTCTTTTCTTTTTCTTTGCATCATGTGCTGATTGGGGAGGGTTTTTTGGAAGGGACATCCTGCGTGACACTGCAGTGCCACTCCTAGATGGGCCCGGTGTTTGTGTCGGCCACTAGGGTCGCTAATCTTACTCACACAGCTACCTCATTGCGCCTCTTTTTTTCTTTGCGTCATGTGCTGTTTGGGGAGGGTTTTTTGGAAGGGACATCCTGCGTGACACTGCAGTGCCACTCCTAGATGGGCCCGGTGTTTGTGTCGGCCACTAGGGTCGCTAATCTTACTCACACAGTCAGCTACCTCATTGCGCCTCTTTTTTTCTTTGCGTCATGTGCTGTTTGGGGAGGGTTTTTTGGAAGGGCCATCCTGCGTGACACTGCAGTGCCACTCCTAGATGGGCCCGGTGTTTGTGTCGGCCACTAGGGTCGCTAATCTTACTCACACAGCTACCTCATTGCGCCTCTTTTTTTCTTTGCGTCATGTGCTGTTTGGGGAGGGTTTTTTGGAAGGGCCATCCTGCGTGACACTGCAGTGCCACTCCTAGATGGGCCCGGTGTTTGTGTCGGCCACTAGGGTCGCTAATCTTACTCACACAGCTACCTCATTGCGCCTCTTTTTTTCTTTGCGTCATGTGCTGTTTGGGGAGGGTTTTTTGGAAGGGACATCCTGCGTGACACTGCAGTGCCACTCCTAGATGGGCCCGGTGTTTGTGTCGGCCACTAGGGTCGCTTATCTTACTCACACAGCGACCTCGGTGCAAATTTTAGGACTAAAAATAATATTGTGAGGTGTGAGGTATTCAGAATAGACTGAAAATGAGTGTAAATTATGGTTTTTGAGGTTAATAATACTTTGGGATCAAAATGACCCCCAAATTCTATGATTTAAGCTGTTTTTTAGTGTTTTTGGAAAAAAACACCCGAATCCAAAACACACCCGAATCCGACAAAAAAAATTCGGTGAGGTTTTGCCAAAACGCGTTCGAACCCAAAACACGGCCGCGGAACCGAACCCAAAACCAAAACACAAAACCCGAAAAATTTCAGGCGCTCATCTCTAATGCGTACTACTAATGAAATAAAAGACACAGACAACCAGATAAGTTTTGACAAATAACAATTGTCAGCTTTTATTAAAAGCCTTAAATAGGTATGGTGGCAAGGAGGGACAGCCTATTTATAACCATATCCCTATTTAATGTAATGTATGTGTGTGTGGCTGTAAACCCCAAACAATAAATGAACCACAACAAAAAGGCACTCCAGCCCCTCCTCCATTGCTTACACAAGGGGCAATATAAGGCCATCTGCCACCCCTTACGGTAAAACAGACCATGGCCAACTATCCACTTCTTGTCTTCCCATCACACAGACAAGGTGCTCGGGTATCCCCAGACTCCGCAGGAGACCAGAGCCCATTTGGTCTGATGGTACTCGCCATCTCCTACGTATTCAACGCCTCCACCTTCTATACCAGGCATTCCCAACCATGGACCTCAAGGCACACAAACAGTGCAGGTTTTGGTGATATCCAGGCTGCAGCACAGATGGTTAAATCAAAATAACTGAGCTACTACTTAAGTCACCTGTGCTGAAGCCTGGATATCACTAAAACCTGCACTGTTAGTGTGCCTTGAGGACCGTGGTTGGGAATGCCTGTTCTATACCCTGAGCACCTATCGCCACAATTACGGACAGCCACAGCTCAGGGCGTCCCAGCCCACCAGTTTGGAGGAATCCCTTGCCACCATACCCTAAAACTTTAAAACCTACCTAAAACACTCCCCAAAATACTCTCAAGGTCCAACACAACCATAAACTACTGCCAACCAGTTCCTAGTGGCCCTAAATATGTAATCTAAAAATATCTCTATGCCCCTCAAATTCAAATGGACCCTATCGGCCATCTAAAGATAAGAAGGAGAGGAGATGGAAATGGAATGATGCGGGATCACAACCCTCCCTTAGCTGTCAGAGCGTGACACACTACTGAGTTGATCCGGCGCCGGATCAACGTAATAGTGGCCGGCTTCTCTGCTCCTCTCCAAACTAATCGGTGCACAATTTCTGACCAACCAATAGAGACAAAAGCCAACCTAATCGCTAAACTGACCAAATCCCTGGTGATGGTCTTTTGAAGGTCCAGGTCATTACACCCAACATGGAAGATCACCCTGAGCGGGCATCCGAATCTACAGAGCATATTTCAGAACAAGTCCATAACTTGTTCCCACCAGAGTCCCCTTCTGCCAATTCAGCAAACCAGCTCCACCTCTGTGGACTTTAGAGAACTGATCACAGATTGCTCCCTGTGATAGGATGTAGTAGTGCCTGATGTTCCAAACTGGATACTCGTCCAAGCAGATGCCTATAAAAAACAATAAGAACAACTGAAACACATCATCACAATGAAGGAAAAATTCCAAATAAACGATAACCAGAAATTACCCAAATAAACTGACAACAAGCAGTGTAGTGTTACTAAATGTGGCAGAGCAACAATGAACATACGCAGATATGTAAGGTGACATCAAGGGGGGGGGGGGGGCAGGTAGGGGACCGGAGAACCAGACTTGACAAGAGGCAAAGAACAAACCTGCTGAGCGCATGGAACACCAAGGCTTAAGGCAACCGACAGGATAAAAAAATTCTCAAGACCCCCAAATGTGGCAAGTGGTAAATCCTCAAATCCCTAAAGCCCGAATTTCTTCCCCCGAACGCCCTTCCGCTGCTGCCAAGTTTGCAGTTCTGATACTAAAAGAATGCATGCCAAACTCTTCTTCGGGCAAGCTGATTAGCCAAAAACAGCATTTCAAAATCCAACGAAACTGATACTGAGTAACCGGGACATCATCCTCATACTGCAACCTGGGACCTAGATCAGTCAGATGCACTCTCGTGTACCGACTGCCAATACTACTGGGCAAGCCCTGACATCTTTAAAACTCTGCAGCACTACCCAACTACCTCTGCCCAACTGATCAGTTTTGGAACACTGTATTCTGCACCAAACTGCATCCACACCCAACACCATGTGTTTCAGTAGCATACCTCTGCGATGCCACCACCAACTCCCCAACTCTAAACACACCAAAAAAGGCCATAACAAAACAAACTAAATAAAAGTGTCTCGTAAAAGGAATCGCAGACCTCCGAAAGGACCTGCTACAAATGCCCCAGTAAAGACACATTTATAGGTCGACAAGAGTCCTGCTGGGCCAGGAACACTCTTGCCCATCCCCTCATGACTCTAGTCAGCAGAAAGGACTTAGTGAAATCATGCCGGCCCTGAAGCCGTAAAAAATAAGAAAGCCCTGCCAGCAACTGCAAGACATACTCTTGGGACCTCCCTTCCTGAAAACACCTCCACACAAAGGTCAAAAGCAAACCATATTTACTACCACCTTGATTATGCCTCAGCCTGGTGTAGCATTCCCACTCTCGCACTGCGGCTCTGTAGGCCTGAAGAGTAGAAGGGGCCAGGGACTGTAGGGCGATCCCCTCCAATATGGCTGAATTACCTGCAAGACATAAGATTAGTAAGGGTCACCAGATACATATGCATCAGGCACAAGCAACCTAAACCGTCCCCCGTTGAAGCGTGAAAATTGTATCTGTAACACTATTCTCCACTCCCGGCACATGCTTCGTGCAAAAAACAATGTTCACTTGCTGGCAATGGAGCACAATTTGAGCAAGCAGGCACAAAGCAGGCAAACTAGAGGCCCGTTTACTATTCACAGCCTGCACCACCGCTAAATTGTCGCACCAAAAAAACACTGAAGCGTTAGTCAATTCCGTATGCCAGATCTCCAAAGCCACCATGACAGGGAGCAATTCCAGCAGCAAAATATTACCGGTCAAACCTTCTGCATGACAAATAAGCCCCAAAACCATGAGAACCTTGCTGCATCAGTAAACAGCTGCATATCCGCACTGGACGTAGGCCCTGGCGGCCAAATATGCACACAGTTGAAATTATGCAGAAACTCATACCATATATGCAAGTCCCTACAAATCTCCCCAGACAAACATATAAAATGCTTGGGACACTTGATGCCAGCTGTAGCTTTCTCCAACTTTCTGCAAAAAACCTTCCCCATAGGAATAACCCTGCATGCAAAATTAAACAAACCTAACAAAGACTGAGCTTGACGAAGCGTAACCTTGCCAATAGCTAAGGAACAAACAATCTCGCCCCTGAGGCCTCTGGCAAGTGCCAACAGCCTTCACAAGTGTCAATTTCTATTCCAAAAAAAGTCAGCACCGATACTAGACCAACCATCTTATCCTCTGCCACCAGGACCCAGAAGTCAGAAAGCAGGGCCAGCACATCTTCCATACACCTACCTGAGTCTGCCAGACCAATAAACTGAAAATCATCTAAATATTGCGCAATTCCCTGTTCCCCGCTGTGAACAGACATGCGCCAATGTAAAAAACACAACATTTCTCAAAGCAAGCGCATGAAAATGGTTTCCCATATTTTTCCCTATTTATTTGGTAGGTTGCATGTTTATTCTTAGTCCCAAAGTGAATAACTTTACATTTTTCCACATTAGCCGCATACCATTTCATTGCCCAAACTTCCAGTTTAAATAAATCGCTCTGAAGAGACTCCACATCCACATCTGACTTGATTACCCTACATATTTTAGTATCATCTGCAACAATTGAAACTGTGCTTTCTAATCCTTCTCCTAAATCTTTAATAAATTTATGAAACAATAGTGGCTCCAGCACAGAACCCTGCGGTATTCCACTAATTACTTAAGCCCAGGATGAAAACATCCCATTAATCACCACTTGCTGTTCCCTGTTATCAAGCCAATTACTCACCCATGTACAAATAGTGTCTCCTATACCGAGCTCCCTTAAATTGAAAATCAGCCTCCTGTGAGGTACTGTGTCGAAAGCTTTTGCAAAATCCAGATAAACCACATCTATTGCGTTACCCTGGTTGAGATTGTCGCTGACTATCTCATAGAAGCTAATCAAGTTAGGTTGGCATGACCTATTTCTTACAAAACCATGCTGGTTCTTATTAATAACTTGGGAGTTCTCCACGTAGTCCTGTATGCTGTCCCTTAGTATACTTTCCAATAGTTTCCCCACTATTGATGTCAAAATAACTGGTCTATAGTTACCAGGATGAAGTTTAATACCCTTTTTAAATATTGGGACTACATCCGCTATATGCCAGTCCTTTGGTACCATGCCTGATCTAAGTGACTCAGTGAAACTCAGATATAGATACAGAGGCCTTGCTATTTCAGCATTTAGCTCCATCAGAACCCTAGGATGTAGGCCATCTGGACCAGGAGATTTATTAGTCTTAATTTGTTTTAATCGTTCACAGACTACTTCGTCAGATAGATAAGTATTAAGCAATGGGCCATTATAAATACTATTGTTACTCACTAATCCCACAATCTTGTCCTCTCATGAAACATTGATGAGTAAAATTTGTTCAATATTTCAGCTTTTTCTTTGTCGTCATTTATCAGGAATCCCAGTTAGCTTTTTAATGGTCTTATATTATCTTTTTTTTAGCCTCTTACCATTTATGTACTGTACTTACAGAATTTTTTAGAGTTAGTTTTACTCTCCTTAGCAATTTGCTTTTCATTTTCTATTTTTGCTGCTTTTTGCATTTTTTGTTACATTCCTTGTACTGGAATGACTATGCCTTCCCATCTGATCTGAAAGCTTTGAATGCTCACCTCTTTTATCCATTTCTTCTTTAACTTTTTTGTTTAACCACATTGGTTTTAATTTCGTACTCTTATTTATACTGCCTATGAGGATGCACTTATGGGTATATATGTCACGCATCATTTTAAAAACATCCCACATTTCGGGTGTGTTTTTTCCCTGAATCAAAGTTCCCCAATCTATGTACTTTAGTGTGTGTTTTAGCATGTTAAAATTTGCTTTTTTAAAGTTAAGAGTCTTAGTTGTACCCTCAGAGTGCTGCTTTTCAATGCTAATGTAGAATGTGATCATATTATGATCACTGTTATCCAAGGTCTCGCCTAATGCGGTATTCGCTATTATCTCCACGCTGTTAGTTAGTACCAGGTCCACTATAGTCCCTAATCTGGTTGGTTCCTCAACTATTTGTAACAAGTAGTTATCCTTTAGCATATTTAAGAACCTTTTACCCCTAGCTGTATTACATGATTCGCTGGCCCAATTTATGTCCAGATAATTAAAGTCTACAATAATTAGGACTTCCCCCAGCCCTGTAGCTTTCTCGATTTACATCAAGAGTTGCGCTTCCTCAGTCGCACTAATATCAGGTAGTTTATAACATGTCCCTATTAAAAGTTTTTTTTATACTTTTCTTTTCCATAGAAATTTCAACCCGTAATGTCTCCACAATATCTCCAGCTTCCTCGTAAATAACCTCCTAAAAGTATGGTTTTAGAAATGGTTTAACATAAAGACATACACCACCCCCTCTTTTAATAGCCCTGTCTCACCTGAAAAGAGTATAACCCTCCAAGTTAGCTACCCAATTGTGGGAATCATCCCACCATGTCTCCATGATACCTATAATATTGTATTGTTCCTTCATTACAAACATTTCTAATTCCCCCATTTTGCCTGAAAGGCTTCTTGCGATAGCAATCATACATTTTAGGTTAGTAATAACCTTATCTATTTGTCTATTCTTTGGTATCCTTTCCCATCCTACTTTTATATTTCCTGAATTTCCAATTCTTGCTGATCTTCCCCTCCCCCCTTCTCCACCCCATTATACTTAATAGCTCTCCCTAATGATCCCGTAGTTTCTTTCTAATCTTTCCCCCCAGACATCTAGTTTAAAAGCTCCTCCAACCTTCTAACCATCCTGCCCCCCAGCACTGCTGCCCCCTCCAGTGGCAAATGCAGGATTTCCATGGGGGGGGGGTTCCATACATATACTGTATGTACGTGTGTGTGTGTGTGTGTGTGTGTGTGTGTGTGTGTGTATATATATATATATATATATATATATATATATACATACACACACACACACATACACACACGTATATAATCATTGCACAGATATATGTATCCATAAATTATATATATCAACCCAGTGTGGATTGAGTATGGTTTATTATTGACCACACTGGGTTGATCTCAGAAGTTAACTTGTGCATTTACCTATAAAGCATTTATTGTCACTGTTTTTATGAGTACTGCATCACGATTTCACGATTCACTGTAATGCAGTATACTTGTTCTGTTTTGCTTTGTCATTATTGTTATGCTCTCACACGTTGGTAGTTTGTATTGTATTTTTGTATTTTTGTAAGGCTCACATTTACTATGAGGCTACGCAGCATTACGATGCTGCGCCGCATCTCCATGGTTACTGTTTTCTCTCCTGTCTGCAGCCACGTCACTGAGGGGTCCGTGCAGCGGGATGACGCAACTTCCGGATTTCGCATGCCACACGCTGCCGGAAGCGCGGGTTCCGTGCACAGGACGGCGGGGACGTGGAGGCAGACACAGATACACGGTACAGGTAGGGTATTTAAGTTGTTGTTCTTTGCATAATCACTAGTTTGCAGTGTCCTGAGGAAGGGGGTTCGTCCCCCGAAACGTTGACGAATAAATGCACTTTTTGCTTTGATTAACTTGGAAGTGAAAGTCTCTGAGTGCCGCCGTCTCCCTCCATCTTGCATATTGGGGCTGCCATACCCTTAGGAGGGCACCGGAGCAAATACCCCTACGGGGACCACGGAGTGCCGGGCTGCTTCCATGGACTATATATATATATATATATATATATATATAATGGTACACATAGTCCGACACTCCCTTTAGTAAACAATGTGCCCCGGTGCCTTCAGAGAAGCTGTTGCTAATAGAAAAAACAAGTACTGCGGCACTCAGGGGCTTCTGAAGAGACGATGTATTAGAAAAGTCACATGAAAAAGGACATCAACGTTTCGGGGGTCCTAGCCCCTTTGTCAAGATTTGAGTGTGAATATATATATATAATTTATTTATTTATTTTCAAGTATGACACTCATCTGTCTATCTTCGAGCAAACTCACATAGCCAGCTTCAGGCTTTAATACCCCATTTTCAAGCAACATATACAAAATTGCATATGCTGCTTGTAAAAGGGGTATTAAAGCCCGAAACGTCGCTGAAGCTGGCTATGTGAGATTTCTCGAAGACAGACTGAGTGCCAAACTTGGAAAAATGGATGATACATTGTAATAGACACTGCGGCAAACTGCTTGAGAGGGGAGAGTGCCTACAAATTGGATGATAGATATATATATATATATATATATATATATATATATATATATATATATATAAACACAATTCCCAAGTGCACTATATTGACTGCATAAAATTTGCAGGAATTCTTCCAAGAAGACCCACTGGGATATACTCTGTATATTGGATAATATTCCTGAAACAGATAACCCCTCACCAGAAAATCACCCAAACAAGAGGCCCATGGCCAATTAGAACAAAATATTGGTTTAATGTCACAGATTAAACACATATATATTAAAAAGATTTAAAAAAAAAATTACATTGAATTTGTACAAAGAATTTAAATATGTATATCAGTGAGAAATGTCCAGATTGTGGCGGTGGTTTAGATACTTTCTCACCTTATCAAGGTGTGAGCTCAAGAAGGGAGTGTATCCACAAACTGGGTTAATGACTCTTAGCTGACAGACCCAACGTGTTTCGTCTATTTGACTTCATCAGGGGTAACAATAACAGTAGGACCAAATAGATAATTTTAAAATCAGAGAATGAGAATTCATACGGTAGCCTCATACAAAAGTGAATTCATCTTATATGGGGCTTCCAAAATTAGCTACTAAAAAAGCTTATATTAGAGTTCTTCTAAAAGCTATTGGCACCTATGAACTGATGTCCTCATAACCACCTGGCTATATTAATCCAGGTATTAATAGATCCTGAGTCTCCCACACACATGGTTTCAGTGCACATAAAAATATTTTTTATTCCGGTTATACCTTATGATACAAATATTTTATTATGTCCAAGTAAAACCAATTATGGATATTAATGCTGTTTACCTGGGGCGGGTATGGGGTGCGGTTCCCCCTGGATTGGTGGGGCAGGGCTGCTTTGGGGTAGCACACTGCGAGAACTTATTTAGCACCCCCTTTACACATTTATTAATCCTTCTGGTCTTTTAATTACACTTTCACTAGTATATTAATTTTTGTATATAGATTTTGTTTTCCTTTTATTAACACATACTAACACTTTACCTTCTCACATTGTGCTGCCCTGGGGTAGCTGGCCTTTGCCGGTTTGTGGGGTTCTACACCCCAGGCCCAGACCTAGAGTTAGGGACCACCAGCATCAGAGGAGCCTTGTCAGGGCCTGGTGGCTTATCATACATTTGCAAACTGTATGTAACTAAGACATCTGGATTTCTATTTATATATGCAGCATGATGCTGGTCTCAGCTCCTGGTCTCCCATGTCTGTTGGTGTCAATGAGCACTTACAAAGACACAACAATTGGTGACAAGTGGCTTCTGAACCCAAGCCACATCTGCTAGACCAGAAAGAAGTGGCAGTGTTTGTGAAGGAATCACCATGCACTCTGTTCAGCTGCAAGCACCGGTCAAAATTGGGGAGAAGCATTACCAGGATAACACTGATGAAAACTATCCCTATTTTACATTTTAAATCGTGATATTATGCCATACAAATAGGTGGTTGGAATTTCACTTCTCAAGGTAAACCTTGAATCCACTGGGGGGACACCAAAGGTGGTGGCCACAATATATATTAAATACTGCACTAGGAGGCGCCTATTCTCATCTTTTGTCTTATATATATATATATATATATATATATATATATATATATTTCATATCTTGGTACAGGTACAGCTCGGTGTGCTGGGGGACACCAGGGGTTTATCCCCAATATATTTCTACCACATTATAGATGCAGCCTGCTGATTTCCTCCACATTAAAAAATAAATAAATTGCCCCGCAGCGCCAATGGATCGGCGGTCAGGGGGGGTTTCTAGGTACTCAGAAACCCCACATGCATGTGTCTGTGCCCTCCTCATTCAGGTGCAATCCATCACTGACTGAGAAGTCCGCCCAGTGTTCCAGGAACACAAACCCTTCTTTCCTACACCAGTCTCTAAGCCACACATTTACCTCCCTAATCTCCCTCTGCCTCCCTAGGCTAGCGCGTGGCACAATTAATATTTCAGAGAATATTACCTTAGATGTCCTTGCCTTAAGCTTCTGGCCTTAGTACGTGTAGTCTTTCTTAAGGACATCCCACCTACCACTAACTTTGTCGTTGGTGCCAACATGCACCAAGACCGCCAGGTCATTCCCGGACCCTCCCAACAATCTTTCTACCCGGTCCGCCATGTGTCATACCCGAGCATCCAGGAGACAACAGACTGTACGGCAATCATGGTCCCGGTAGGAGATTGCCCTGTCTCTCTTCCTGATAATAGAATCCTCTACCACCACAATCTGACTAGGTACCACGCTTTTTTTATTCCCATTTGTGCTGGAGGGACTGCTCCTCTGGTTGCTAGAGGGAACAGTCTTCTCCAGCTCCATCATTTTCTCCCTGCCATCCTCAGAATCTTCATCCAAACTGTGAATTTGTTGGGGTTTGGCAGATCAGAGATGTCCTGTCTCTCCCTCTTCTTCTTCCTTCTTACTGTGACCCAGTTGGCTACCTGTTTTTAAATATATATATATATATATATATATATATATATATATATACAAACAGAAAGTTCAGCACTCACCATAGCAAGCTCACTTATCCTCAGAACATCAATAAATAAATGATGGGGGTTTAGTTAGTGAATTGGACAATGCACGGAAGCCTGCATACCGCTCGCCAAGGTACCCCACCTTCATGCAGGTCCTACACTATCACAAAGTCTCAAAAATTAAAACCTGGCAACTGTATCACACATAATATACTGCACACATGCCCACTAGGTTTAATGTGTATCTGCCATGCATCTTATGGCTTTTAAAGGTACACTAGTCACCTGACACTAGCTGATAAATTACTAAGGAGCAGCTGACACAGGTTTAGAACAAGTGAGATTAACAGGGGTGCATGAAAAGGCCTGTGACCACGGTTAATAAGAGTTAACCAATGATTAACCCCATAATATACAAACAAATCTAGAAAACCACAGCACTCGCCACCCCAGAAGCGGGGTGCAATATCTGCACTCACCACTCATAGGGTGGGGTGCATGCAGCCCATGGCCACCAACCCAAATATATACAAACAGAAAGTTCAGCACTCACCATAACAAGCTCACTTATCCTCACAACATCAATACATAAATGATGGGGGTTTAGTTAGTGAATTGGCCAATGCACGGAAGCCTGCATACCGCTCGCCAAGGTACCCCACCTTCATGCAGGTCCTACACTATCACAAAGTCTCAAAAATTAAAACCTGGCAACTGCATCACACATAATATACTGCACACATGCCCACTAGGTTTAATGTGTATCTGCCATGCATCTTATGGCTTTTAAAGGTACACTAGTCACCTGACACTGGCTGATAAATTACTAAGGAGCAGCTGACACAGGTTTAGAACAAGTGAGATTACACAGGGGTGCATGAAAAGGCCTGTGACCACGGTTAATAAGAGTTAACCAAAGATTAACCCCGTAATATACAAACAAATCTAGAAAACCATAGTACTCGCCACCCCAGAAGCGGGGTGCAATATCTGCACTCACCACTCATAGGGTGGGGTGCATGCAGCCCATGGCCACCAACCCAAATATATACAAACAGTAAATAAATAAATGATGGGGGTTTAGTTAGTGAATTGGCCAATGCACGGAAGCCGGAGTTAAGTAGTTGTTATATATTTCTTTATATATATATATATATATATATATATATATACACACAAACAAATCTAGAAAACCACAGCACTCGCCACCCCAGAAGCGGGGTGCAATATCTGCACTCACCACTCATAGGGTGAGGTGCATGCAGCCCATGGCCACCAACCCAAATACATACAAACAGAAAGTTCAGCACTTGGGGGTCATTTTGATCCCATAGTATTATTAACCTCAATAGTCACAATTTCCACTCATTTCCAGTCTATTCTGAACACCTCACGCCTCACAATATTATTTTTAGTCCTAAAATTTGCACCGAGGGCGCTGGATGACTAAGCTAAGCGACCCAAGTGGCCGACACAAACACCTGGCCCATCTAGGAGTGGCACTGCAGTGTCAGACAGTATGGCAGATTTAAAAAATAGTCCCCAAACAGCACATGATGCAAAGAAAAAAAGAGGTGCAATGAGGTAGCTGTGTGGCTAAGCTAAGCGACCCAAGTGGCCGACACAAACACCTGGCCCATCTAGGAGTGGCACTGCAGTGTCAGACAGGATGGCAGATATAAAAAAATAGTCCCCAAACAGCACATGATGCAAAGAAAAAAAGAGGTGCACCAAGGTCGCTGGATGGCTAAGCTTTGCGACCCAAGTGGCCGACACAAACACCTGGCCCATCTAGTAGTGGCACTGCAGTGTCAGACAGGATGGCACTTCAAAAAATAGTCCCCAAACATCACATGATGCAAAGACAAATGAAAGAAAAAAGAGGTGCAAGATGGAATTGTCCTTGGGCCCTCCCACCCACTCTTATGTTGTATAAATAGGACATGCACACTTTAACGAACCCATCATTTCAGCGACAGGGTCTGCCACACGACTGTGACTGAAATGACTAATTGGTTTCAGCCCCCACCAAAAAAGAAGCAATCAATCTCTTCTTGCACAAACTGGCTCTACAGAGGCAAGATGTCCACCTCCTCCTCATCGTCCGATTCTTCACCCCTTTCACTGTGTACATCCCCCTCCTCACAGATTATTAATTCGTCCCCACTGGAATCCACCATCTCAGGTCCCTGTGTACTTTCTGGAGGCAATTGCTGGTGAATGTCTCCACGGAGGTATTGATTATAATTCATTTTGATAAACATCATCTTCTCCACATTTTCTGGAAGTAACCTCGTACGCCGATTGCTGACAAGGTGACCGGCTGCACTAAACACTCTTTCGGAGTACACACTAAAGGGGGGCAACTTAGGTAAAATAAAGCCAGTTTGTGCAAGGGCCTCCAAATTGCCTCTTTTTCCTGCCAGTATACGTACGGACTGTCCTTTCAAAGGACTGTTGGACAGTCAATTGCTTACTGGAAGTAGTACAAGTGGTCTTCCGACTTCCCCTCTGGGATGACGATCGACTCCCAGCAGCAACAACAGCAGCACCAGCAGCAGTAAGGCATTACACTCAAGGATGCATCGGAGGAATCCCAGGCAGGAGAGGACTCGTCAGACTTGACAGTGACATGGCCTGCAGGACTATTGGCTTTCATGTCTAAGGAGGAAACTGACACTGAGGGAGTTGGTGGTGTGGTTTGCAGGAGCTTGGTTACAAGAGGAAGGGATTTAGTAGTCACTGGACTGCTTCCGCTGTCACCCAAAGTTTTTGAACTTGTCAATGACTTCTGATAAATGCGCTCCAGGTGACGTATAAGGGAGGATGTTCCTAGGTGGTTAACATCCTTACCCCTACTTATTACAGCTTGACAAAGGCAACACACGGATTGACACCTGTTGTCTGCATTTCTGTTAAAATAATTCCACACCGACGAGGTGATTTTTTTTGTAATTTGACCAGTCATGTCAATGGCCATATTCGTCCCACGGACAACAGGTGTCTCCCCGGGTGCCTGACTTAAACAAACCACCTCACCATCAGAATCCTCCTTGTCAATTTCCTCCTCAGCGCCAGCAACACCCATATCCTCATCCTGGTGTACTTCAACAGTGACATCTTCATTTTGACTATCAGGAACTGGACTGCGGGTGCTCCTTCCAGCACTTGCAGGGGGCGTGCAAATGGTGGAGGGCGCCACCTCTTCCCGTCCAGTGTTGGGAAGGTCAGGCATCACAACTGACACAATTGGACTCTCCTTGGGGATTTGTGATTTAGAAGAATGCACAGTAATTTGCTGTGCTTTTGCCAGCATTCATTTTTTTTTTTTTCATTCATTTTTCTAGCGAGAGGATGAGTGCTTCCATCCTCATGTGAAGCTGAACCACTAGCCATGAACATAGGCCAGGGCCTCAGCCGTTCCTTGCCACTCCGTGTCGTAAATGGCATATTGGCAAGTTTACGCTTCTCATCAGACGCTTTTAATTTTGATTTTTGGGTCATTTTACTGAACTTTTGTTTTTTGGATTTTACATGCTCTCTACTATGACATTGGGCATGGGCCTTGGCAGACGATGTTGATGGCATTTCATCGTCTCGGCCATCACTAGTGGCAGCAGCTTCAGCACGAGGTGGAAGTGGATCTTGATCTTTCCCTATTTTACCCTCCACATTTTTGTTCTCCATTTTTTTTGTGTGGAATTATATGCCAGTAATATATCAATAGCAATGGCCTACTGTACCATACTGCTATATATATACTGGTGGTCACAGCAAAATTCTGCACTGTCCTACTATATATACTGCGCACAACTAAAAATGCAGTACAAGTATGGATGGATAGTATACTTGATGACACAGAGGTTGGTAGAGCAGTGGACTTCTGTACCGTACTGCTATATATATACTGGTGGTCACAGCAAAATTCTGCACTGTCCTCCTACTATATATACTGCGCACAACTAAAATGCAGCACAGGTATGGATGGATAGTATACTTGATGACACAGAGGTAGGTAGAGCAGTGGACTACTGTACCGTACTGCTGTATATATATTGGTGGTCTCAGCAAAATGCTGCACTGTCCTCCTACTATATATACTGCGCACAACTAAAATGCAGCACAGGTATGGATGGATAGTATACTTGATGACACAGAGGTAGGAAGAGCAGTGGACTACTGTACTGTACTGCTATATATATACTGGTGGTCACAGCAAAATTCTGCACTGTCCTCCTACTATATATACTGCGCACAACTAAAATTCAGCACAGGTATGGATGGATAGTATACTTGATGACACAGAGGTAGGTATAGCAGTGGACTTCTGTACTGTACTGCTATATATATACTGGTGGTCACAGCAAAATTCTGCACTGTCCTCCTACTATATATACTGCGCACAACTAAAATGCAGCACAGGTATGGATGGATAGTATACTTGACGAGACACAGAGGTAGGTAGAGCAGGGGACTACTGTACCGTACTGCTATATATATATATACTGGTGGTAACAGCAAAATTCTGCACTGTCCTCCTACTATATATACTGCGCACAACTAAAATGCAGCACAGGTATGGATGGATAGTATACTTGACGACACAGAGGTAGGTAGAGCAGTGGACTACTGTACCGTACTGCTATATATATACTGGTGGTCACAGTAAAATTCTGCACTGTCCTCCTACTATATATACTGCGCACAACTAAAATGCAACACAGGTATGGATGGATAGTATACTTGACGACACAGAGGTAGGTAGAGCAGTGGACTACTGTACTGTACTGCTATATAATACTGGTGGTCTGCAACATTCTGCACTGTCCTCCTACTATATAGTACAATGCAGCAAAGATATGGAGCGTTTTTCAGGCAGAGAACGTAGATTTTTTCAGCACACTGAGCACAGATATTTGCAAGCACACTGAGCACAGATATTTGCAGCACACTGAGCACAGATATTTGCAGCACACTGAACACAGAAACTGAGAGAACGCTGCAAGTCCTCTCGCTATCATCTCCAATGCACAAGTGAAAATGGCGGCGACGCGCGGCTCCTTATATAGAATACGAATCTCACGAGAATCCGACAGCAGGATGATGACGTTCGGGCGCGCTCGGGTTAGCTGAGTAAGGCGGGAAGATCCGAGGCTGCCTCGGAACCGTGTAAAATGGGTTAAGTTCGGGGATGTTCGGATCTCGAGGAACCGAACCCGCTCATCACTAAAATATATATATATATATATATATATATAGCAATGGTAATATGGGCGGCACTCATACAGACTCCACAGCGTGAGTAAGATGATTTACTTTATTACGGCCAACATGTTTCGGGGACCTAACCCCGTCCTCAGGGCCAGATAAGCCACATACAACAAAGACATTACTTATGTAGAGAACAAAACAAAACATTAATGCAGATCATACTCACCTGCTTCGCGGCGCAACCGCCCGCCAAACCGTCCGGCCACACTTCTGCGTCGCCATCCAGTGACGTCACGGCGTGCCACGTCGCAGGCGGGTATCCATAGCGACCAAACAAAGCCACTGCTCGGTCACCTATGGAAACACAATAAAGACAAAAAACAGTGTTAAGACTAACATACAATAATAAAAAATAATAAAAAACTTTGGTATACATACAACTAGTGAGAAACTGCAGCAACAGCAATATGAACCTTTGTATGTATAACCACTAAGTTCTGATTATACACCAGTGGTATAAAAAATGAGCAAAGGGAATATAAGGTGATATACTCAAAGGGATATTTAACCGGGCCTATGTATTATACTAAAGGAAACACTGCAAGCCCAGGATCTCATTAAGCCCCCCGGGTGACAGAGTTCCCAGTTTATAAATCCATCTGGATTCCTTTTGTAATAATGCCCTATCCCTATTTCCACCCCTTAATGTGCAGGGAACATGATCTATAAGGATGGCTCTAATGCTAGCTACCCTATGACCCGTTAACATACAGTGCCGCGCAAAGGGTTGATCACTTTATTTCTTTTCAAACGCCTTCTTTATGGCACTCCTATGGAGAGCCATTCTCTCACGAAACTGCCTGATGGTCTTGCCAACATATGCAAGACCACAGGGGCACGTGAGAAGATACACCACATGGGTCGTGGTACACGTCAGTCGATGTTTGATGGGTATATTACAACCTGTAGATGGATGATTAAAGGAGGTTCCTACTATCAAAGTGTTACATGTCGCACATCCCAAACAACGGTAACACCCATTTTTGGCTCGTAAGAAATGGGATTCCCTGTTCTTAGCCATATCCGTAATATCTAATTTTACAATGCGGTCACCAATATTCCTCCCTCTGGTATGGCTCGGCAACAAAGCTGTATTGGCCATAGAGGACAGGGACCCATCTGTCTGTATGATGGGCCACATCTGTTTTGCTTTCTTTACTACTTGTTTACTCATGGTGGTGTGTTTGTTAACCCAAGGAAATACTTCCCTATTATGTTGTTTACTAACATGGCTGGATTCCAAAACCTGTTGACGGGTCATATCCAAAACCCGTCTTTTGGACACCTCAAGGTCCCCTTTTGGGTATCCCCTTTCAGCGAATTTGTGCTTCATCCTATCTAATGCCCTGCAGGTCTCCTCTGGATCAGATGTAATCCTCCGCACTCGCAAAAATTGCGAGTACGGTAGTCCCTTACGGAGAGGGGCTGGGTGAAAGCTCTGGCACTTTAATACAGTATTTCTATCGGTCGCTTTAACATACAAAGAGGTAATCAACCGGTCCTCCTTGTTAGTTATGGTCACATCTAGGTAATTAATGGCATCCTCATGGATAGCATACGTAAACTGTACTGGATGACAAGTTTTATTATGGTTATCCAGAAGAGAGATAAGTTTTTCCCTAGGACCCTGCCATAGGATGAGCAAGTCATCAATATAGCGCCTGTAGTAGAAGACATGCATAGATACCTCAGGGTCCATAGAGAACATATGAACTTCTAGCTGGTACATAAATGCATTCGCATACGAAGGGGCCACTGCCGACCCCATCGCACACCCAGCTAATTGCAACCAAAATTTACAGTTGAAGACAAAATAATTTCTACTGAGTACTCTATCCAACAGGGACAAAAAAAAATGCAATTTCTGGCCCTTTGTAATCAGGGTTGTTCTCAATCAATAACCTCACTGCCTCCATACCTGCATCATGCAGTATGCAGGTATAGAGGCTAGTGACATCAGCACTGCACAAGACCAGCCCCTCAGGTAAGGGACCCAGATCCTGTAGCTGAAGAAGCAAGGCCGTGGTATCTTTAAGATAGGAGGGTATTGATTGCACACAGGGGTTAAGGTACGCATCAAAAAAGATGGATATGGGATGGTATAAAGATCCTCTGGCCGACACAATAGGGCGGCCAGGTGGGTCTGACAAAGTTTTATGAACTTTGGGGACGGTGTAAAACAATGGTGCTATAGGGAAATCAACTGTAAGAGCTTTAAGCACTTGTGTGGTAATAGTCCCCTGTTCAAAAGCTTGTTTCAGCATAGTGTCCAACTCATTCTTGAACTTCGTAGTAGGATCTTTAGTCAACCTCTTGTACACAGCAGGTTCATTCAATTGGCGCTCACATTCCTTGACATAATCACCCAAGTCCTGCACTACTGTAGCCCACCCTTTATCAGCTTTCCGGATCACTATATCTGTCCTGCTGGACAAGTCCTTTAATGCCATCATCTCTTGTCTTGTCATGTTGGGATGTCCGGGATTGGCTATTCGACAGTTACCCTCTGTCTCCAACATGCGTGTAAAAGTCCTAATGGACGGATTGAGGCTTGATGGATCAAAATGTGATCGGGGGGCAATCGCCTGTAGTTGCGCTGGAATGGTGGCCGTAGGTGGTCCGGGTATCTTGTGATTGAAGAACTCCCTTCGTCTCAGGGATCTGTTAAGACGGAGCATCTCAACTTTCCATTCAAGTGGATCAGGGATATTTGTAGGGACGAAGGACAAGCCCTTCGCCAAAACTTGATGTTCAATGTCAGAAAGAGGAGTGGAAGATAGGTTGAAGACAGATTATCTCATGGCCTCTGTGGCTTTTGCCCTGATGTCCCCTTGGTTCTGCCTCGCCCTCCGCGTCCTCTCCCGCGTCCGCGTCCTGGCGTTGGCACGCGATTGGAGCGGGTTTGGATGACCCGGGGGCCTTGACCTAAAGGGAGCTGGGAATCAGATGAAGGGGTCATGTCAGGGGCATACTCAGAATCACTAGCCGATGTGCTGGCTCCCTGTTGCTGTTCTCTCCGTCGACATGATTGCTGACGACGGCTAGGATATTGACGATCCTGCCCAGGTCGTGTGCTTCCTAACCAAGGATAAACCTGCCTTTGCTGGTAGTCCCTCTGGACTGTGAGGAGTTTGTACTTCTTGAAGCGCACTAGCTCCTGCCGATATTGTTCCAGCTGGGCTCCAAGCTTAGCGGGCCAATCAGTTTGAGCATCTGATGAAAGACTCATTTTATGTTCAGCCTCAAAGGTTTGTATCTGTTCCTTAATGATGTTCAATTCCCTTGTGGACTCCTCCACAACCAGCAAAATGAGGTCCATGGAGCATTTGTTCAGGATCGCAACCCACCGACGACAAAATGTGGAATTGTAGCGGCCTATCGTGGGTGAGTTGTGAACCCTGAACCCTCGAGGTATCAAATTGCTCCGGTAATAATCGGACAATGTAATTCCGTGGTACAAGAAGTCAACTTCTCTTTGTTTAATTTTTAACCATTTTTTAAATAAGTCCTCATTGGTACTCTTCGATGGCTCATCCTCCAAACGCCGCTCAACCAGAATGGCTTTGGCTTCAGCGTCGGAGAAGCTGAGGCGCTCCCGTGCATCACGGTGAATCAAATCTAATGCTGCCTCCAAGTCAGGATTAATATCAGCCATGGTATTAGGCGTGTGAATATTGGGGGCCAGACGAAGAAAACGTATTCCCACTGCCCAACAATTCTCAACGTAATGTACTCCAAAGTACTGCTAAAAAGCAGCCAGCACAACTGCAGTAAAATGTCCCGGTCCTGTACTCTGGGGTGTAGAAATAAATGAGGGGTGCCTTGGTAAGGATAGACGCTCCAAGGTATGGAATAACCTCCTGGCTTCACTCCTAATGTAGAACAAACAGGAACAGCCCGGCACTCCACTCAGAATAGCAGCAACAGCTGAGGTGCCTTCCCAGTTAGAGATACAATGTCCCAAGTAGATAGCAATGGTAATATGGGTGGCACTCATACAGACTCCACAGCGTGAGTAAGATGATTTACTTTATTACAGCCAACATGTTTCGGGGACCTAACCCCATCCTCAGGGCCAGATAAGCCACATACAACAAAGACATTACTTATATAGAGAACAAAACAAAACATTAATGCAGATCATACTCACCTGCTTCGCGGCGCAGCCACCCGCCAAACCGTCCGGCCACACTTCCGCGTCGCATCCAGTGACGTCACGGCGCGCCGCGTCGCAGGCGGGTATCCATAGCGACCAAACAAAGCCACTGCTCGGTCACCTACGGAAACACAATAAAGACAAAAAACAGTGTTAAGACTAACATACAATAATAAAAAATGATAAAAAAACTTTGCTATACATACAACTAGTGAGAAACTGCAGCAACAGCAATATGAACCTTTGTATGTATAACCACTAAGTTCTGATTATACACCAGCGGTATAAAAAATGAGCAAAGGGAATATAAGGTGATATACTCAAAGGGATATTTAACCGGGCCTATGTATTATACTAAAGGAAACACTGCAAGCCCAGGTTCTCATTAAGCCCCCCGGATGACAGAGTTCCCAGTTTATAAATCCATCTGGATTCCTTTTGTAATAATAATAATAATAATAATAATAATAATATTTTTATTTATATAGCGCTCTTTCTCCAATAGGACCCAAGGCGCTTAACAGATACATAGCATAATATAGTACAGAAAATAATGAAGTACATTTTCATAAAATACAGAAGCATGAAGATACTAAAAGGGACATTATGAAAATGCTTGAGTAAACAGAAAAGTCTTGAGTCTACTTTTGAAGGATTCTATAGTTGGGGCCTCTCACACTGTGCGGGGAAGTGAGTTCCATAGAGTCGGAGCCGCATGACTAAAAGCTCGAACCCCAGATGAATTACGGTAGATTCTAGGTACTGCTAAAAGTCCTTCATCTACAGATCGCAGTAATCGAGTGGGGCAGTATGGGGTCAGAAGCTGTTTCAGGTACCTTGGGCCTTGGTCATGTAATGCTTTGAAACTCAGTAAGCCAATCTTGAAGATGATTCGCCATCGTACAGGCAGCCAGTGAAGGGAGTAGAGGATGGGTGTTATGTGGCTAGAACGGGGCTGGTTGGTTAATAGCCTGGCAGCTGTGTTTTGCACCAGCTGTAAGCGTTGCAATTCTTTTGCTGGTAGACCAAGGTAGAGGGCATTACAGTAGTCTAAACGAGATGATACAAATGCATGTATGACTTTTGGCATATCATCTGAGGGAATTAAGTGCTTGATTCTGGCTATGTTCCTCAGGTGAAAGAATGAGGATTTGATTGTGGCTGATATCTGATGTTTAAGTGTTAAGCCACCATCCAGGACAACGCCAAGATTCCGCACACAATCACTGGTCTGTAATTCTGAATCCCAGAGTGTAAGTCCAGTTGGTTGGCTATGCTGCAGTCTTGTCCTTTGATGTTGCGGTCGTATCATAAGGACCTCTGTTTTATCCGGGTACAGTCACAGCCAACTGGCGCTCATCCACTCCAGTAGTTCAGCTAGACAGCCATTTAGGGTTGCTATTGGGTTATCAGTGCCCGGAGCAAAGGACAAGTACAGTTGTGTATCATCTGCATAGCAGTGGTAGACCAGGCCATGGCGCCTGATTATTTCGCCCAATGGGAGCATGTATACTGCAAAAAGCATGGGGGATAGTATAGAACCTTGTGGGACACCACATGGCAATGGCACTGGTGGTGATGAGTATAATCCAGATGATACTCTCTGTGACCTGCCTGTGAGAAATGATTTGAACCAGCTTAGAACTGTGCCATCCAGACCACAGAAATGTATCAGTCGCTCAATCAGAAGCCCATGGTCCACGGTATCAAATGCTGCCGAGAGATCCAGAAGGCAGTGGCGTAACTACTGCCCCCACAGTCCTCGCGGTGGCTTGGGGGCGAGGGGCTGCGGGGGCGCCACTGATTTAGAACAGATTGACATGCGGACGAGCGTCCGCATGTCAATCTGCGATCTCCTCTCTCTCCCTCCCAGCGGTGCCTGCTCCCCCGCCCCCCCCCCCCTATGTGTTGGAGGGACACGAGCGCATCGCGCGTCTCTCCTGTGTCCCTCCTGGCTCTCCCCCGGCCGGTCTAAGGAAGCAAGTGCCGTTCGTGAGCTCTGATTGGCTCACGAATGGCACTTCCTTTATTAGACCAGCCGGGGGAGAGCCAGGAGGGACACAGGAGAGACGCGCGATGCGCTCGTGTCCTTCCAACACATAGGGGGGGGCCGGGGGAGCAGGCACTGGGGCATATACCCGGCACTGGGGACATATACCTGGCACTGGGGGGGGCAGATCTGGCACTGGGGACATATACCTGGCACTGGGGGGGCATATACCCGGCACTTAGGGCATGTACCTGGCACTGGGGGCATATACCTGGCACTGGGGGGCATATACCCGGCACTGGGGGCATGTACCTGGCACTGGGGGCATGTACCTGGCACTGGGGGCATATACCCGGCACTGGGGGGGCATATACCTGGCACTGGGGGGGCATATACCCGGCACTGGAGGCATATACCTGGCACTGGGGGGGAAGCAGGCACTGGGGGGGAATATCTGGCACTGGGGGCATGTACCTGGCACTGGGGGCATATACCCAGCACTGGGGGGGGCATATACCCTGGCACTGGGGGCATATACCTGGCACTGGGGGGGCATATACCCGGCACTGGGGGCATATACCTGGCACTGGGGGGGGGAAGCAGGCACTGGGGGGGAATATCTGGCACTGGGGGCATATACCTGGCACTGGGGGCATATAACTGGCACTGGGGGGGCATGTACCTGGCACTGGGGGCATATACCTGGCACTGGGGGCATATACCTGGCACTGGGGGGAATATCTGGCACTGTGGGAGAATATCTGGCACTGGGGGGGCATATACCTGGCACTGGGGGCATATACGTGGCACTGGGGGGGCATATACCTGGCACTGGGGGAATATACCTGGCACTGGGGGGGCATATACCCGGCACTGGGGGCATATACCCGGGACTGGGGGGGGAAGCAGGCACTGGGAGGGAATATCTGGCACTGGGGGCATATGCCTGGCACTGTGGGGGAATATCTGGCACTGGGGGCATATACCTGGCACTGGGGGGGGAATATCTGGCACTGGGGGGGCATATACCTGGCACTGGGGGCATATACCTGGCACTGGAGGGGGGATATCTGGCACTGGGGGCATATACCTGGCACTGGGGGGGAATATCTGGCACTGGGGGGGAAGCAGGCACTGTGGGGTAATATCTGGCACTGGGGGGGGGCATATACCTGGCACTGTGGGGGAATATCTAGCACTGGGTGCATATACCTGGCACTGTGGGGGAATATCTGGCACTGGGTGCATATACCTGGCACTGTGGGGGAATATCTGGCACTGGGAGCATATGTGGCACTGGGAGCACGGCCCTAGCAACAAGCACTACCCCCTAGCAACGAGCATGACACCCAGTGCATGAAACCCCTGGCAACGAGCATGACATCCTGGCACCGTGAATGGAACCAAGAGCATGAAAACCCTGGCAACGAGCAGGTAATTTAAAAGTAATTGGAAGCCTTACTGTAGAACTTAATGTGTAATGGGCATTACGGTGTGTGGCATAATGTATCACGGACATTGCAGTGTGTGTCATAATGTATCTGGCATTACGGTGTGTTGTATACTATGTCACGGGCATTGTGGTATGTGGTATAATTTCTCAGGATCATTGTGGTGTGTGTCATACTGTGTCACAGACATTGTATGTGCTATAATGTATCAGGGGCATTGCAGTGTGTAGCATAATGTATAACGGGCATTGCGATTCCTGTCCTAATGTGTCACAGGCATTACGGTGTGTGGCATAATGTGTCGGGGGCATTACGGTGTGTGGCATAATGTGTCGGGGCCATTACGGTGTGTGGCATAATGTGTAGGAGGCATTACGGTGTGTGGCATAATGTGTCGGGGGCATTACGGTGTGTGGCATAATGTGTCGGGGGCATTACGGTGTGTGGCATAATGTGTCGGGGGCATTACGGTGTGTGCATATTGTGTCATGTGCATTATTGTCAGTGATCACAAAAACGCGCTATGGCGCGTATTTTACCCAGAAACAGCCGCCCGGGACTCACATTTAGAAGATGAGCGGGTCCCACAGGACGCGCTCATCTGAATATGTGTTTGCATGTGTTAAGCCTGTCAGCGGAATGCAGGAGGTGACTGGCTGTTTCCTCGGCCAATCACCTCCTGTAGTCTCCATCCAATCACAGCCTGCAGCATCTCCCGCTTTGAATCCTGCTCCCCGCCAGCACATGAATCTGTGCTGCAGGGCTGACAGACTGGCCCCGCTCATCCGGCTCCACTGCCGCTCTGCCGCCAGCACCCTCCTCTGCGACTGGGAGTACAGCTCCGGATCTGCCCGCCGCCACCCCCCCTACCCGGGACCCGCTCAACGCCCCACCGAGACCCGACAACTACCTTCCAGCAGGAGCCGGCCGGGCTGCGCAGCTCCCGCTGTAGGTAAGCAGTAGACAGTGCTGCATCGCCCCGCTTCACCTGGAGTAGCTGGTGCAGATGCGGGATGTCCGGGGGCTGCAAGCTCCGTGTGTGCAATGTGAGGCCGCTCAGAGTGTCAGGGCCTCACTGACACCATTTTTCTGACAGCACAGTGCAGTGAGTGCACTGGCACAAGTAGCCAGCCGGCTCCGCAGCATGAAGGAGCTATCTGTGAAATCGCAAGCAGAGGCTGGCAAGAAGGAGCTCCTCCGATCGCTTGCCCTGACGGGCTGGCCACTGCTAAATATACCAGTAATCAGTACAACTGTGCAGTGACACTGACTTTCCCATTGCACCTGGGGCTCCACTACTTTGACACAGTTGGAACTGATTATCGGTATATTTAGCAGTGGCCAGCCCGTCAGGGGAAGCGATTGGACGAGCTCCTTCTTGCCAGAGAACAGCCTCTGCTTGCGATTTCACATAGAGCTCCTCCAGGCTGCGGCTACTACAGGCGCAGGCTGGCTACTTGTGCCAGTGCACTCACTGCACTGTGCTGTCAGAAAAAATGGTGAGTGTCAGTGAGTTGCTGCTGGGGGCGGAACCACTTGTGTCAAACGGCCCCTTCGTGCAACTGGAGGTGATAAGTGAGTGGTTACTGCAATGTGCCTCAGTGCTCTACCAGGCGCATTGTGTATAATAACGTGCTCTACCAGGCGCATTGTGTATAATAACGTGTTCTACCTGGCGCAATGTGTAAGATAACGTGCTCTACCTGGCGCAATGTGTATGATAACGTGTTCTACCTGGCGCAATGTGTATGATAACGTGTTCTACCTGGCGCAATGTGTATGATAACGTGTTCTACCTTGCGCAATGTGTATGATAACGTGCTCTACCTGGTGCAATGTGTATAATAACGTGCTCTACCAGGCGCAATGTGTATGATAACGTGCTCTACCTAGTGCAATGTGTATAATAACGTGCTCTACCAGGCGCATTGTGTATAATAACGTGTTCTACCTAGTGCAATGTGTATTATAACGTGCTCTACCAGGCGCATTGTGTATAATAACGTGTTCTACCTGGCGCAATGTGTATGATAATGTGCTCTACCAGGCGCATTGTGTATAATAACGTGTTCTACCTGGCGCAATGTGGCTGATAACGTGCTCTACCAGGCGCATTGTGTATAATAACGTGCTCTACCAGGCGCATTGTGTATAATAACGTGTTCTACCTGACGCAATGTGTATGATAACTTGCTCTACCTAGCGGCAATGTGTATGATAACTTGCTCTACCTAGCGGCAATGTGTATGATAACATGCTCTACCTGATGCAATGTGTATGATAACTTGCTCTACCTAGCGGCAATGTGTATGATAACATGCTCTACCTGGCGCAGTGTGTATAACGTGTTCTACCTGGCGCACTGTGTATGATAACGTGCTCTACCTAGCGGCAATGTGTATGATAACGTGCTCTACCTGATGCAAAGTGTATGACGTGCTGTACCTGGTGCAAAGTGTATGACGTGCTGTACCTGGTGCAAAGTGTATGACGTGATCTACCTGGATCAGTGTGCATAGGAGGTTCTACCTGGTGCAATGTGTATAAGCGCCACTACTGTGTGGTGTAATGTGAATTGACACTATTATGTGGTCACGCCCCTTCCCTATGAAGCCACGCCCCTAAAATTTTGCAACGCGCCTACGGCGCGCACTACCTGTTCTTTATGCTCTAAGTGGTCTAACACCAATTCACTTTCTGCCTAAGGGCACCAAAATGTCTAGTTACAGCTCTGGTGCAGGGTGTCCTGCATGCTACACAGCCCAGCAGCATTGTCACCCCATCCCCCCCATCTTGCAACACTTTTGTAGTGTCCAAACAAGATTAAAATTAATAAGAACCTTCATTCCGATGGGACCCAGAAAAAGACCGGTAGGACCCCAATTTTTAAAAGTGAAGGGTCCCTGGGACCCACTTTTTTTTTGGCTCAGCGCGATCACTGATTGTGTGTGGAATAATGTCTAAGGGCCATTGCAGTATGTGGAATAATGTATACTGGGCATTACTATAAGGAGGAAAAATGACAAATAATGTAAGGGGCATGAATCAGGATTATTTTTCTTTCCTGTGATGGCCAACGTCTGGGCGTGCAGGTTGCAAAACTGGGGTATAAGGTAGTCTTTTCCTGCAATGCCACGCCCTCCACGCAAAGCCACGCCCATTCCGACAAAGCCACACACCCTTTTTGCCAGCGCGCGCCTGAGGCGCGCGCATTTTTCTACCTTTGCTAGTCCAATTACGGGGTGCATGGGGGGGGGGGGTGCGCCAAAGGATTTTTTGGCTTGGGGGAGAAAAATTTCTAGTTACGCCACTGCCAGAAGGATTAATATTGAACAGTCACCTCTGTCTTTAGCCATCAGAAGATCATTTAACACACACACCAGGGCTGTTTCAGTGCTATGCCTTCTCCTGAATCCTGATTGAAATGGATCATAAATATCATGGGTTGTCAGGGGGGTTTCCAGTTGATTTGCAACGACTTTCTCAATAACCTTTCCTAGGAAAGGAAGGTTTGATACCGGTCTGTAGTTGGTCATGCAGTCGGGATCTAAATTAGGTTTTTTTAAGAAGCGGTCTAACAATTGCTTCCTTTAGGGGTCCAGGAAAAATGCCTGTCTGCAAAGAGCAGTGAACAATTTTTGTAAAGACAGGACCAATTATATCCATACAACCTATTAGAAGCTTGGTTGAGGCTGGGTCCAGATCACAGGTGGTGGGACGCAAAATCCGAGCAATTTCAGCAATGTCCTTTACATCCACTGGATCAAAGCTGGTCCATGAAGGCAGGTAGCTTATATTGGCAGGCTTTGTAGTTTGGCACTCCTTTGATGGCACTGTGGAGATTCCAGCCCGGATGGTGGATATTTTATCTGCAAAGAAGTTTGCAAACTCGTTGTATCTTGCCTGGGAGAGGGTCTCATCAGTCTGCAGGCATGCTGGCTTGCAAAGCATCTCCACTGTGCGGAAAAGTTGAGCTGGCCTATTGTTTGCTGCTGTGATCTCATTTGACAGGAACTGTGCTTTCTTACGAGTGATTGTCGATTGATATTCTACGTTATGCTTTATTAGTTTTATTTTGTCATCCACTAGGTTAGTCTTCCTCCATCGTCTTTCCAGTCTACGCCCCCTTTTCTTGATCTCACTAACACTGTTGTCGAACCATGGAGCTTGACGTTGTGGTTTGCGAGGTCTTATACGCACAGGGGCGATAATATCAATTGCAGCCATAACATCCTTATTATAATAACGGACTAGGGAACAGGGATCTTCACAGGCACCCAGTATAGCAGAGAGATCCAGATTTGGTGCAAGAGCCTGGGGAGTCATACCCCTCCTTGGACGATACCTGGTCAACTCCACGGGCAGAGATCTTAATAGAGGGGTTGCAACTGAGAACCAGAGGGAGTAGTGGTCTGACCAGATGACTGGGTTTATTTTTAGTAGAGATGAGCGGGTTCGGTTTCTCTGAATCCGAACCCGCCCGAACTTCATGGTTTTTTTCACGGGTCCGAGCAGACTCGGATCCTCCCGCCTTGCTCGGTTAACCCGAGCGCGCCCGAACGTCATGATGACGCTGTCGGATTCTCGCGAGACTCGGATTCTATATAAGGAGCCGCGCGTCGCCGCCATTTTCACACGTGCATTGAGATTGATAGGGAGAGGACGTGGCTGGCGTCCTCTCCATTTAGATTATAAGAGAGAGAGATTTACTGGAGCTTAGGACTAGGAGGAGTACTGTAGAAGTGTAGAGAGTGCAGAGAGTTTACTAGTGAGTGACCACCAGACAGTGCAGTTTATTTAATATATCCGTTCTCTGCCTGAAAAAAGCGATACACACAGTGACTCAGTCACATACCATATCTGTGTGCACTGCTCAGGCTCAGCCCAGTGTGCTGCATCATCTATATATATTATATATCTGTCTGACTGCTCAGCTCACACAGCTTATAATTGTGGGGGAGACTGGGGAGCACTGCAGTGCCAGTTATAGGTTATAGCAGGAGCCAGGAGTACATAATATTATATAGTGAGTGACCACCAGACAGTGCAGTTTATTTAATATATCCGTTCTCTGCCTGAAAAAAGCGATACACACAGTGACTCAGTCACATACCATATCTGTGTGCACTGCTCAGGCTCAGCCCAGTGTGCTGCATCATCTATATATATTATATATCTGTCTGACTGCTCAGCTCACACAGCTTATAATTGTGGGGGAGACTGGGGAGCACTGCAGTGCCAGTTATAGGTTATAGCAGGAGCCAGGAGTACATAATATTATATTAAAATTAAACAGTGCACACTTTTGCTGCAGGAGTGCCACTGCCAGTGTGACTGACCAGTGACCTGACCACACTGACCACCAGTATAGTTAGTAGTATACTTATATTGTGATTGCCTGAAAAAGTTAAACACTCGTCGTGTGACTTCACTTGTGTGTTGTTTTTTTTTTTATTCTATAAAAATAAAACTCATTCTGCTGACAGACAGTGTCCAGCAGGTCCGTCATTATATAATATATAATATATACCTGTCCGGCTGCAGTAGTGAAATATATATATTTTTTATATCATTTATCATCCAGTCGCAGCAGACACAGTACGGTAGTTCACGGCTGTGGCTACCTCTGTGTCTGCACTCGGCAGGCAGTCCGTCCATAATTGTATACCACCTAACCGTGGTTTTTTTTTCTTCTTTATACATACATACTACTACGACATCTCTTTATCAACCAGTCTATATTAGCAGCAGACACAGTACAGTACGGTAGTTCACGGCTGTGGCTACCTCTGTGTCTGCACTCGGCAGGCAGTCCGTCCATAATTGTATACCACCTAACCGTGGTTTTTTTTTCTTTCTTCTTTATACATACATAGTTACATAGACATCTCTTTATCAACCAGTCTATATTAGCAGCAGACACAGTACAGTACGGTAGTTCACGGCTGTGGCTACCTCTGTGTCTGCACTCGGCAGGCAGTCCGTCCATAATTGTATACCACCTAACCGTGGTTTTTTTTTCTTTCTTCTTTATACATACATAGTTACATAGACATCTCTTTATCAACCAGTCTATATTAGCAGCAGACACAGTACAGTACGGTAGTTCACGGCTGTGGCTACCTCTGTGTCTGCACTCGGCAGGCAGTCCGTCCATAATTGTATACCACCTAACCGTGGTTTTTTTTTCTTTCTTCTTTATACATACATAGTTACATAGACATCTCTTTATCAACCAGTCTATATTAGCAGCAGACACAGTACAGTACGGTAGTTCACGGCTGTGGCTACCTCTGTGTCTGCACTCGGCAGGCAGTCCGTCCATAATTGTATACCACCTAACCGTGGTTTTTTTTTCTTTCTTCTTTATACATACATAGTTACATAGACATCTCTTTATCAACCAGTCTATATTAGCAGCAGACACAGTACAGTACGGTAGTTCACGGCTGTGGCTACCTCTGTGTCTGCACTCGGCAGGCAGTCCGTCCATAATTGTATACCACCTAACCGTGGATTTTTTTTCTTTCTTCTTTATACATACATACTACTACGACATCTCTTTATCAACCAGTCTATATTATTAGCAGCAGACACAGTACAGTACGGTAGTTCACGGCTGTGGCTACCTCTGTGTCTGCACTCGGCAGGCAGTCCGTCCATAATTGTATACCACCTAACCGTGGTTTTTTTTTCTTTCTTCTTTATACATACATAGTTACATAGACATCTCTTTATCAACCAGTCTATATTAGCAGCAGACACAGTACAGTACGGTAGTGCACTCGGCAGGCAGTCCATAATTGTATACTAGTATCCATCTCCATTGTTTACCTGAGGTGCCTTTTAGTTGTGCCTATTAAAATATGGAGAACAAAAATGTTGAGGTTCCAAAATTAGGGAAAGATCAAGATCCACTTCCACCTCGTACTGAAGCTGCTGCCACTAGTCATGGCCGAGACGATGAAATGCCAGCAACGTCGTCTGCCAAGGCCGATGCCCAATGTCATAGTACAGAGCATGTCAAATCCAAAACACCAAATATCAGAAAAAAAAGGACTCCAAAACCTAAAATAAAATTGTCGGAGGAGAAGCGTAAACTTGCCAATATGCCATTTACCACACGGAGTGGCAAGGAACGGCTGAGGCCCTGGCCTATGTTCATGGCTAGTGGTTCAGCTTCACATGAGGATGGAAGCACTCAGCCTCTCGCTAGAAAAATGAAAAGACTCAAGCTGGCAAAAGCAGCACAGCAAAGAACTGTGCATTCTTCGAAATCCCAAATCCACAAGGAGAGTCCAATTGTGTCGGTTGCGATGCCTGACCTTCCCAACACTGGACGTGAAGAGCATGCGCCTTCCACCATTTGCACGCCCCCTGCAAGTGCTGGAAGGAGCACCCGCAGTCCAGTTCCTGATAGTCAGATTGAAGATGTCAGTGTTGAAGTACACCAGGATGAGGAGGATATGGGTGTTGCTGGCGCTGGGGAGGAAATTGACCAGGAGGATTCTGATGGTGAGGTGGTTTGTTTAAGTCAGGCACCCGGGGAGACACCTGTTGTCCGTGGGAGGAATATGGCCGTTGACATGCCAGGTGAAAATACCAAAAAAATCAGCTCTTCGGTGTGGAGGTATTTCAACAGAAATGCGGACAACAGGTGTCAAGCCGTGTGTTCCCTTTGTCAAGCTGTAATAAGTAGGGGTAAGGACGTTAACCACCTCGGAACATCCTCCCTTATACGTCACCTGCAGCGCATTCATAATAAGTCAGTGACAAGTTCAAAAACTTTGGGTGACAGCGGAAGCAGTCCACTGACCAGTAAATCCCTTCCTCTTGTAACCAAGCTCACGCAAACCACCCCACCAACTCCCTCAGTGTCAATTTCCTCCTTCCCCAGGAATGCCAATAGTCCTGCAGGCCATGTCACTGGCAATTCTGACGATTCCTCTCCTGCCTGGGATTCCTCCGATGCATCCTTGCGTGTAACGCCTACTGCTGCTGGCGCTGCTGTTGTTGCTGCTGGGAGTCGATGGTCATCCCAGAGGGGAAGTCGTAAGCCCACTTGTACTACTTCCAGTAAGCAATTGACTGTTCAACAGTCCTTTGCGAGGAAGATGAAATATCACAGCAGTCATCCTGCTGCAAAGCGGATAACTGAGGCCTTGACAACTATGTTGGTGTTAGACGTGCGTCCGGTATCCGCCGTTAGTTCACAGGGAACTAGACAATTTATTGAGGCAGTGTGCCCCCGTTACCAAATACCATCTAGGTTCCACTTCTCTAGGCAGGCGATACCGAGAATGTACACGGACGTCAGAAAAAGACTCACCAGTGTCCTAAAAAATGCAGTTGTACCCAATGTCCACTTAACCACGGACATGTGGACAAGTGGAGCAGGGCAGGGTCAGGACTATATGACTGTGACAGCCCACTGGGTAGATGTATGGACTCCCGCCGCAAGAACAGCAGCGGCGGCACCAGTAGCAGCATCTCGCAAACGCCAACTCTTTCCTAGGCAGGCTACGCTTTGTATCACCGCTTTCCAGAATACGCACACAGCTGAAAACCTCTTACGGCAACTGAGGAAGATCATCGCGGAATGGCTTACCCCAATTGGACTCTCCTGTGGATTTGTGGCATCGGACAACGCCAGCAATATTGTGTGTGCATTAAATATGGGCAAATTCCAGCACGTCCCATGTTTTGCACATACCTTGAATTTGGTGGTGCAGAATTTTTAAAAAAACGACAGGGGCGTGCAAGAGATGCTGTCGGTGGCCAGAAGAATTGCGGGACACTTTCGGCGTACAGGCACCACGTACAGAAGACTGGAGCACCACCAAAAACTACTGAACCTGCCCTGCCATCATCTGAAGCAAGAAGTGGTAACGAGGTGGAATTCAACCCTCTATATGCTTCAGAGGTTGGAGGAGCAGCAAAAGGCCATTCAAGCCTATACAATTGAGCACGATATAGTAGGTGGAATGCACCTGTCTCAAGCGCAGTGGAGAATGATTTCAACGTTGTGCAAGGTTCTGATGCCCTTTGAACTTGCCACACGTGAAGTCAGTTCAGACACTGCCAGCCTGAGTCAGGTCATTCCCCTCATCAGGCTTTTGCAGAAGAAGCTGGAGACATTGAAGGAGGAGCTAACACGGAGCGATTCCGCTAGGCATGTGGGACTTGTGGATGGAGCCCTTAATTCGCTTAACAAGGATTCACGGGTGGTCAATCTGTTGAAATCAGAGCACTACATTTTGGCCACCGTGCTCGATCCTAGATTTAAAGCCTACCTTGGATCTCTCTTTCCGGCAGACACAAGTCTGCTGGGGTTGAAAGACCTGCTGGTGACAAAATTGTCAAGTCAAGCGGAACGCGACCTGTCAACATCTCCTCCTTCACATTCTCCCGCAACTGGGGGTGCGAGGAAAAGGCTCAGAATTCCGAGCCCACCCGCTGGCGGTGATGCAGGGCAGTCTGGAGCGACTGCTGATTCTGACATCTGGTCCGGACTGAAGGACCTGACAACGATTACGGACATGTCATCTACTGTCACTGCATATGATTCTCTCAACATTGATAGAATGGTGGAGGATTATATGAGTGACCGCATCCAAGTAGGCACGTCACACAGTCCGTACTTATACTGGCAGGAAAAAGAGGCAATTTGGAGGCCCTTGCACAAACTGGCTTTATTCTACCTAAGTTGCCCTCCCACAAGTGTGTACTCCGAAAGAGTGTTTAGTGCCGCCGCTCACCTTGTCAGCAATCGGCGTACGAGGTTACATCCAGAAAATGTGGAGAAGATGATGTTCATTAAAATGAATTATAATCAATTCCTCCGCGGAGACATTGACCAGCAGCAATTGCCTCCACAAAGTACACAGGGAGCTGAGATGGTGGATTCCAGTGGGGACGAATTGATAATCTGTGAGGAGGGGGATGTACACGGTGATATATCGGAGGGTGATGATGAGGTGGACATCTTGCCTCTGTAGAGCCAGTTTGTGCAAGGAGAGATTAATTGCTTCTTTTTTGGGGGGGGTCCAAACCAACCCGTCATATCAGTCACAGTCGTGTGGCAGACCCTGTCACTGAAATGATGGGTTGGTTAAAGTGTGCATGTCCTGTTTTGTTTATACAACATAAGGGTGGGTGGGAGGGCCCAAGGACAATTCCATCTTGCACCTCTTTTTTCTTTTCTTTTTCTTTGCATCATGTGCTGATTGGGGAGGGTTTTTTGGAAGGGACATCCTGCGTGACACTGCAGTGCCACTCCTAAATGGGCCCGGTGTTTGTGTCGGCCACTAGGGTCGCTAATCTTACTCACACAGTCAGCTACCTCATTGCGCCTCTTTTTTTCTTTGCGTCATGTGCTGTTTGGGGAGGGTTTTTTGGAAGGGACATCCTGCGTGACACTGCAGTGCCACTCCTAGATGGGCCCGGTGTTTGTGTCGGCCACTAGGGTCGCTAATCTTACTCACACAGCTACCTCATTGCGCCTCTTTTTTTCTTTGCGTCATGTGCTGTTTGGGGAGGGTTTTTTGGAAGGGACATCCTGCGTGACACTGTAGTGCCACTCCTAGATGGGCCCGGTGTTTGTGTCGGCCACTAGGGTCGCTAATCTTACTCACACAGCTACCTCATTGCACCTCTTTTTTTCTTTGCATCATGTGCTGTTTGGGGAGGGTTTTTTGGAAGGGCCATCCTGCGTGACACTGCAGTGCCACTCCTAGATGGGCCCGGTGTTTGTGTCGGCCACTAGGGTCGCTAATCTTACTCACACAGCTACCTCATTGCGCCTCTTTTTTTCTTTGCGTCATGTGCTGTTTGGGGAGGGTTTTTTGGAAGGGACATCCTGCGTGACACTGCAGTGCCACTCCTAGATGGGCCCGGTGTTTGTGTCGGCCACTAGGGTCGCTTATCTTACTCACACAGCGACCTCGGTGCAAATTTTAGGACTAAAAATAATATTGTGAGGTGTGAGGTATTCAGAATAGACTGAAAATGAGTGTAAATTATGGTTTTTGAGGTTAATAATACTTTGGGATCAAAATGACCCCCAAATTCTATGATTTAAGCTGTTTTTTAGTGTTTTTTGAAAAAAACACCCGAATCCAAAACACACCCGAATCCGACAAAAAAAATTCGGTGAGGTTTTGCCAAAACGCGTTCGAACCCAAAACACGGCCGCGGAACCGAACCCAAAACCAAAACACAAAACCCGAAAAATTTCAGGCGCTCATCTCTAATTTTTAGGTCAGTGACTTCTAATCCAATCTGAAAGACAAGGTCCAGAGTGGGACCACTTTTATGTGTGGCAGAGGGAACACTGCAAGCAGGGCAGATATAGTGATCCGGAAAGCTGATAAAGGGGGGGCTACAGTAGTGCAGGACTTGGGTGATTATGTCAAGGAATGTGAGCACCAATTGAATGAACCTGCTGTGTACAAGAGGTTGACTAAAGATCCTACTACGGAGTTCAAGAATGAGTTGGACACTATGCTGAAACAAGCTTTTGAACAGGGGACTATTACCACACAAGTGCTTAAAGCTCTTACAGTTGATTTCCCTATAGCACCATTGTTTTACACCGTCCCAGACCCACCTGGCCGCCCTATTGTGTCGACCAGAGGATCTTTATACCATCCCATATCCATCTTTTTGGATGCGTACCTTAACCCCTGTGTGCAATCAATACCCTCCTATCTTAAAGATACCACAGCCTTGCTTCTTCAGCTACAGGATCTGGGTCCCTTACCTGAGGGGCTGGTCTTGTGCAGTGCTGATGTCACTAGCCTCTATACCTGCATCCCGCATGATGCAGGTATGGAGGCAGTGAGGTTATTGATTGAGAACAACCCTGATTACAAAGGGCCAGAGATTGCATTTTTTTTGTCCCTGTTGGGTAGAGTACTCAGTAGAAATTATTTTGTCTTCAACGGTAAATTTTGGTTGCAATTAGCTGGGTGTGCGATGGGGTCGGCAGTGGCCCCTTCGTATGCGAATGCATTTATGTACCAGCTAGAAGTTCATATGTTCTCTATGGACCCTGAGGTATCTATGCATGTCTTCTACTACAGGCGCTATATTGATGACTTGCTCATCCTATGGCAGGGTCCTAGGGAAAAACTTATCTCTCTTCTGGATAACCATAATAAAACTTGTCATCCAGTACAGTTTACGTATGCTATCCATGAGGATGCCATTAATTACCTAGATGTGACCCAGGGACGTGCAGTCAGGGGAGGCAGGGGAGGCAGTGCCTCCCCTGTCATTAACGATTAATGATTAAAATAATACAAAGAAGATACTTATGACACATATTCTGTGTCATAAGTATCTTCTTTAGCCTATATATTATTTTAATCATTATCTTTCTAAAAAAAAACAGTTTTAAAAAGGTTTCAGAGGCACCGCTCTCGGTGCCTCCCGCTGTTAGTATAAAAGGGCCGGAAGCGGGGGGCGGGGCCAAGAATTGGGCAGAAACAAACCACTGAAAAAATCCCTGCAAGCGGCACCTAGTACAAGTGCCGCTTTGACAGGGGCGTGCTTTCAGCCGATATGAAAGCATGCCCCTGTCACTTAGTCAGGTTCTGATTGGTCACTGGTTGATTCGGGGAGGGGGGCACCAAGGAACATACCACCCCCCGTCATCTAGTAAATATGTGGCAGCCTCCTCCCGTCCGTCCCCCAGCCCATCCCGCAGCCTGTCTTCCTGCACAGTGACAGACACGATAGAGGGGGCTGCTGCTGGACCAGGAACAGGGCACAGCCAGAGAGTGTACCTTCACCTTGAGATGACTTATCCTCACTCCCCCTGTAACACCGCCGGAGGGCCTGTTTAACGCATACGGTGGGTGAGTAGGGCGCCGCGTAGAGGAGGGCGTCCTGACATGCTGCAGTGCCTTGTTTAACCCTCTGGGTAGTTGCCTGCAGGAGACGCACACAGAGTAAGTGTCATTTGCGCTGGTGTCCGGCACCGCACCGCTTCACAGTTCAGGGAAGAAACAGTAGATAAACTACAGCTCCCAGTTGCTGGGAGCTGTAGTTTATCTACTATTTCTTCCCTGTACTGTGAAGCGGTGCGGTGCCGGACACCAGCGCAAATGACACTTACTCTGTGTGCGTCTCCTGCAGGCAACTACCCAGAGGGTTTCCAGCCCTGTAAGTGATCAGACAATTCTGTCTCTTGTATCTATATTATTTAATAAACTAATATTTGAAAAAAATTTGCGCTCCTTATCATTGGGAAGAGACCAATGTGCTTTGTATGTTCTTGTAGCTATGTACACATTCTCTTTCTTTCGTGGAGCAGCATAAAAATTCACTGCAATAAGTATCACTCAGCACTGAAAAGAAATTAAGATATTTTTCTCCTGTAATCAGTGGTCGAAGTGGGGCGGTACACGGTGGTATGGTATACCGCCACTTCTTCCACTGACCCGGAAATTAAAGTGCAGCAGGAGGCGAGGGATGTGGCCATCCTGCTTCACATGGTGCTCCGCCTGCTGCTCACCGCTGCCAGCTGCCGCCAGCCACCCACCGCCACCAGCCGCAACAAATGGCGGTCAGATGAACCTCACCACCGCTGCCCATGGGTGCATCCACCAACCACAGTCAGGTAATGTTCCTCTGCTGTCACCCTCTCTCCCTGTCGTTACTGTCCCTGTCCCTACTGTCACTCTCTATCTCCCTGCTGTCACTGTTGTCACTCTCTCTCTCCATGTCGTTACTCTCTCTCCCTGTCGTCACTCTCTCTCCCTGTCCCCGCTGTCACTCTGGCTGTCCCTGCTGTCACAATTTCAGCTCATTCAGCGTGCTATAATGTGAATTTCAGCTCATTCAGTGTGCTATAATGTGAATTTCGGCTCAATCAGTGTGCTATAATGTGAGTTTCAGTGTGCTATAATGTGAATTTCGGCTCGTACCGTGTGCTATAATGTGAATTTCGGCTCATTCAGTGTGCTATAATGTGAGTTTCGGCTCATTCAGTGTGCTATAATGTGAATTTCGGCCTGTACCGTGTGCTATAATGTGAATTTCGGCTCATTCAGTGTGCTATAATGTGAGTTTTGGCTCATTCAGTGTGCTATAATGTGAATTTCGGCTCGTACCGTGTGCTATAATGTGAATTTCGGCTCATTCAGTGTGCTATAATGTGAGTTTCGGCTCATTCAGTGTGCTATAATGTGAATTTCGGCTCGTACCGTGTGCTATAATGTGAATTTCGGCTCATTCAGTGTGCTATAATGTGAGTTTCGCCTCATTCAGTGTGCTATAATGTGAATTTCAGCTCATACCGTGTGCTGTAATGTGAATTTCAGCTCGTACCATGTGCTATAAGGTGTAAGGGGCACCAGTACTAGATAGTATAAGGGGTTCTACTACATTGGATACGCCCCCTTTTCTGGAGCACACGCGCTTTCGGCGAGTGCATAATTGCGTCCTTAACTTTTCCATACTTCTTGATGGTGTCACCCTCTCCCTGGCATCACCCTCTCCCTGTCACCCACTGCTGTCACCCTCTCCCTGGCATCACACTCTTCCTGTCACCCTTTTATTTTATAAAAATGTACAATATATTAGCCGCCTACTCATCACAAGTCTTATGAGCAGGCAGGCTGCGGGCATTGGCAGCAAGGGTATTGGACTGAGATGCGGAATAGTGGCAGGGGGCCTGGGCAGTTGATGGTGTGCGATTTTGTATGGCATTGGCGGGGGTGGTGGCCATTAGTGGCAGGGGTAGTGGGCATCAGGGATGGCGGCGGTAGCAGGCATCAACTTAGGGGTAGTAGCAGGCATTGGTTCCACGGTGGTAGTTGTCATTGCAGGACTCGGCGGACATTATGGCTGCAGTGCCTCACCAGCCACTGACCTCACCGCACGCCACTGATGTGACCATAACTAACAAGGAGGACCGGTTGATTACCTCTTTGTATGTTAAAGCGACCGATAGAAATACTGTATTAAAGTACCAGAGCTTTCACCCAGCCCCTCTCCGTAAGGGACTACCGTACTCGCAATTTTTGCGAGTGCGGAGGATTACATCTGATCCAGAGGAGACCTGCAGGGCATTAGATAGGATGAAGCACAAATTCGCTGAAAGGGGATACCCAATAGGGGACCTTGAGGTGTCCAAAAGACGGGTTTTGGATATGACCCGTCAACAGGTTTTGGAATCCAGCCATGTTAGTAAACAACATAATAGGGAAGTATTTCTTTGGGTTAACAAACACACCACCATGAGTAAACAAGTAGTAAAGAAAGCAAAACAGATGTGGCCCATCATACAGACAGATGGGTCCCTGTCCTCTATGGCCAATACAGCTTTGTTGCCGAGCCAAACCAGAGGGAGGAATATTGGTGACCGCATTGTAAAATTAGATATTACGGATATGGCTAAGAACAGGGAATCCCATTTCTTACGAGCCAAAAATGGGTGTTACCGTTGTTTGGGATGTGCGACATGTAACACTTTGATAGTAGGAACCTCCTTTAATCATCCATCTACAGGTTGTAAAATACCCATCAAACATCGACTGACGTGTACCACGACCCATGTGGTGTATCTTCTCACGTGCCCCTGTGGTCTTCCATATGTTGGCAAGACCATCAGGCAGTTTCGTGAGAGAATGGCTCTCCATAGGAGTGCCATAAAGAAGGCGTTTGAAAAGAAATAAAGTGATCAACCCTTTGCGCGGCACTGTATGTTAACGGGTCATAGGGTAGCTAGCATTAGAGCCATCCTTATAGATCATGTTCCCTGCACATTAAGGGGTGGAAATAGGGATAGGGCATTATTACAAAAGGAATCCAGATGGATTTATAAACTGGGAACTCTGTCATCCGGGGGGCTTAATGAGAACCTGGGCTTGCAGTGTTTCCTTTAGTATAATACATAGGCCCGGTTAAATATCCCTTTGAGTATATCACCTTATATTCCCTTTGCTCATTTTTTATACCGCTGGTGTATAATCAGAACTTAGTGGTTATACATACAAAGGTTCATATTGCTGTTGCTGCAGTTTCTCACTAGTTGTATGTATACCAAAGTTTTTTATAATTTTTTATTATTGTATGTTAGTCTTAACACTGTTTTTTGTCTTTATTGTGTTTCCGTAGGTGACCGAGCAGTGGCTTTGTTTGGTCGCTATGGATACCCACCTGCGACGCGGCGTGCCGTGACGTCACTGGATGGCGACGCGGAAGTGTGGCCGGGTGGTTTGGCGGGCGGCTGCGCCGCGAAGCAGGTGAGTATGATCTGCATTAATGTTTTGTTTTGTTCTCTATATAAGTAATGTCTTTGTTGTATGTGGCTTATCTGGCCCTGAGGACGGGGTTAGGTCCCCCGAAACATGTTGGCCGTAATAAAGTAAATCATCTTACTCACGCTGTGGAGTCTGTATGAGTGCCGCCCATATTACCATTGCTATCTACTTGGGACATTGTATCTCTAACTGGGAAGGCACCTCAGCTGTTGCTGTTATTCTGATTGGAGTGCCGGGCTGTTCCTGTTTGTTCTATATATATATATATATATATATATATATATATATATATATATAAATAAATACAAAATGAAGTGCACAAGAGCGCCTACTGGTGTTTTGGCATAAGAATAGTTAAATGTGTGATAATTCACCATGTGAGATGTGAAATAATGTAAAATATTTCAGAGAACAACTTATCTCTCTAAACGTCTTCAATTCTGATGACACTTTGATGCATGTAAATTAAAAAAGAAAAAAAGAGAAACATAGTGTGTACTGCATAAACCAAATACTTCTTAATTAGGAACCTTGCTGGTCCCAGAAACTAAATGAGATGTTGGTTAAATTAAAAGACAATTTAATAGCAGTCCTGAAGCAAATGCAGGTAGCAAACGTACAGGATAAATATATAAAAACAGCTTATCTGTCCACTCTGGGAAAGTAGGCTAAAACAGCAAATCCCGATCCCATACAAAAGTATGACAAATAGAGGTATAATCCTGAAGCAAATGCAGGTAGCAAACGTACAGGAAAAACAAATAAAAACAGCTTATCTGTCCACTCTGGGAAGTTCAGGGTTAAGCCGCAAGTTCCAGTCCCAACGCGTTTCGCCCTATGGCACAGGACTTCATCAAGGGGATGTGAACTGATCTCTATGGACACTGAGAGAATACTTTCGTAGATTTAAGATAAGGGCCTCATTTCTTGAGCAAGGTATGGGGGTTCATTTCCGAGTCATAGTTATTATCAAAGTGATCAAAAGATAAATATTTTATCAGTAAACCCTCAATTTCTTGTAAAGTCGGGGATCTGCTATATATCCAGTTATTAAGGATTACCTTTTTTGCTATCGTTACAATCATAGTAAGGATGGGAATCAGCAGCTTCTCCCTCACTGACAGATGCCATTCCTCGAAATTTGCAAATAGCAAAGGTAAGGGATGCAAGTGTGTGTGAATACCAAAGGATGAATTAATGAAATGAATAACCTTGTGCCAGAATTTTTTTACTTTTCCACAAGACCATATATTATGTATAAAGTTGGCTTGTGATGCGTTACATTTAGGGCAGTGTCCCTCCTCCTCCTGTACAAAATGACTGCGTTGGGCCGGGGACATGTACAAAATTTAAATGTGAACCTCTTGGAGAATCGACACCTTCACAATTTTCAGTGTGGAATGACAACGTGTAAATACTGTAGTATCAAGTGTCAAAAAAGGAAAATCTTTCTGCCAGAAAGATATAGTGTGAAGTTGTGCTGTTTCTTTCGTCATAACATTGATAAGTAAATACAAAAGTTTAGGTTTAAATGTATGGGAACAAAACTGTTGCATTATGTAGCTTAACTTATGATTATCAGCAGCTGCACCTACAATGGCTGATAAAGAAAGTGCATAATGTCTTAATTGTAAATAGGGGAAGTAGGACGAATCTGAAAGACCAAACTGAGATTGGAGCATAGAGAAGGGGAGTATTACACCACCCAAGTCAAAAAGCTGCGACATTTTAGAAAGACCTTTCAATTTGAAGTGGGCAATACTGGAACTCTCAATGCCTGGAGTAAATAATGGGTTACCCCATTTCTCTAACGTCCTAAGTGGATGCTGGGGACTCCGTCAGGACCATGGGGAATAGCGGCTCCGCAGGAGACAGGGCACAAAAATAAAGCTTTAGGATTAGGTGGTGTGTACTGGCTCCTCCCCCTATGACCCTCCTCCAAGCCTCAGTTAGGTTTTTGTGCCCGTCCGAGCAGGGTGCAATCTAGGTGGCTCTCCTAAAGAGCTGCTTAGAAAAAGTTTTTAGGTTTTTTATTTTCAGTGAGTCCTGCTGGCAACAGGCTCACTGCATCGAGGGACTTAGGGGAGAGAATTTCAACTCACTTGCGTGCAGGATGGATTGGATTCTTAGGCTACTGGACACCATTAGCTCCAGAGGGAGTCGGAACACAGGTCTCACCCTGGGGTTCGTCCCGGAGCCGCGCCGCCGACCCCCCTTACAGATGCTGAAGATTGAAGGTCCGGAAACAGGCGGCAGAAGGCTCTTCAGTCTTCATGAAGGTAGCGCACAGCACTGCAGCTGTGCGCCATTGTTGTCACACACTTCACACCAAGCGGTCACGGAGGGTGCAGGGCGCTGCTGGGGGCGCCCTGGGCAGCAATATTTAATACCTTTATGGCAAAAGAATACATCACATATAGCCATTGAGGCTATATGTATGTATTTAACCCATGCCAGATATCTAAAACTCCGGGAGAAAAGCCCGCCGAAATAGGGGGCGGGGCTTATTCTCCTCAGCACACAGCGCCATTTTCCTGCTCAGCTCCGCTGTGAGGAAGGCTCCCAGGACTCTCCCCTGCACTGCACTACAGAAACAGGGTAAAACAGAGAGGGGGGGCATTTTTTGGCGATATTTTGATATATTTAAGCTGCTATAAGGAACAACACTTATATAAGGTTGTTCCCATATATATTATAGCGCTTTGGTGTGTGCTGGCAAACTCTCCCTCTGTCTCCCCAAAGGGCTAGTGGGGTCCTGTCTTCGATAAGAGCATTCCCTGTGTGTCTGCTGTGTGTCGGTACGTGTGTGTCGACATGTATGAGGACGATGTTGGTGTGGAGGCAGAGCAATTGCCGATAATGGTGATGTCACCCCCCCAGGGAGTCGACACCGGAATGGATGGCTTTGTTTATGGAATTACGTGATAATGTCAGCACATTACAAAAATCAGTTGACGACATGAGACGGCCGGCAAACCAGTTAGTACCTGCCCAGGCGTCTCAGACACCGTCAGGGGCTGTAAAGCGCCCTTTACCTCAGTCGGTCGACACAGACCCAGACACAGACACTGAATCTAGTGTCGACGGTGATGAAAAAAACGTATTTTCAAGTAGGGCCACACGTTATATGATCACGGCAATGAAGGAGGCTTTGCATATCTCTGATACTGCAAGTACCACAAAAAGGGGTATTATGTGGGGGGTGAAAAAACTACCTGTAGTTTTTCCTGAATCAGAGGAATTAAATGATGTATGTGATGAAGCGTGGGTTAACCCAGATAGAAAAGTGCTAATTTCAAAAAAGTTATTAGCATTATACCCTTTCCCGCCAGAGGTTAGGGCGCGCTGGGAAACACCCCCTAGGGTGGATAAGGCGCTCACACGCTTATCAAAACAAGTGGCGTTACCGTCTCCTGATACGGCCGCCCTCAGGGATCCAGCTGATAGGAGACTGGAAACTACCCTAAAAAGTATATACACACATACTGGTGTTATACTGCGACCAGCCATCGCCTCAGCCTGGATGTGCAGTGCTGGGGTCGTCTGGTTGGATTCCCTGACTGAAAATATTGATACCCTGGATAGGGACAGTATTTTATTGACTATAGAGCAATTAAAGGATGCTTTCCTTTATATGCGAGATGCTCAGAGAGATATTTGCACTCTGGCATCGAGAGTAAATGCGATGTCCATATCTGCCAGAAGGAGTTTATGGACGCGACAGTGGTCAGGTGATGCGGATTCCAAACGACATATGGAAGTATTGCCGTATAAAGGGGAGGAATTATTTGGCGTCGGTCTATCGGATCTGGTGGCCACGGCAACTGCCGGAAAATCCACCTTTTTACCTCAGACCCCCTCCCAACAGAAAAAGACACCGTCTTTTCAGCCGCAGTCCTTTTGGTCCTATAAGAACAAGCGGACAAAAGGACAGTCATATCTGCCTCGGGGCAGAGGAAGGGGTAAGAGAGGGCAGCAAGCAGCCCCTGCCCAGGAACAGAAGCCCTCTCAGGGTTCTGCAAAGCCCTCAGCATGACGCTGGGGCCTTACAAGCGGACTCAGGAGCGGTGGGGGGTCGACTCAAGAATTTCAGCGCACAGTGGGCTTGCTCACAGGTGGACCCCTGGATCCTGCAGGTAGTATCTCAGGGTTACAGGTTGGAATTCGAGAAGTCTCCCCCTCGCAGGTTCCTAAAGTCTGCTTTGCCAACGTCTCCCTCAGACAGGGCGACGGTATTGGAAGCCATTCACAAGCTGTTTTCTCAGCAGGTGATAGTCAAGGTACCCCTCCTACAACAGGGAAAGGGGTATTACTCCACGCTATTTGTGGTACCGAAGCCGGACGGCTCGGTAAGACCTATTCTAAATCTGAAATCTTTGAACCTGTACATACAAAAATTCAAGTTCAAGATGGAGTCACTCAGAGCAGTGATAGCGAATCTGGAAGAAGGGGACTTTATGGTGTCCCTGGACATAAAGGATGCTTACCTGCATGTCCCAATTTGCCCTTCACATCAAGGGTACCTCAGGTTCGTGGTGCAAAACTGTCATTATCAGTTTCAGACGCTGCCGTTTGGATTGTCCACGGCACCTCGGGTCTTTACCAAGGTAATGGCCGAAATGATGATTCTTCTGCGAAGAAGAGGCGTATTAATTATCCCTTACTTGGACGATCTCCTGATAAGGGCAAGGTCCAGAGAACAGCTGGAGGACGGAGTAGCACTAACCCGACTAGTGCTGCAACAACACGGGTGGATTCTGAATTTTCCAAAATCTCAGTTGACCCCGACGACACGTCTGCTGTTCCTGGGAATGATTCTGGACACGGTTCAGAAAAAGGTGTTTCTTCCGGAGGAGAAAGCCAGGGAGTTATCCGAACTTGTCAGGAACCTCCTAAAACCAGGGAAAGTGTCTGCGCATCAATGCACAAGAGTCCTAGGAAAGATGGTGGCTTCTTACGAAGCGATTCCATTCGGCAGATTCCACGCACAAACTTTTCAGTGGGATCTGCTGGACAAATGGTCCGGATCACATCTGCAGATGCATCAGCGGATAACCTTATCGCCACGGACAAGGGTGTCTCTTCTGTGGTGGTTGCAGAGTGCTCATCTGTTAGAGGGCCGCAGATTCGGCATACAGGACTGGGTCCTGGTGACCACGGATGCCAGTCTGAGAGGCTGGGGAGCGGTCACACAGGGAAGAAACTTCCAGGGAGTATGGTCAAGCCTGGAGATGTCTCTTCACATAAATATACTGGAGCTAAGAGCGATTTACAATGCTCTAAGTCTGGCAAAACCCCTGCTTCAGGGTCAGCCGGTGTTGATCCAGTCGGACAACATCACGGCAGTCACCCACGTAAACAGACAGGGCGGCACAAGAAGCAGGACAGCAATGGCAGAAGCTGCAAGGATTCTTCGCTGGGCGGAAGATCATGTGATAGCACTGTCAGCAGTATTCATTCCGGGAGTGGACAACTGGGAAGCAGACTTCCTCAGCAGACACGATCTACACCCGGGAGAGTGGGGACTTCATCCAGAAGTCTTCCACATGATTGTGAACCGTTGGGAAAAACCAATGGTGGATATGATGGCGTCCCGCCTCAACAAAAAACTGGACAGGTATTGCGCCAGGTCAAGAGACCCTCAGGCAATAGCTGTGGACGCTCTGGTAACACCGTGGGTGTTCCAGTCAGTGTATGTGTTCCCTCCTCTGCCTCTCATACCAAAAGTACTGAGAATTATACGGCAAAAGGGAGTAAGAACGATACTAGTGGCTCCAGATTGGCCAAGAAGAACTTGGTACCCGGAACTTCAAGAGATGCTCACGGAGGATCCGTGGCCTCTACCTCTAAGACGGGACCTGCTTCAGCAGGGACCGTGTCTATTCCAAGACTTACCGCGGCTGCGTTTGACGGCATGGCGGTTGAACGCCGAATTCTAAGGGAAAAAGGCATTCCGGAAGAGGTCATTCCTACACTGGTAAAAGCCAGGAAGGAGGTGACTGCACAACATTATCACCGCATTTGGAGGAAATATGTTGCGTGGTGTGATGCCAGGAAGGCCCCCACGGAGGAATTTCAACTGGGTCGATTCCTACATTTCCTGCAAACAGGATTGTCTATGGGCCTCAAATTGGGGTCCATTAAGGTTCAAATTTCGTCCCTGTCGATTTTCTTCCAGAAAGAATTGGCTTCAGTTCCTGAAGTCCAGACTTTTGTAAAAGGAGTACTACATATACAGCCCCCGGTTGTGCCCCCAGTGGCACCGTGGGATCTTAATGTAGTCTTGGATTTTCTCAAATCCCATTGGTTTGAGCCGCTCAAATCGGTGGAGTTGAAGTATCTTACATGGAAAGTAACCATGCTACTGGCCCTGGCTTCAGCCAGGAGAGTATCAGAATTGGCGGCTTTATCATATAAGAGCCCATATCTGATTTTCCATACGGACAGGGCAGAACTGCGGACGCGTCCTCATTTTCTGCCTAAGGTGATGTCAGCGTTTCACCTGAACCAGCCTATTGTGGTGCCTGCGGCTACTAACGATTTGGAGGATTCCAAGTTGTTGGACGTGGTCCGGGCATTGAAAATATATATTTCAACAACGGCGGGAGTCAGAAAGTCTGACTCACTGTTTATATTGTATGCACCCAACAAGATGGGTGCTCCTGCTTCTAAGCAGACGATTGCTCGTTGGATTTGTAGCACAATTCAACTTGCACATTCTGTGGCAGGCTTGCCACAACCTAAATCTGTCAAGGCCCATTCCACAAGGAAAGTGGGCTCATCCTGGGCGGCTGCCCGGGGGGTCTCGGCATTACAACTCTGCCGAGCTGCTACTTGGTCAGGGGCAAACACGTTTGCAAAATTCTACAAATTTGATACCCTGGCTGAGGAGGACCTTGAGTTCTCTCATTCGGTGCTGCAGAGTCATCCGCACTCTCCCGCCCGTTTGGGAGCTTTGGTATAATCCCCATGGTCCTGACGGAGTCCCCAGCATCCACTTAGGACGTTAGAGAAAATAAGAATTTACTTACCGATAATTCTATTTCTCGTAGTCCGTAGTGGATGCTGGGCGCCCATCCCAAGTGCGGATTGCCTGCAATACTTGTACATAGTTATTGTTACAAACAAATTCGGGTTGTTATTGTTGTGAGCCGTCTGTTCAGAGGCTCCTACGTTTGTCATACTGTTAACTGGGTTCAGATCACAAGTTATACGGTGTGATTGGTGTGGCTGGTATGAGTCTTACCCGGGATTCAATATCCTTCCTTATTGTGTACGCTCGTCCGGGCACAGTATCCTAACTGAGGCTTGGAGGAGGGTCATAGGGGGAGGAGCCAGTACACACCACCTAATCCTAAAGCTTTATTTTTGTGCCCTGTCTCCTGTGGAGCCGCTATTCCCCATGGTCCTGACGGAGTCCCCAGCATCCACTACGGACTACGAGAAATAGAATTATCGGTAAGTAAATTCTTATTATTGAAAGCCAAGCAAGCTTACAAGGGGAACTGTCTAATTTAGCATTAATAAAGATCCATGAATCATATGTATCTTTAAAGAGGGGATTGCAATCTAATAGTTTTGCAATCAATCATTTCGGAGTCTGCGATAGAGCGCTTAAGGAAAAGGTGGAGAAAAAAGCCAACTCTAATGTGAGATTACAAAAAGTATCGTGTTCCAAAAGCCAATCCATGGCGTAGCGAGATAAAATTTCTCTTGAATATACAGATAAGTCTGGTAATCCTAGCCCACCATCTTTTTTTGGTAGTTTTAGCTTACAATGATCAATTTTAGTTTTTTTGGCTCTCCAAATAAATGTAGTGCTTAGTCTATCAATCTGCCGTATGTCCCTTTTCGATAAGTTAACAGGAAGAAGTTGCATCACATATGTGAGTTTTGGGAGTAAAACTGATTTGAACACCTCCAGACGACCAAAAAGCGATAATGGTAAATCATGCCATTTGTCTAAAGAGCTTCTAATCTTAGCAATAATCGGGGTGTAATTAGCACTAGATAAATGAGAAATGTCTCCAGGGATTTGAACACCTAAATATTTAATGTAGTTGTTTGCAATTATCATTAAGGATGCCTGACTGTCTTGAGAAAAACTGGGGTAAGGACCGCATAGCATTAGTAGCTCAGACTTAGTGCACTTGACTTTATATCCTGAGAAGGAACCAAATTGGTTAAATGATGTCTAAAGCTGTAGGTATGGAATGTTCAGGGTGAGACAGCAATAACAGCATGTCATCCGCGAATAGGGAGATTCTGAGATCAATGGTACCAATTTGTATGCCTTGATATAAAGGAGATTGACGTAATGCTGTGGCAAGGGATTATAATGCTAAAAAAAAAAAGAGTAGGGGGATAAAGGGAATCCTTGTCTCGTACCTCTCTGGATATAAAACAGTTTGGACAAAGAACCATTACAGATCATTTTAGCTGCTACCCATTCATACAAAATTTTGAGAAAGTGGATGAATTTAGAAGGAACTTAAAATTTTGATAAAGTGTGAAATAGATGGTCCCAGCGCACCATGTCAAAGGCTTTCTCAGCGTCAAGAGATAGCATGGCTCGATTAGAATTTGACCTGGCACACTGGGAGTCCAAGGTAGCAGCTAAGACGCTCTTAATATTAGTGACAGGATTTCTCCCTTTCACGAAAACCATCTGATCCCGGTGAATAAGCGACGGTAGTAAAAGTTTAAGATGCTCCGCTAAGATCTTAGTGAGAATTTTATAATCAATGTTAAGCAAAGATATTGGTCTGTAAGAATCGGGATCAGACAGGTCTCTACCAGGTTTAGGAAGTATCCGAAGAGTTGCAGAATTAAAGTATGCCGTGGCATTTCCCGATAAGAGAATAGTATTGAATACTTTGGTGATGATGGGCGTGATATGTGGGACCATCAGTTTGTAGTAGTCTGACGTGAACTCATCAGGTCCTGGCACCTTCCCTTTCTTTAAGCTCGCAATCACCTCTGAAAGTTCTTGCTGTGTGATCTCAGAAATCAGGGATTGTCCTTGTTGGTCTGAAAGTTTAGAAATTAAAAGGTTGTCCCAAAATTGAGTGGCATTATGACTATCTAAAACATGATGGGAATAAAGAGTCTCATAAAACTCTTAAAGTACTTTTGCTATTTGAGCATTAGAGGTGGTTAATGTCTCATCCTTTTGTTTTAAAGGATGTATAGTGGCGGAGGGTTGGGTACCTTTAAGCAAATTTGACAGGACTTTACTGGACTTATTACTAAACTTATATGACTTAAATGCTGTAGAAAAGGAATAGTTAGCCTCCATTTTTATAAAGAGACTTTCATATTCAGATTTTGCTTCTTGATAAAGGGCTCTATTCGTAGGGGAGGGGTCCTGTTTAAAATCATGAAAAACCTGTGATAACCTATCATGAGGAGTTAGATAAGTTTCAGTAAGGTGTTTTTTATAGGTAGAAGTCCTAGATATTAATTCCCCTCGAATCATGGCTTTCGAGGCCTCCCAAAATAGAATTGGATCAGATATTGCAGTGTCCCTATTAAAGATATTAAAGTTCTCCCAGGCCTGAATTACAGCTTGTCTCAAAGTGTTAGAAGACGTTAAATTTTATGGGCATCTCCAGGTAATACAACTACCCTTATCTTGTTTTATTGAACATTCTACCCACACTAACACATGGTCAGAGAGATTAATAGGTTCCATCTCAGCTTTAATACCTCTAGGAAGCATTAAAATAGACAGCAGCACATAGTCTATACATGACAGCATTGCTTGTGCGGCAGATAAACAAGAATAATCTCTATCAGTGGGGTGTAATAAACACCAGATATCTAACAATAGTAATTGTTTGCTAAAGCGGGTACACCCAACTGAGGGAGAGGTTTGTGAGAAGCCAAGGGTGCCTGTCTATCAAATTTAATATCCGAAACTAGATTTAGATCTCCACCTAGCAAAATAGGTAAGTGAATATAGGAAGTCAGTCAACAGAGTGATTAAATCAATAAAAAATGATTTCAAATAAGTGGTGGAGCATATAGATTAACGCAAAAGTAAGCTTGCGAAGCAATGGACACTTGGCAGGCAGTATATCGTCCTTGAGGATTAATAAGTGTAACATCTAAGTGATGCTGAGCCAAGATTGCCACACCCCGGGCTTTAGAATTAAATGATGCTGAGGACAACACCGACCAGCCCAAAATATTAAGATGAGTCTCCTGTTAAAATGCGAGATCCAAACATAGCTTGATTAAGTATAATAATACACGTTTTCGCTTCTGGGGGGAGTTAATTCCTCCCATATTCCAACTGCCCAATCTAACGGACATCAAATATGTCTACAAAAGTAAGTGAATATGGTAGGCAACGGAATGTGAGGGAAGCAGTTGAAATGGAAATGGAAGTGGCAGCAGAAGCATAAAGGAATTGCAGAGAAGTATCAGTGTAGTAGGAAATAGACCAAAAACATATAAACATCAAAAACTCATAACTTAAGAAAAAGTAAAAAGATATGGAGAAATACCATACGAATCTGGGGGGAAAAACACAGTATAGAGAATAGCCAGTTGAGACTATGAGCAATTATAGCCATCATAAATTAACATTAATTAACTTCCAGTCTAAGTATAACCAATTAACTAAAATACTATCCACTGGACACAGCTCCTAACTCAAAAACCCCTAAATGAGGGTAAGTACAGCATTTATCCAGATCCAGGGGAAGAACAAACATGCAAACATGTAAATCCAGATAGCAGTAAAGAAAACTAAAATGGAAATGAGGGTGCCTTTAGCATAAAGGACCAAAATCTTAACTATATCTCAAGAAATCAGTGAGATTCAACTGCAAAAACACATCATCATTGAGCATTAACGGAATATACATCGAAGACTCATGTATCAGGGTTGTTGGTATGGGATGAAGCATCTTTTCCTTCATCTAGAAAGGCCTGGGCATCCTCCGCAGTAGAAAAGTCAAAGTGCATTACTCCGTCAAATATGCGCAGCCGCGCTGGGTATAGTAATGCAACCTTAGTGCCTGTTTGTATCATGTAAGAACATATTGCAGAGAAAGCCTTTCTCACCTTAGTAAATTTGGCCAGGTAATCTTAAAAAATTTACAATTTATGATCTTCCCATTTAAGATCCCTTTTGCGCCTTGACGCTCGCCATGTAGCTTCCTTATGCAGGAAATTTGAACATCGGAAAAGTGTTTCCCTTGGCCTGGCATCTGACCGGTCTCAGATGGGACCCACTGTATGTGCACATTCAATAACCATACCAGAACACTCTTGTTCAATGCTCAAGAGCTGAGGTAAAGTGATTTTCAAAAAGTCAAAGAGTGCTGGCCCTTTAAGGGTCTCTGGTAATCCAACTATCCTGAGATTCTGTCGTCTGGACCTATTTTCAAGGTCATCTAATTGGTTTAAAATCTGGTAGTGTATTTTATCATGTTTGCAGGAGGTTGTTTGTAAAGCAGCTACATCAGCAAATAAAGAGCTACGCTTCCTCTCATTCTCCTGAGTTTTGTTAGTAAGCTGGGAGAGCTGCTGATTAATGCTGGTTGTTTGTTTATCCAGTAAATGATTTATTGCCTCCCTAATTGCAGCTACCATATCTTCATAAGTGACTGATGTGTCTAGAGAAGGTAAAGGATGTCGTGACTGTGTGAGAGGGGACTGGCAGCTCACCTGCGAGTCCCTGGAGGGTGAGGAAAATGCAGAGCTGGTCTCTTCTGCTGTTTCCCTGGCATTCGGCACCATCTTGAATGTGGTGTCCCCTCGCTGCTGCTTTGATTTATGGTGCTTTCCCAGCATCTGAGCCACCAGGAATCACTGGGACACTGTAAGCTGCTGGAGGCTGTAAATTGGCCTTGGAATGCTGTTTTGCAGGGAGGAGATATTGGAGCTGCTCCGGGCTGCTGCCTCACATGTCGGGGGTGGGGCCGGAAGTCCCAGTTGGCTACCTGTTTATCCTCATCTACCAGTGTCCCCCCTGCAACTCCTCCACTGTTCTAAACTTTGCTCGAGATTGTGAATATCTCTCAGTCTTGCAACGGTTTGCTCTAGATCAGTTACCTGGGCTTCCAGGGCAACCGTTCGCACACACCTCGCGCAGATGTATTCACACTGGGTCGGTTTCTCTAGGTGCGCATACATCATTCACTGAGTGAGATTCTCAATCATTGTGTAATTTCTCAAAAACCTAAATGTTTACCATAAAGATACTTGTTAGTTATAAGTTAAGGAAAAAACATTAACATTAGGATACAGGGTTGAAGAATGGGCGTATCTATAATGGGTGCTGGGTGTGTAGTAAGCACATGCCTCTGGGCCAAGTGGGGCCCAGACTGGGATGGGTGTTGAGGCCCAGAAAGCCATGTGAAAAAGGACCCCAAGAAAGCTATATGAAAAAGTAAAAAAATATAACTACAGCAAAAGGAAAATTATTCATTAGGTTTATGAAATAAGACATCAGCTACTAGGGTACAGTAGGTCTGAAAGAACATTACTGGCTGAGATTTGAGGTGATGGAGTGGAACCTTTGTTTCCAAATGTGGATACAAAAAGGGGCAGACTAGATGGGCCAAGTGGTTCTTATCTGCCGTCAAATTCTATGTTTCTATGTTTCTATGTTACATTAATGGGAGGTAATGTTCAGGTATTTATTATGTGATTGGGATTTGGATAATCTGTTCATACTCAAAAGGAATCACCTCACGTACTGTATTGTAATATGCATTAATACATGATGCATATCTCTATGTACAAAATCGTGTTACAAACATCTAAAAAAATCATCCAAAATACGACCATATCTTACACAAGACACTGCAAAAACTTTGATTATTGCAATTGTCTCCTTAATGGTCTTCCGAAATACAGACACTCACCACTACAGTTCAATTTAAAAGCAACTGCGAGACACATCTTCCTTGCTAAATGTTTATCATTTGCTAAACCACTCTGCAAGTCCCTCCATTGGTTACCTGTTTTCTACCATATTCAATATAAAATACCTTTACTTGCAAACAAGGCTTTAAACCAAACTACACCAACATACAGTCAGTGAAAATATCACCCAACCTGACCTCTCCACTCTATACAAGATCTGCTACTATCATCCACATGCATTACTTGCTCCTATTCACTACTACAGGACTTTTTTTCAGGCTGCACCCACTCTGTGGAGTGCACTCTTATGCACAATAAGACTCTCATCTAGTCTCCAAACCTTCAAGTATTCCCTGGAAACTTACCTCTTTAGAAAAGCTTATCAAATTCCAGAATCACCCACATAACCCTCATAAGCTCTCCTATCTAATTACATCCCTTCTATCCAGTCCAAACATAAACTCACATATTGTATCTTTCTTCACTTTCACATACTCCTGACCCTTGGCTAACATTGCTTCATGACTACATTATACAGCTATCCAAGAACCTTTGCAATCTGCCTGGACCATTACGCAGTAGGTAGCACCTATCCTGGTGTATCTTATTTCCCCATAGATTGTAAATTTGCAAGCAGGGCCTTCCTACCTGGATATCTGTCTGTTATTACTAGAGATGTGCGCTGGACCATTTTTGATGGATTTGGATTTGGCTCTGATTCGTCATCCAGCTTTTGGATTTGCCAAACCGCCATGACTGGTTTTGGATTTTTTATTTTTTTCAAAAAGTAACAAAAAAAGCTAAAATCACAAAATGTGGGCCTTTTTTGTTCCTTCAGAAATATTAAGCTCAATAACATTAATTTCTAGTCAATTTTAACCACCTCACAGCACACAACATAGTTTTCACCAATATTGGTCAAAGGCTGCAGCAAGCTGGCTGGTTACTAAGTGACAGAGCAGCAGCACAAGCACACGGCAATTTATAGCACATCTATGAAACATTCCCATAGCGCACAAAACAGTTAAAACACATATATATATATATATATAGATGCTGTGGTGGCCGGCACTCCGTTTGTTGCAGTGTATTGGCCTTGGTGCCCTCCTTACCACTAAATATGGAATTTAAAGTTGGAGAAAGGCTGGCGGCACTCTCAGGACTTTTTAAATAGTAGTAATATAAAGGCAATTAGAGCCTATCAATCATCAACGTTTCAGTTTTATTTGAAAAACTTTCGTCAAGATACAGAGTATAAATAAACACATACCTTTATAGAGAAAATCACCAACAGTGTGAACTCGTGGTCCAGAGGTTGCGGCTGGGGTGAGTGACGTCACAGCAATTGCGACGGGTGCCGAGTCCGCACCAGAGTCCCGTGAGCCGTTGCCAGGAGACCTTACAAACAGACATAAACAAACCAATGTAAAAACCACTTAAAAAATACCAAGTAAACAAATGTACCACAGAGAACATATTGAGCGGGATAACATGCACACGATGATGATTGCACCAAGCAGCGCACATCATTCTGCAATAGATCCTGCAAATCAATAATATACATCGTTAACTAGTGATGAGCGGGTTCGGTTTCTCGGAAACCGAACCCCCCCGAACTTCACCCTTTTTACACGGGTGCAAGCCATACGCGGATTCTCCCGTATGACTCGGGTAACCAGAGCGTGCCCGAAAGTCATCATCCCGCTGTCGGATTCTCGCGAGATTTGGATTCTATATAAGCAGCCGCGCGTCGCCGCCATTTTCACTCGTGCATTGGAAATGTTAGGGAGAGGACGTGGCTGGCGTCCTCTCCGTTATTGTTTAACTTGATTGTGCACTATTGCTTAATTGTGGGGAGGGCTGGGGAGCAGCTGTATAATATAGGAGGAGTACAGTGCAGAGTTTTGCTGATCAGTGACCACCAGTTATCCGTTCTCTGCCTGAAAAAAATGCTCCATATCTGTGCTCAGTGTGCTGCATATATCTGTGCTCACACTGCTTAATTGTGGGGACTGGGGAGCAGCTGTATTATATAGCAGGAGTACAGTGCAGAGTTTTGCTGACAGTGACCACCAGTATACGTTGTCTGCCTGAAAAACACTCCATATCTGTGCTCAGTGTGCTGCTTTATTGTGGAGACTGGGGACCACCAGTATAATATTATATAGGAGGAGTACAGTGCAGAGTTTTGCTGACCAGTGACCACCAGTATATAATATATAGCATTACGGTACAGTAGGCCACTGCTGTACCTACCTCTGTGTCGTCATTAAGTATACTATCCATCTACATTCTATATCTGTGGTGCATTTTAGTTTTGCAGTTTGCTGACACAGTGACCACCAGTATACTATATATAGCAGTACGGTACGGAAGGCCACTGCTGTACCTACCTCTGTGTCGTCATTAAGTATACTATCCATCTACATTCTATACCTGTGGTGCATTTTAGTTTTGCAGTTTGCTGACACAGTGACCACCAGTATACTATATATAGCAGTACGGAAGGCCACTGCTGTACCTACCTCTGTGCCGTCATTAAGTATACTATCCATCTACATTCTATACCTGTGGTGCATTTTAGTTTTGCAGTTTGCTGACACAGTGACCACCAGTATACTATATATAGCAGTACGGTACGGAAGGCCACTGCTGTACCTACCTCTGTGTCGTCATTAAGTATACTATCCATCTACATTCTATACCTGTGGTGCATTTTAGATTTGCAGTTTGCTGACACAGTGACCACCAGTATACTATATATAGCAGTACGGAAGGCCACTGCTGTACCTACCTCTGTGTCGTCATTAAGTATACTATCCATCTACATTCTATACCTGTGGTGCATTTTAGTTTTGCAGTTTGCTGACACAGTGACCACCAGTATACTATATATAGCAGTACGGTACGGAAGGCCACTGCTGTACCTACCTCTGTGTCGTCATTAAGTATACTATCCATCTACATTCTATACATGTGGTGCATTTTAGTTTTGCAGTTTGCTGACACAGTGACCACCAGTATACTATATATAGCAGTACGGTACGGAAGGCCACTGCTGTACCTACCTCTGTGTCGTCATTAAGTATACTATCCATCTACATTCTATACCTGTGGTGCATTTTAGTTTTGCAGTTTGCTGACACAGTGACCACCAGTATACTATATATAGCAGTACGGTACGGAAGGCCACTGCTGTACCTACCTCTGTGTCGTCATTAAGTATACTATCCATCTACATTCTATACCTGTGGTGCATTTTAGTTTTGCAGTTTGCTGACACAGTGACCACCAGTATACTATATATAGCAGTAAGGAAGGCCACTGCTGTACCAACCTCTGTGTCGTCATTAAGTATACTATCCATCTACATTCTATACCTGTGGTGCGCCTCTTTTTTTCTTTGCATCATGTGCTGTTTGGGGACAATTTTTTTGAAGTGCCATCCTGCCTGACACTGCAGTGCCACTCCTAGATGGGCCAGATGTTTGTGTCGGCCACTTGTGTTGCTTAGCTTAGTCACACAGCGACCTTGGTGCGCCTCTTTTTTTCTTTGCATCATGTGCTGTATGGGGACTATTTTTTTGAAGTGCCATCCTGCCTGACACTGCAGTGCCACTCCTAGATGGGCCAGGTGTTTGTGTCGGCCACTTGTGTCGCTTAGCTTAGTCACACAGCGACCTTGGTGCGCCTCTTTTTTTCTTTGCATCATGTGCTGTTTGGGGACAATTTTTTTGAAGTGCCATCCTGCCTGACACTGCAGTGCCACTCCTAGATGGGCCAGGTGTTTGTGTCGGCCACTTGTGTCGCTTAGCTTAGTCACACAGCGACCTTGGTGCGCCTCTTTTTTTCTTTGCATCATGTGCTGTTTGGGGACAATTTTTTTGAAGTGCCATCCTGTCTGACACTGCAGTGCCACTCCTAGATGGGCCAGGTGTTTGTGTCGGCCACGTGTGTCGCTTAGCTTAGTCACACAGCGACCTTGGTGCGCCTCTTTTTTTCTTTGCATCATGTGCTGTTTGGGGACTATTTTTTTGAAGTGCCATCCTGCCTGACACTGCAGTGCCACTCCTAGATGGGCCAGGTGTTTGTGTCGGCCACTTTTGTCGCTTAGCTTAGCCATCCAGCGACCTCGGTGCAAATTTTAGGACTAAAAATAATATTGTGAGGTGTTCAGAATAGACTGGAAATGAGTGGAAATTATGGTTATTGAGGTTAATAAAACGGATCAAAATGAGCCCCAAATTCTATGATTTAAGCTGTTTTTTTAGGGTTTTTTGTAAAAAACACCCGAATCCAAAACACACCCGAATCCGACAAAAAATTTTCGGTGAGGTTTTGCCAAAACGCGTCCGAATCCAAAACACGGTCGCGGAACCGAATCCAAAACCAAAACACAAAACCCGAAAAATGTCCGGTGCACATCACTATCGTTAACACCGATGATGGCAATGCTATGTACAATCTGCATTAATGATGTGATCACACATTGCACTACATCTGACATTTAATTAGGCGCTTTAAAGAAAGCGGATGGCGCCAATGTATATCAATGTGTCCAAGACCTTAATATCGTCAACACAGTAACACAGTGTTTCAATGTCTATATTCCAGTCATGTAGTGCACTAGAAAAACATTTTCAAAAGGCGCTTCAGGGGATAAGCTGCACCAACGCTGATGTGCACAGGTCATGCCTCTCGGGGTTACACAGGATAAATAACGTCTATATAATTCAATATAATGCATATCTTTGCTTAACCATTAGATAGGAAACAACAATTATGAAAAGAGCAGAAATCGCAAGATGACTAGGTCTATAAATGTAATGGCAAAATAGTGTCAACAACGTATGCGGCAAACAATGTTACAAATAACAATTCCATGAAATGTATTCATTTAGACCGGCTGGAGCAACAGTGTTCAATTTATGTATCCAGCGGGTCTCTAAACGTAAGAGCTGCTTTGCTCTTTCACCCCCTCTGATACTTATTGGGACATGGTCAATAATCTTATACTTGAGTGATGATAAGTTGTGCTTGAACATTTTAATATGTCCTGCCACTGGTTGATCCTGGTTGGCTCCTTCTAGGGCTTGTCTAATGGCCATACGATGTGTGGCCATTCGTTCCTTAAACATACATGTGGTCTTGCCAATGTATAGCAGTCCACATGGGCATCGGATGTAGTATTTGACGAATCTGGTGCTACAGGTAAGTATATGCACTATCGGAATGCGAATTCCTGTATGTGGATTGTTAAAGTCTTTACCCGTCTCCATATAGCTGCAGGTTATGCAGCCCGTGCATCTGTAGCACCCCGGCTTGCGGCTAAGAAAGTGTGACTGTTCGTTTTTACTGATAGTAGAGATGTCATTTCTACACAGTAGATCTTTCAAGTTCTTATTCCTAGTAAAACTAGGAAGGATGTTAGTTTTTTTTGTAAACTGCAAATCTGGATCTAGAGCAACTACTGGCCACAGTTGTTTGGCTTTCTTGGAAATAGAGGTGCTGAGGGGATGGTATTGTTGCACAAACACTTGTTTATTCTGTAGGGTGGTTTTGGATATGGCTGGCGCTAACAATTGTGCCCTGGGGAGGGCAAGTGCTTTCTTTTTAGCTTGCATGAAATCTGCATATTTGTAGCCTCGTTGCATAAATTGTATAATCATGGCATTTATCTCCACAGCAGCTTTGTCTTGTGTATCTGAGAACCTGCATATTCGCAAAAATTGTGAGTATGGCAGGCCTCTGATGCATGCTGGTGGATGTTGGCTCTGTGCATGCAGGTAAGTGTTTCTGTCAGTGGGCTTTTTATACAATCCAGTATGTATTGCGCCCTGCTCAAGGGATATGTTCACATCCAGATAGTGGACTTGTGTCTCACTTATCTCCCATGTGAACTTAATGTTGGGGTCCAGAGTGTTGATGTGCGTCAACTGTGATTGCAACTGCAATTTAGTACCTGTCCAAATTAGCAGGAGATCATCTATATAACGGATGATCCAGAGTAGATTGTCCGTAAATTCTCTGTTGGAAAAGAATAAATCTTGCTCAATTTTAAACATATAGATGTTCGCGAACGACGGAGCCACGCAGGAACCCATTGCGCAGCCCTGCCGCTGGCGATACCATCTGTTGTCAAAAAGAAAATAGTTGCGTTTTAAAGTGAGGTCCAACAGGGACAAAAAGAAAGACAAATCTGGTCCAGTATAGAGCTCGTTGTCCGTTAAAAAGGATCTAACCGCCTGTATGCCCAAATCATGCGGGATGTTAGTGTATAAGGAAACCACATCTAATGTACATAATATGCTATGTTCTGGGACTGGTGAGACTGAAATCAATTTGTTAATCAAAGTGGTGGTGTCTTTCAAAAACATTTTGTGTGACTGTATGAGAGGCTGAAGATACGTATCTAAGTATTGAGAGATTTTATAATAGATCGAGTCTCGTGCCGATATGATGGGTCGACCAGGGGGATGTTGTGAATTTTTATGCAACTTAGGTATTGTGTATAGAACTGGAGCAATGGGGAAATCCTGTACCAAATTACGGCTAATTTGTTCAGAGATAATACCTGAGGCAACAGCTTGTTTCAGGATGACATCCAGCTCAGTCTTGTACTGCTGTGTGAGATCACCCTGCAGTAATTCATATACCTTCAAGTCTTGTAACTGTGAGTAAATCTCACCTTTGTAATCCGATAAGTTTTGTAAGACGATCCCGCCTCCCTTGTCTGCAGCACGGATAACCAAATTCTGGTCCTTGCGTAAGTCTTGTAATGCTCGTCGTTCATCATTACTTAAGTTGTTGATAACCATAGGGTTCTTTTTAGAATATGCTTCCTCAGATCGATCCAAAGTTTTCGAAAAACATTTTATGGACTGGTTGGTAGAGGTGGGGTCAAATCTGGATTTTGTTTTGATGCAAGCCGGAATATCACTGATTTGTGGTTGTAAATTCAATGGTGCTTTTTCAAAATATTCTTTAATACGTAGAGAACGTGCAAATTTATATGAGTCAATTTTCCACTGCATATCATCAAAACGCCCAGATGGAACAAAGGAAAGGCCTTTGCTGAGAACCGACATCTCTGCTGGACTGAGGATGCGGTTAGATAAATTAAATACAGCCGTTACTTGCGACATTTTGGCTTCTTTGTTCCAGTCCCTCTGCCCCTGCCCGCCGCGACGCGTGCGGGTCCGGTTTTTCCCTCGCGTTGGGCGCGTGTGCGTACCCCTAAAGGGGGTTTACCTGTGGTGGCTGTATTAATTTCTTCAATTTCACTTTGGGAAGTGTAGTCTCCACTTGAAGTGTCTGTGTCAAATTGTCTAAAGCGTCTGCGAGGTGGGTGGAATCGGGGTTTGGTACTGCCTCCTGGATTTTGCGCCCAGGCATACACATTACATTCCTGGTAGTCTCTTTGTACCTTCGTTAATTTATCTCTTTTGTACTTCACTAGATTGCGTTTGTAGGTGTCCACTTGTTCCCCAAGTTTGGTTAACCAGTCAGTCTCAGCATCCCTTGCTAGCGTGTCTTTATGTGAAGATTCAAACGTCGTGATCTTCGTCTTAATTAAATTCAGTTCCCTTGTGGATTCTTCTATAACGAGTAGAATTAGATCGTAACTGCACTTTTCTAGTGCACTACATGACTGGAATATAGACATCGAAACACTGTGTTACTGTGTTGACGATATTAAGGTCTTGGACACATTGATATACATTGGCGCCATCCGCTTTCTTTAAAGCTCCTAATTAAATGTCAGATGTAGTGCAATGTGTGATCACATCATTAATGCAGATTGTACATAGCATTGCCATCATCGGTGTTAATGACGTATATTATTGATTTGCAGGATCTATTGCAGAATGATGTGCGCTGCTTGGTGCAATCATCATCGTTATCCCGCTCAATATGTTCTCCGTGGTACATTTGTTTACTTGGTATTTTTTAAGTGGTTTTTACATTGGTTTGTTTATGTCTGTTTGTAAGGTCTCCTGGCAACGGCTCACGGGACTCTGGTGCGGACTCGGCACCCGTCGCAATTGCTGTGACGTCACTCACCCCAGTCGCAACCTCTGGACCACGAGTTCACACTGTTGGTGATTTTCTCTATAAAGGTATGTGTTTATTTATGCTCTGTATCCTGACGAAAGTTTTTCAAATAAAACTGAAACGTTGATGATTGATAGGCTCTAATTGCCTTTATATTACTACTATTTAAAAAGTCCTGAGAGTGCCGCCAGCCTTTTTCCAACTTTATATATATATATATATATATATATATATAGATCTCCAAAATCGGTACAAACGGCACTCACAGGGTTTGAAATTAATAAATATGCTGGTCCATTTATAGTGACGTTTCGGAGCTATTAGCTCCTTCTTCCAGACAACACCAAGCTAAAATGACAAACAAACACTTACCCTCTGAAATACCCGGTGAATCAGCGCCGCACGCCGCGCCTGGCCGCACCTGAGATTCGGATCCTCTCCAGATGACATACTTCCGGGCGGATACTTCCGGTCGTTGTCATAGAGACAACACGGCTTGCGTTCCAACCCAGGAGTTGCCATGGAAGCCCGGTCTCCAGCGTCCATCAGCGCGATGTAGCAGCAGCTGAAATACATTTAAAACACCACCGTTAGCTAGCCCACTAACAACAGTGATAAAACAAAAGCACAAACCTGGAGAGAACATTAATCATACATACATAAATGTTATTGTAAAACTAGAGTGTAACCCGTCATGGATTAATTAAACACTCGTCATGGATTAATTAAACACTCCAGGACAAATGGTTATACCTGATGCACCCCTGTTAATAACTAGAGCCTAATGAATACAATAGCATAATTCAATTTAACATAATATCATATGCACAGTGTATAGAATAACAAGTGTCTACATTATACTGTTCCAATTAATTTTTTCATTGAGGCCAAGCGGAGCCATGGTGTTCAACCTGAACATCCACCTGGCCTCACACAATAACAGTGCTTTACTACGGTCACCCCCCCGTAGAGATTCAGGGACGTGATCGATCATAAAGTAACGCAATTCTGATAATAGGTGGCCCTTCTTTTTAAAATGCCTGGCAACCGGTTGATCAATTGATTTGCCTGATAGTGATAGATCAATACTGGAGAGATGTAGAGCCATACGCTCCCTAAAGCTACGGGTAGTCTGTCCCACGTAGTATAAACCACAGGGACAGACAACTATATACACCACATGCGTGCTCTTGCACGTCAATACATGGCGAATGTCAAACGTTTTCTCAGTCTGAGGATGTTTAAAGCTTTTACAGGGTGACATATATTGGCAAGTGACGCAATTAAAGCAACTATAACAACCTGGTTTCTTACAGTATACATTTGGGTGTCTAGGGATGCCTCTGCCTGAAATGTCAGTTTTCACCAACCTGTCTTTTAAATTACGACCGCGTTTAAACGCGGCCATGGGTCTGACATCTTTAAAGCATGTCAGATCACTATCTGATTTTACAATAGGCCATAATGCTTTTGTGGCCCGATCAATGATGGGGCTTGCTACCGTAAAGGTGCTCACCCAAGGAATTACTTTCTCATCATCTCTTCTATTTGATTTAAGTAATTCAGACCTTGACAGCCCCAACACCTGTTGTTTTTGTTGCTGCAGCAACTCGTGGTCATAACCACGGGATCTAAATTTGGTAATCAATACATCTAGATCATCTGGAATTTTTGATGCGTCACTAGTAATTCTCGCCACCCTCATCATCTGTGATAGTGGTAGTCCTCGTTTTAAGGACCCCGGGTGGTGGCTCCCTGCCAAGAGGAACGTGTTGCGTTCCACATCCTTGAAATGGACGCTGGTCTCAACACGGCCCCCACTGACCAGGACCATCACATCCAGGAACTGGATCTCTTCAAGACTATGAGAATACGTAAATTTAATTGTTGTATCCATCCTATTCACTTCCTGCATTAATTGTTCAAACGCATCAGTACCCCCGGTCCATAGAATGAAAATATCATCTATGTACCGGGTGTACCTAAGTATATTACAACTGACCTCCGGCCTGTTCAAGAACATCAAGTCCTCCATGTCAAACATGTACACATTGGCGTACGCCGGGGCCACTGCCGACCCCATTGCGCAGCCGCGCAACTGTACATAATATTGACTGTCATACAAGAAATAGTTATTTTTTAAAGTTAACTCAAGTAATTGTAGGAACAGGTTATGATTAAATATAGACTCATCGAGAAATTGATGTAGAAAACGCCTCATTGATGCCAACCCTCCATCATGAGGGATTGATGTATACAGGCTAGATACATCGAGACAACATAATAACGTCCCCTCTGGGACTACTTCAATCTCCATTAGTAATTTAATGAAGCTAGTTGTGTCCTTAAGAAAAGATTTCTTCAACAGTAACAATGGTTGCTTGATAAAATCCAATAGTTGAGCAACTGTTTGTAATAGGGATTCACGGGCAGAAATAATCGGTCGCCCTGGGGGGGCGACCATGTTCTTATGCAGCTTGGGCAATGTATACAGAACCGGCACCCTGGGGAATTCTTTATATAGTATTTTCTGTAAAGCTGGAGATATTACACCATCCTGAACTGCCCTGACTAGAATCTCACGTAGTTCCGCTTGGAATCTTTTAGTCGGGTCAAAAGGAAGTCTTTTGTATACATCCAACTCCCCAAGTTGCCTTTCAATCTCAAGCCGATACTCCTGGATTCCCTGGATTACAATGGCCCCGCCCTTATCGGCGGGCCGGATGATGATGTCTTCATACCTAGCAAGATCCTGTAATGCTGCAGTTTCTACTCTGGACAGATTTTTTTGCACTTTACCCGGAGCTGTTCTAAACCTATTCACGGAGTCATCTAGTAAACGATTAAAAGTCTTAAGCGAAGGGTTAACTGATGGGGGGTCATATGTAGATCTAGCGGCTGTTTTCATGAACCTTTCCACAGGAGTTCCCTCAGATGGTAAAGGTTTATTTTGAAAGTGTTCTTTCAGACGTAGTTTACGTGCAAACCTATGGTGTTCTCTCCTCCACTCAAACTCATCATGGAGATTCGTAGGGACAAAGGAAAGGCCCCGCTGTAATACCCCAATTTCTACCTCCGTCAACACTCTCTGTGACAGGTTAACTATAACAGTTTCTTCGCTGCTTTTCTTGTGGTTGCTCCTTTTGTTTTGTCCACCCCTGCGGGTGGCCGCTCTTTTATAGGTTTTTCCACCACCGGGGGTTTCCCTAAAGGGACCCTCGCAGAGGTACTAGGTTCATCCGACTCTGATATTCCGAAGTCACTGTCACTGTGGCTTAAGGATGTATCAGTTTGATTTTGGGAACGAGGTGCCTCTTTCTGCCATGGCCTGCGTCTGCGGCTCCTGTCGCTGCCCCGACGAGAGGTATCCCCACTAGATAGCCATCTATAGACTCTGTTCTCCTCGTAATCATTGTCCACCGTGTGCTTCTTATTCCGCTTAAATTTAAGCAGGTCACGTTTATATTGATCACATTTCTGATCCAGTTTCGTTAGCCAACTTATGTTAGCTGGATCCTCAAGCACCACTTTAGCCTCTTGTTTCAGTTTATAAATTTTTAGGCATGTTAGATCTAATTCACGTCTGGACTCTTCAATTACGAGGATCATTAAGTCCAGAGCACATCTGTTCAGTATGCCGACCCATTTTCTGACGAAGTCAGGGTTGTTACGGCCAATTGTTGGAGTATTTCTGGAGCGAAAACCTCTGGGGATTTTTTTCTCTCTGTAATATTCCGAGAGAGAAGAGGCATGCAGTAGATAGTCGGTCTCGCGTCGTCTTAACTTAAACAGCTGGAAGTAGACATCTTCCATACTCTGTGCATTATCTTTCTCATTCACAGGTTCATGCAGCAGGATTCCCTCAATTTGCTCGGGAGTGAAACAAAATACTTCCCCAGGTGGAACAGTAAAATTAAGACAACCCGCCACCTCCTGGGAGGCCGACCCCCCCTGTGGTGCCTCCATTAAGAGCAAATGAAGTGCACCAAACAAATTCTTGCCTTGCAGCACTGTACTAATAGGTACAGAAGGTTACTTGCGGGATGTCCAGAGTATTCTTAGAAGGATAGTTCCATCAACAAGCTATTCCATTAGGTGCCATACCACATACTGCCGCAGGCAGTGCATACAGTCCTCCAAATCAGTCGGCACTCACTTGCAATACACCGTCCCCTGGTGCCTGAGTCCTATGTATATAGATCTCCAAAATCGGTACAAACGGCACTCACAGGGTTTGAAATGAATAAATATGCTGGTCCATTTATAGTGACGTTTCGGAGCTATTAGCTCCTTCTTCCAGACAACACCAAGCTAAAATGACAAACAAACACTTACCCTCTGAAATACCCGGTGAATCAGCGCCGCACGCCGCGCCTGGCCGCACCTGAGATTCGGATCCTCTCCAGATGACATACTTCCGGGCGGATACTTCCGGTCGTTGTCATAGAGACAACACGGCTTGCGTTCCAACCCAGGAGTTGCCATGGAAGCCCGGTCTCCAGCGTCCATCAGCGCGATGTAGCAGCAGCTGAAATACATTTAAAACACCACCGTTAGCCCACTAACAACAGTGATAAAACAAAAGCACAAACCTGGAGAGAACATTAATCATACATACATAAATGTTATTGTAAAACTAGAGTGTAACCCGTCATGGATTAATTAAACACTCATCATGGATTAATGAAACACTCCAGGACAAATGGTTATACCTGATGCACCCCTGTTAATAACTAGAGCCTAATGAATACAATAGCATAATTCAATTTAACATAATATCATATGCACAGTGTATAGAATAACAAGTATCTACATTATACTGTTCCAATTAATTTTTTCATTGAGGCCAAGCGGAGCCATGGTGTTCAACCTGAACATCCACCTGGCCTCACACAATAACAGTGCTTTACTACGGTCACCCCCCCCCCCCCCCCCGTAGAGATTCAGGGACGTGATCGATCATAAAGTAACGCAATTCTGATAATAGGTGGCCCTTCTTTTTAAAATGCCTGGCAACCGGTTGATCAATTGATTTGCCTGATAGTGATAGATCAATACTGGAGCGATGTAGAGCCAGAGGCATCCCTAGACACCCAAATGTATACTGTAAGAAACCAGGTTGTTATAGTTGCTTTAATTGCGTCACTTGCCAATATATGTCACCCTGTAAAAGCTTTAAACATCCTCAGACTGAGAAAACGTTTGACATTCGCCATGTATTGACGTGCAAGAGCACGCATGTGGTGTATATAGTTGTCTGTCCCTGTGGTTTATACTACGTGAGACAGACTACCCGTAGCTTTAGGGAGCGTATGGCTCTACATCTCTCCAGTATTGATCTATCACTATCAGGCAAATCAATTGATCAACCGGTTGCCAGGCATTTTAAAAAGAAGGGCCACCTATTATCAGAATTGCGTTACTTTATGATCGATCACGTCCCTGAATCTCTACGGGGGGGGGTGACCGTAGTAAAGCACTGTTATTGTGTGAGGCCAGGTGGATGTTCAGGTTGAACACCATGGCTCCGCTTGGCCTCAATGAAAAAATTAATTGGAACAGTATAATGTAGACACTTGTTATTCTATACACTGTGCATATGATATTATGTTAAATTGAATTATGCTATTGTATTCATTAGGCTCTAGTTATTAACAGGGGTGCATCAGGTATAACCATTTGTCCTGGAGTGTTTAATTAATCCATGACGAGTGTTTAATTAATCCATGACGGGTTACACTGTAGTTTTACAATAACATTTATGTATGTATAATTTAATGTTCTCTCCAGGTTTGTGCTTTTGTTTTATCACTGTTGTTAGTGGGCTAACGGTGGTGTTTTAAATGTATTTCAGCTGCTGCTACATCGCGCTGATGGACGCTGGAGACCGGGCTTCCATGGCAACTCCTGGGTTGGAACGCAAGCCGTGTTGTCTCTATGACAACGACCGGAAGTATCCGCCCGGAAGTATGTCATCTGGAGAGGATCCGAATCTCAGGTGCGGCCAGGCGCGGCGTGCGGCGCTGATTCACCGGGTATTTCAGAGGGTAAGTGTTTGTTTGTCATTTTAGCTTGGTGTTGTCTGGAAGAAGGAGCTAATAGCTCCGAAACGTCACTATAAATGGACCAGCATATTTATTCATTTCAAACCCTGTGAGTGCCGTTTGTACCGATTTTGGAGATCTATATACATAGGACTCAGGCACCAGGGGACTGTGTATTGCAAGTGAGTGCCGACTGATTTGGAGGACTATATATATATATATATATATATATATACATATATACGTACGTACGTACGTACGTACGTATGTACGTGGAAGGTCCGGCCCTCTCGGCTTCGTAAATTAACCTTGACCTGGTGCCCTCACAGATAAGCATACAAGAGACCAGCGGTGTGGCACATGGGTTACCAGAAATAATGCAGACACAGTCTGTTCTTAGCAACGTTTCAGTTTTATAAACTTTTTTAAGCTACAAAATACAAACAAAAGTGAACATACCTTTATAGGCATCCCCCACCACGTGTGAAAGTCCGCTGTCCGGCCCGGCACCGCTCACCCGACAGGCGGCAGCTATCTGATGACATCATCACACTCAGACCAGGGCTCTCACAGCGTGGACTGTGTTTACTATCCCCATAGAAACGATCATCCCTCTTATAATATAAGATACATAGTTTCTTGTATAATACATAATACAATGTTACTTTCTTATGGCTGTAAAATTAATGAAAATTATAACAGCAGCAGCAAAACAGCATGGAAAATTACATAAAGGCAGCATAAGAGATTTGCTCATTTAACCCCTTGGGTGAAATTACATCCAGTTTGGCTATCCACCTTGCTTCACATTTGAGTAACATAGCTGATCTATTCTCCCCCTCTAATGTGTGGGGGTATCTGGTCAATCATTCTATAGCGCAAGCTATTGAGAGCATGTCTGGTTTCAGCAAAATGCCGCGCCACGGGTTGCTCAGCTCACTTGTTCAGATTCTATGGCATGTCGCATGGCTGAGTGATGCGCTGTCATACACTCCTTAAATTTTCGTTCCGTTTTTCCAATATAACTCAATTCGCACAGACATATAATCTTGTACACAACATGGGTCAAATTACAGTTTAGTAGATGTCTAATTTGTAACTTTTGTCCAGTATGGGGATGATTGAATGTATCGCCTGTAAGAAGAAATTAACAGGTTACACAAGTGCATTTGATACAACCTAACCTTTTAGTGCCTGCTAAAAAAGTGGACATATTAGAAGAAATAGATTTTCTTAGATACATCAGTTTTAACCAAAAAATCTCTAAGGTTTCTCCCTCTAGAATAACAGGGCATTAGGGAAGTTTTTTCTAATCCTAAATTTTTGTTAGAGCCAATAATAGGCCATTGCTGCTTGAAGATCTTATTAATAGTGGGTGACATATTATTAAATTTATTAACCCATGGAAGTTTGGTTGTAACTGTTGATGGACCTTTTGTTTTTTTCAGCAGGCTATCTCTACTCAATCCTGCTACTTTTTGTTTAGCTTCCGCTAATAGTTTTGCAGAGTAGCCCCTTATTTTACATTATTCAAGCAACTCATCAATTTGAGAGTTAGCAATATCTGGATTAGAACTGATACGTAGAGATAGCCTGCTGAAAAAAACACTGTACCCCTGTGGGCCATTCCAACCCTGTACATATGCAGTATATATAGGATGCAGTTATATGAACAGCAGTCAGGAGTCCACTGGTCACTATACTGATGCAGAGACCCGAACGCATGCCGACCAACAGTGACTATTCCCAGGGGCCTCATTGCACTCGCCACCCCAGAAGCGGGGTGCAGTATCCGCACTTGCCACTAATAGGGTGGGGTGCATGTAGCCCATGGCCACCTACTCAAAAATACAGAAACAAAAAGTTCAGCACTCACCAAAATGAGCTCACTTATCCTCACAACATCAATGAATAAATGAATAAATGATGGGGGTTTAGTTAGTGAATTGGCCAATGCACGGAAGCCTGCATACCGCTCGCCAAGGTACCCCACCTTCATGCAGGTCCTTATATATATATATATATATATAAAAGAAAGTAGACAGTGGCACTCTGGGTCTTCTGTGAAAATAAATTGTATTTAAAAGGTCACAGAAACATAAACCGACGTTTCGGGGCTAATAGCCGCTTCTTCAAGAGTGCTGCTGTCTACTTTCTTTTGTGTTTCTATTCCACGTAGGGCACCTGGGCATTTTTTAATGAACATAGGGAGTGCCAAACTACCCACATGCAGAGAGATATACATATATACTAGAGATGTGCAGCGGGCACTTTTTATGTTTTGTGTTTTGGTTCTGGTTCCATGCTCGTGATTTGGATCTGGATTGGTTTAGCCTAACCACCCTTTTGTGTTTTGGTTTTGGTATTGTATCTGAATGATTTTTGAAAAACACATAAAAACAGCTAAAATCACAGAATTTGGGGGTAATTTTGATCCTATGGTACTGTTAACCTCAATAACATTCATTTCCACTAATTTCCAGTCTATTCTGAACACCTTGCAATATTGTTTTTAGGCCAAAAGGTTGCACCAAGGTGGCTGTATGACTAAGCTAAGTGACACAACAGGGACGTGCAGTCAGGGGAGGCAGTGCCTCTCCTGTAATTAATGATAAAAATAATACAAAGAAGATACTTATGACACATATTATGTGTCATAAGTACCTTCTTTATATTAATTTAATCATTTTGCAACTTTCAATTAGTTTGGGAGGCACTGAGAGCAGTGCCTCCCGTTCACAATGGGAATGGGGGATAAAGCGAGGGGCGGAGCCAAACAGTGGGCTGTAAAAGCCCATTTAAAAAAGTGAAGAATGAGGCACATATACAAGTGCCTCTTTGACAGGGACAGGCTTTCAGCGCACATCAAAGCCCGCCCCTAACAGCGAGGCAGATGTGATTGGACAGAGGATCCAGTGCCGAATCCGCTGGTCCAATCACCCATATGCTGTGGGACCCGGCGGATTGCAGAGTAACGCACCAGGCAGCAGAGGATGTGAGATGGGAGTACTTGCGGCAGTCAGCGTCTTCCTTCTCCTTCATCCACCTCCCAGCCGGCAGCATCGGCAGCAGCACCTGCACCTGCATTATCTCAGATGGAGGGGCTCTGCACACGTCTTCCCAGGACCAATGTAAGAGAAGCGGGAAGCTGGGCTGGACATGTGTTGCCTGCATGATGTGTGAGTGCAGCAGTGGCTCGCTGGCCATCGACCGCACTGCACATCACTGGGACACAAGTGTGCGGCACAAACACCTAGCCCATCTAGGAGTGGCACTGCAGTGGCAGACAGGATGGCAGATTTAAAAAATAGGCCCCAAACAGCACATGATGCAAAGAAGAAAAAGAGGTGCAATGAGGTAGCTGGATGGCTAAGCTAAGCGACACAAGTGTGCGGTACAAACACCTGGCCCATCTAGGAGTGGCACTGCAGTGTCAGACAGGATGGCATTTAAAAAGAAATAGGCCCCAAACAGCACATGATGCAAAGAAGTAAAAGAGGTACAATGAGGTAGCTGTATTACTAAGCTAAGTGACACAAGTGTGCGGCACAAACACCTGGCCCATCTAGGAGTGGCACTGCAGTGTCAGACAGGATGGCATTTAAAAAGAAATAGGCCCCAAACAGCACATGATGCAAAGAAGTAAAAGAGGTACAATGAGGTAGCTGTATTACTAAGCTAAGTGACACAAGTGTGCGGCACAAACACCTGGCCTATCTAAGGATGGCATTGCAGTCCCACTGCACTAATGGCAGATACCGGATGCATGACTAACACCAACATAGCTGTCACTTTGCAACAGGATGACTGCTGTCATATTTCATCTTCCTCGCAAAGGACTATTGGACAGTCATTTGCTTAGTTGAAGTAGTACAAGTGGTCTTCCGACTTCCCCTCTGGGATGACGATCAACTCCTAGCAGCAACAACAGCAGCGGCAGCAGTAGGAGGAAGTGGTTCTTGATCTTTCCCTATTTTATCCTCCAATTTTTTGCTCTTCATTATTTTTCTGGAGTTATATAACAAAATGCAGCACAGGAGAGCATACCTCTACACCACACAGGGCAAACCCTGTAGAAAAATATTTGGATTAAATATTAAGAACCCCTTTATTTGGAGAAAATAATATACAGCACAGGACAGCACAACTGAACTGGACTTATATGGCAGTACCACTGGACTTATACAGCAGTATCACTGGACTGGATTTATACGCCAGTACCACTGGATTTATATGGAAGTACCACTGGACAGATACAGCCGTATCACTGGATTTATACGGTAGTATCACTGGACTGGATTTATATGCCAGTACCACTGGATTTATACAGCAGTACCACTGGACTTATACAGCAGTACCACTGGACATATATGGCAGTATCACTGGATTTATACGGCAGTATCACTGGACTTATACGGCAGTATCACTGTACTGGATTTATATGGCAGTACCACTGGACATATACGGCAGTACCACTGGACATATACGGCAGTATCACTGGACTGGACATATACGGCAGTACCACTGGATTTATACGGCAGTATCACTGGATTTATATGGCAGTACCACTGGACATATACGGCAGTATCACTGGACTGGATCTATACGCAGGGCTGGAGACAGGGGGGGGGGGGGGGGGGTCAAAGGGTACACCTGTACCGGGCCACATGGATAAGAGGGGCCCCAAGGATATTCTGTTTGCAGGGCCGGTTCGAGTCCTCTCTGCGCCCTGGGCAGGAAATGGGGGCGTGGCTTAATACAGAGGGCATTGTCAGTTACGCCCCCTGTACAGTAGTAGCGCCGCTTAAATGCTGAGCGGTGCGTGATGACGTCATCGCGCACCGCACAGCAAAAGGTCCTCTCCATGAAGGGAAACTAGATGTGTAGCATCTAGTTCCCTTCGTGGAGAGGACCTTTGCTGTGCGCGATGACGTCATCGCGCACCGCTCAGCAAATGTCCTCTCCATGAAGGGAAAGTAGACACGTAGCGTCTAGTTCCCTTCACAGGGGACACAACCGCACAGCCGGGGGACACAGCGGGCAGCGGAGGGCACAGCAGTGGCTGATCTTGCCATGGTGCGGCGCCCTCCGGACGGCGCCAGCACCCTCCGGAAGGCGGCGCCCAGGGCAAAAGTCCTGCTTGCCCGTGGCAAGATCCGCTACTACCTGTTTGTCCAAGTAAGGCGGCTAGCTGTACCCGGGACATGCAGTGAGCTAAATGGCTCCTGTGGCTCTGGCTAGCACCAGAGCCAGATTTACACACAATATACAGGTATGAGCCAAATGGTGCATCTGGGCATTATACACAGGTGCAGCAGTATATACTCCTGGAAATTTAGTGAGTTTTGATCAGAGATGTGTGGAAAAGATAGGCACTGCCTCACCTGCCATAGACTTTTTCTTCCACAGTTTTTGGCTATAAAAATTATTAGAATAATGCAAAGAAGATATTTCAAACATATTCTTTGTATTTTTCATATACTTTATACAGTCAAAACTCTGGCACAAACATTACTATGACAGGAAAGGCTCTGTCTCACCCCACCACACATCACTGAGCTGTGGGTGGTGTGGGCGCAGCCTCAGAGTGACAGGAGCCTATTACACACAGAGACTGTGCGGTGTGAGTGTGCACCCGCTCTTTTGGGTATGACTCTGTTGCAGGCATGGGACATGGCAGCAGGGTCTGGATACTGGGGAGTGCAGCACAGGTGAGTCTCTCCACAGGGTAAGAGTGGCTTGGTGACGGGATACAGGGCTTTGGGATGGGGTGGGGAAGCTGGGAATGCAGCTTGGAGTCACTGGGAATTGACTGTGTAGTGTGAGGGAGGAAGGTGAGATACACATATTTTTACATGTGTACAGTATAAAGAAATATATACAGTATATACAGTATATAACAGTTTTTAATATAGCACAGCAAATTTCGATGTGCTTTAATATATATATATATATATATATATATAGTCTGAGGGGGCCCTAGAGATATCACTGTACCGGGCCCCAAGATTTCTGTTGCTGGCCCTGTTTTTATGCCAGTACCACTGGATTTATACAGCATCCGGGCTCGGGTAGTGAAGTCTGGTAGAGTTCGGTTCTCAAGGAACTGAACCCGCTCATCTCTAATATATACAACCTGGAGGTGCGGCACTCCTGGCGTTTCAATGCTTTAATCACTGCATTTTTATTATGTTACTTTATGCTGTGATTAAAGCATTGAAACATTGGACCTAGGGGGTCATTCCGAGTTGTTCGCTCGTTATTTTTTTGTCGCAACGGAGCGAATAGTCGCTAATGCGCATGCGCAATGTCCGCAGTGCGACTGCGCCAAGTAAATTTGCTATGCAGTTAGGAATTTTACTCACGGCATTACAAGGTTTTTTCTTCGTTCTGGTGATCGTACTGTGATTGACAGGAAGTGGGTGTTTCTGGGCGGAAACAGGCCGTTTTATGGGAGTGTGTGAAAAAACGCTGCCAGTTCTGGGAAAAACGCAGGAGTGGCTGGAGAAATGGGGGAGTGTCTGGTAGAGATGAGCGCCTGAAATTTTTCGGGTTTTGGTTTTGGGTTCGGTTCCGCGGCCGTGTTTTGGGTTCGAACGCGTTTTGGCAAAACCTCACCGAATTATTTTTGTCGGATTCGGGTGTGTTTTGGATTCGGGTGTTTTTTTCCAAAAACACTAAAAAACAGCTTAAATCATAGAATTTGGGGGTCATTTTGATCCCAAAGTATTATTAACCTCAAAAACCATAATTTACACTCATTTTCAGTCTATTCTGAATACCTCACACCTCACAATATTATTTTTAGTCCTAAAATTTGCACCGAGGTCGCTGTGTGAGTAAGATAAGCGACCCTAGTGGCCGACACAAACACCGGGCCCATCTAGGAGTGGCACTGCAGTGTCACGCAGGATGTCCCTTCCAAAAAACCCTCCCCAAACAGCACATGACGCAAAGAAAAAAAGAGGCGCAATGAGGTAGCTGTGTGAGTAAGATTAGCGACCCTAGTGGCCGACACAAACACCGGGCCCATCTAGGAGTGGCACTGCAGTGTCACGCAGGATGGCCCTTCCAAAAAACCCTCCCCAAACAGCACATGACGCAAAGAAAAAAAGAGGCGCAATGAGGTAGCTGACTGTGTGAGTAAGATTAGCGACCCTAGTGGCCGACACAAACACCGGGCACATCTAGGAGTGGCACTGCAGTGTCACGCAGGATGTCCCTTCCAAAAAACCCTCCCCAAACAGCACATGACGCAAAGAAAAAAAGAGGCGCAATGAGGTAGCTGTGTGAGTAAGATTAGCGACCCTAGTGGCCGACACAAACACCGGGCCCATCTAGGAGTGGCACTGCAGTGTCACGCAGGATGTCCCTTCCAAAAAACCCTCCCCAATCAGCACATGATGCAAAGAAAAAGAAAAGAAAAAAGAGGTGCAAGATGGAATTATCCTTGGGCCCTCCCACCCACCCTTATGTTGTATAAACAAAACAGGACATGCACACTTTAACCAACCCATCATTTCAGTGACAGGGTCTGCCACACGACTGTGACTGATATGACGGGTTGGTTTGGACCCCCCCCAAAAAAGAAGCAATTAATCTCTCCTTGCACAAACTGGCTCTACAGAGGCAAGATGTCCACCTCATCTTCACCCTCCGATATATCACCGTGTACATCCCCCTCCTCACAGATTATCAATTCGTCCCCACTGGAATCCACCATCTCAGCTCCCTGTGTACTTTGTGGAGGCAATTGCTGCTGGTCAATGTCTCCGCGGAGGAATTGATTATAATTCATTTTAATGAACATCATCTTCTCCACATTTTCTGGATGTAACCTCGTACGCCGATTGCTGACAAGGTGAGCGGCGGCACTAAACACTCTTTCGGAGTACACACTTGTGGGAGGGCAACTTAGGTAGAATAAAGCCAGTTTGTGCAAGGGCCTCCAAATTGCCTCTTTTTCCTGCCAGTATAAGTACGGACTGTGTGACGTGCCTACTTGGATGCGGTCACTCATATAATCCTCCACCATTCTATCAATGTTGAGAGAATCATATGCAGTGACAGTAGACGACATGTCCGTAATCGTTGTCAGGTCCTTCAGTCCGGACCAGATGTCAGCATCAGCAGTCGCTCCAGACTGCCCTGCATCACCGCCAGCGGGTGGGCTCGGAATTCTGAGCCTTTTCCTCGCACCCCCAGTTGCGGGAGAATGTGAAGGAGGAGATGTTGACAGGTCGCGTTCCGCTTGACTTGACAATTTTGTCACCAGCAGGTCTTTCAACCCCAGCAGACCTGTGTCTGCCGGAAAGAGAGATCCAAGGTAGGCTTTAAATCTAGGATCGAGCACGGTGGCCAAAATGTAGTGCTCTGATTTCAACAGATTGACCACCCGTGAATCCTTGTTAAGCGAATTAAGGGCTGCATCCACAAGTCCCACATGCCTAGCGGAATCGCTCCGTGTTAGCTCCTCCTTCAATGCCTCCAGCTTCTTCTGCAAAAGCCTGATGAGGGGAATGACCTGACTCAGGCTGGCAGTGTCTGAACTGACTTCACGTGTGGCAAGTTCAAAGGGCATCAGAACCTTGCACAACGTTGAAATCATTCTCCACTGCACTTGAGACAGGTGCATTCCACCGACTATATCGTGCTCAATTGTATAGGCTTGAATGGCCTTTTGCTGCTCCTCCAACCTCTGAAGCATATAGAGGGTTGAATTCCACCTCGTTACCACTTCTTGCTTCAGATGATGGCAGGGCAGGTTCAGTAGTTTTTGGTGGTGCTCCAGTTTTCTGTACGTGGTGCCTGTACGCCGAAAGTGTCCCGCAATTCTTCTGGCCACCGACAGCATCTCTTGCACGCCCCTGTCGTTTTTTAAAAAATTCTGCACCACCAAATTCAAGGTATGTGCAAAACATGGGACGTGCTGGAATTGGCCCAGATTTAATGCACACACAATATTGCTGGCGTTGTCCGATGCCACAAATCCACAGGAGAGTCCAATTGGGGTAAGCCATTCCGCGATGATCTTCCTCAGTTGCCGTAAGAGGTTTTCAGCTGTGTGCGTATTCTGGAAAGCGGTGATACAAAGCGTAGCCTGCCTAGGAAAGAGTTGGCGTTTGCGAGATGCTGCTACTGGTGCCGCCGCTGCTGTTCTTGCGGCGGGAGTCCATACATCTACCCAGTGGGCTGTCACAGTCATATAGTCCTGACCCTGCCCTGCTCCACTTGTCCACATGTCCGTGGTTAAGTGGACATTGGGTACAGCTGCATTTTTTAGGACACTGGTGACTCTTTTTCTGAGGTCTGTGTACATTTTCGGTATCGCCTGCCTAGAGAAATGGAACCTAGATGGTATTTGGTACCGGGGACACAGTACCTCCAACAAGTCTCTAGTTGGCTCTGCAGTAATGATGGATACCGGAACCACGTTTCTCACCACCCAGGATGCCAAGGCCTCAGTTATCCGCTTTGCAGTAGGATGACTGCTGTGATATTTCATCTTCCTCGCAAAGGACTGTTGAACAGTCAATTGCTTACTGGAAGTAGTACAAGTGGGCTTACGACTTCCCCTCTGGGATGACCATCGACTCCCAGCGGCAACAACAGCAGCGCCAGCAGCAGTAGGCGTTACACGCAAGGATGCATCGGAGGAATCCCAGGCAGGAGAGGACTCGTCAGACTTGCCAGTGACATGGCCTGCAGGACTATTGGCATTCCTGGGGAAGGAGGAAATTGACACTGAGGGAGTTGGTGGGGTGGTTTGCGTGAGCTTGGTTACAAGAGGAAGGGATTTACTGGTCAGTGGACTGCTTCCGCTGTCACCCAAAGTTTTTGAACTTGTCACTGACTTATTATGAATGCGCTGCAGGTGACGTATAAGGGAGGATGTTCCGAGGTGGTTAACGTCCTTACCCCTACTTATTACAGCTTGACAAAGGGAACACAAGGCTTGACACCTGTTGTCCGCATTTCTGGTGAAATACCTCCACACCGAAGAGCTGATTTTTTTGGTATTTTCACCTGGCATGTCAACGGCCATATTCCTCCCACGGACAACAGGTGTCTCCCCGGGTGCCTGACTTAAACAAACCACCTCACCATCAGAATCCTTCTGGTCAATTTCCTCCCCAGCGCCAGCAACACCCATATCCTCCTCATCCTGGTGTACTTCAACACTGACATCTTCAATCTGACTATCAGGAACTGGACTGCGGGTGCTCCTTCCAGCACTTGCAGGGGGCATGCAAATAGTGGAAGGCGCATGCTCTTCACGTCCAGTGTTGGGAAGGTCAGGCATCGCAAACGACACAATTGGACTCTCCTTGTGGATTTGGGATTTCAAAGAACGCACAGTTCTTTGCGGTGCTTTTGCCAGCTTGAGTCTTTTCAGTTTTCTAGCGAGAGGCTGAGTGCTTCCATCCTCATGTGAAGCTGAACCACTAGCCATGAACATAGGCCAGGGCCTCAGCCGTTCCTTGCCACTCCGTGTGGTAAATGGCATATTGGCAAGTTTACGCTTCTCCTCCGACAATTTTATTTTAGGTTTTGGAGTCCTTTTTTTTCTGATATTTGGTGTTTTGGATTTGACATGCTCTGTACTATGACATTGGGCATCGGCCTTGGCAGACGACGTTGCTGGCATTTCATCGTCTCGGCCATGACTAGTGGCAGCAGCTTCAGCACGAGGTGGAAGTGGATCTTGATCTTTCCCTAATTTTGGAACCTCAACTTTTTTGTTCTCCATATTTTATAGGCAGAACTAAAAGGCACCTCAGGTAAACAATGGAGATGGATGGATTGGATACTAGTATACAATTATGGACGGACTGCCACGGTTAGGTGGTATAAAAAAACCACGGTTAGGTGGTATATATTGTAATACAATTATGGATGGACGGACTGCCTGCCGAGTGCCGACACAGAGGTAGCCACAGCCGTGAACTACCGCACTGTACACTGGTTGATAAAGAGATAGTAGTATACTCGTAACAACTAGTATGACTGACTATGACGGTATAAAGAATGAAAAAAAAACCACGGTTAGGTGGTATATATTGTAATACAATTATGGATGGACGGACTGCCTGCCGAGTTCCGACACAGAGGTAGCCACAGCCGTGAACTACCGCACTGTACACTGGTTGATAAAGAGATAGTAGTATACTCGTAACAACTAGTATGACTGACTATGACGGTATAAAGAATGAAAAAAAAACCACGGTTAGGTGGTATATATTATAATACAATTATGGATGGACGGACTGCCTGCCGACTGCCGACACAGAGGTAGCCACAGCCGTGAACTACCGCACTGTACACTGGTTGATAAAGAGATAGTAGTATACTCGTAACAACTAGTATGACACTATGACGGTATAAAGAATGAAAAAAAAACCACGGTTAGGTGGTATATATTATAATACAATTATGGATGGACGGACTGCCTGCCGACTGCCGACACAGAGGTAGCCACAGCCGTGAACTACCGCACTGTACACTGGTTGATAAAGAGATAGTAGTATACTCGTAACAACTAGTATGACACTATGACGGTATAAAGAATGAAAAAAAAACCACGGTTAGGTGGTATATATTATAATACAATTATGGATGGACGGACTGCCTGCCGACTGCCGACACAGAGGTAGCCACAGCCGTGAACTACCGCACTGTACACTGGTTGATAAAGAGATAGTAGTATACTCGTAACAACTAGTATGACTGACTATGACGGTATAAAGAATGAAAAAAAAACCACGGTTAGGTGGTATATATTATAATACAATTATGGATGGACGGACTGCCTGCCGACTGCCGACACAGAGGTAGCCACAGCCGTGAACTACCGCACTGTACACTGGTTGATAAAGAGATAGTAGTATACTCGTAACAACTAGTATGACACTATGACGGTATAAAGAATGAAAAAAAAACCACGGTTAGGTGGTATATATTATAATACAATTATGGATGGACGGACTGCCTGCCGACTGCCGACACAGAGGTAGCCACAGCCGTGAACTACCGCACTGTACACTGGTTGATAAAGAGATAGTAGTATACTCGTAACAACTAGTATGACACTATGACGGTATAAAGAATGAAAAAAAAACCACGGTTAGGTGGTATATATTATAATAATACAATTATGGATGGACGGACTGCCTGCCGACTGCCGACACAGAGGTAGCCACAGCCGTGAACTACCGCACTGTACACTGGTTGATAAAGAGATAGTAGTATACTCGTAACAACTAGTATGACTATGACGACGGTATAAAGAAAGAAAAAAAAATACCACGGTTAGGTGGTATATAATTATACAATTATGGATGGACGGACTGCCTGCCGAGTGCCGACTGCCGACACAGAGGTAGCCACAGCCGTGAACTACCGCACTGTACTGTGTCTGCTGCTAATATAGACTGGTTGATAAAGAGATAGTATACAACAATATACTACTATACTGGTGGTCAGGCACTGGTCACCACTAGTCACACTGGCAGTGGCACTCCTGCAGCAAAAGTGTGCACTGTTTAATTTTAAATTAATATAATATTATGTACTCCTGGCTCCTGCTATAACAACCTGCAGTGCTCCCCAGTCTCCCCCACAATTATTATAAGCTTTTATACATTGATGTGCAGCACACTGGGCTGAGCTGAGTGCACACAGACTGAGTCACACTGTGTGACTGCTGTGTATCGTTTTTTTCAGGCAGAGAACGGATATAGCAGAGAACGGATATATTAAATAAAAGTTAACTTAACAACAACTGCACTGGTCACTGTGGTAAACTCTGTCTGCACAATCTCTCTCTCTCTCTCTCTCTTCTAATCTATTCTAATGGAGAGGACGCCAGCCACGTCCTCTCCCTATCAATCTCAATGCACGTGTGAAAATGGCGGCGACGCGCGGCTCCTTATATAGAATCCGAGTCTCGCGAGAATCCGACAGCGTCATGATGACGTTCGGGCGCGCTCGGGTTAACCGAGCAAGGCGGGAAGATCCGAGTCGCTCGGACCCGTGAAAAAAAAAGTGAAGTTCGTGCGGGTTCGGATTCAAAGAAACCGAACCCGCTCATCTCTAGTGTCTGGGCGAACGCTGGGTGTGTTTGTGACGTCAAACCAGGAACGACAAGCACTGAACTGATCGCACTGGCAGAGTAAGTCTCGAGCTACTCAGAAACTGCACAGAGAAGTCTTTTTGCAATATTGCGAATCTTTCGTTCGCAATTTTGATAAGCTAAGATTCACTCCCAGTAGGCGGCGGCTTAGCGTGTGCAAAGCTGCTAAAAGCAGCTTGCGAGCGAACAACTCGGAATGACCCCCCTAATTCAGATCTGATCACAGCAGTAAATTTGTTAGCTAATGGGCAACACCATGGGGGTAATTCAGACCTGATCGCTAGGCTGCATTTTCTCACAGCCTGCGATTAGATCCGAACTGCGCATGCGTATGCAAAACAATGCGCAGACGCATCGCACGGGTGCAAAGCGGATCGCCGTTCAGGGACGGATTTGTGCAACGGTTCAGTTCGCATGGGCGATCGCAAGGAGATTGTCAGGAAGAAGGCGTGGGTGGCAACTGACCGTTTTCAGACAGGGGCTGGAAAAATGCAGGCGTGTCCATGAGTTTGCATGGAGGGTTCCTGACGTCAATTCCGGTCCCGGACAGGCTGATGTGATCGCAGCGGCTGAGTAAGTCCTGGGCTTCGCAGAGCTTGCACAAAATCTGTTTGTATAGCTCTGCTACACATGCGTTCACACACTTGCACAGCTAAAATACACTTCCCTGTAGGTGACGACTATATGATTGCAGCAGTGTAAAAATCGCTTGCTAGCGATCAGGTCTAAATTAGGCCCTATGGGGGTAGTTCCAAGTTGATCGCAGCAGGAATTTTTTTTAGCAGTTGGGCAAAACCATGTGCACTGCAGGGGAGGCAGATATAACATGTGCAGAGAGAGTTAGATTTGGGTGGGTTATTTTGTTTCTGTGCAGGGTAAATACTGGCTGCTTTATTTTTACACTGCAATTTAGATTGCAGATTGAACTCACCACACCCAAATCTAACTCTCTCTGCACATGTTATATCTGCCCCCCCTGCAGTGAACATGGTTTTGCCCAACTGCTAAAAAAAATCCTGCTGCGATCAACTTGGAATTACCCCCCCCCCCCCCCCCCCCTAGTTTTGCCCAACTGCTAACAAAATTCCTGCTGCGATCAACTTGGAATTACCCCCTATGTGCAGTGCAGGTCGGAGGAAGATGTAACTTGTGCAGAGAGAGTTAGATTTGAGTGGGCTGCATACTTGCCTACCCTCCCGGAATGGCCGGGAGGCTCCCGAAAATCGGGTGACCCTCCCGGCCCCCTGGAAGAGCAGGCAAGTCTCCCGATTACAGGGGTCTCCCCCTGCCCGGCTGCCCACTTAGCGAGTGAAGTGGGCGGTCCGGGCAGGCGATTCTTGTTGAATCGCGTCATGCAAGCCACGCCCCCCACTGTATAATGCCGGTAATTGCGGCATTACACAGTGGGGGGCGTGGCTTGCATGACGCGATCCAGCAGCCACGCCCCCGTCCCTCCTCTGGCCCGCCTCCGGTCTGTCCCCCTCCTCACATCAGCTTACTGCCCGCCCCCCTGCTGAGCCGACTGGCTGCTCTCTCCCGGAGAGAGCAGCCCAAAAGTCGGCAACTATGGTGGGGTGTGTACAAACTGAAATTTAAATTGCAGTGTAAAAATAAAGCAGTAAGTATTTACCCTACACAGAAACAAAATAACCCACCCAAATCTAACTCTCTTGCACAGAGCCGGATTAAGGGGGGGGGTTCTAGGGATAAGTACCCCTGGGCCCCACGCTGTGAGAGGGCCCCCCGCCGCCACCGAACACCGCAGATCGGATCTCTGTCACTGATCCGATCTGCGCTCCCTGCTCATCCCGGCCCCATCAAACAGCCGTCAAGCAGCACCGTCAAGCAGCCGCCTCCAGCGCTGCAGACTTTTACTGGGCAGCTGAGCCGAACGACGGCCCCGCTGTCCAATGATTAGGGAATCTGCAGCCCGCGGCTCCGTGACTGGTTGGAGCGCAGGCTGCAGGGGAAGAAGGAGGCGGGATCCCGTCCATGCACAGCATCGGCGGCGGTGGAGGATGTTGTACCCGACGGAGGAGAGTGGAACAAGCTCTCCTCCTGTTCAGTGCAAAAGTAAGATAGCCTGCATTAACTCTTTCATGTCAGAAAAATGTGAAGTCAATGTTCCTATATGTGTATATGTATGTATATACATATATGCATTTGTTTGTTAATATACAGTATGTATATAAGTATGTATGTTCATATATCTGTGTGTGTGTCTATATATATATATATATATATATGAAAGAGCAGAAAAAAAAGTGAAGGCGCATATGTGAGTATAGACAAACAGAAAAAGGAATGAATTGTTCACCTAGTTGGCGCAATGCTGCCCGTCCACTATAAACACCTACGTAAAAATCACCGTTTTACATGAACAGATTAAACTAAAAGAAGAGAGCGGTGTTTATATATGTCCAAAGCGCATGTGAAACAAATAATAGAAAAGGTACATTCCTTTCTTTTACTGAAGGTAAACGATGTTCTTCATAAGGGTTTCACTGATGGAACCTTCCTCCTCGAGGTATCGTATCGTGGTCATGCAAATGAAAGAAGAGGGACAAATGTGTAGACCAATTTTCACACAAAGCTCAAAGTCAATCTTCTATATCACTGTGACAAAAGGGCGTACCCAACTCACACAGAAACAAGTGAGTTGAAACCCATAAAGGTATCTTTAAAAAAATCCTTTCAACATGGACATGAAGATTTCAAGCGTACCCAGAACTCACACTATTGGCGAGATGGAGAAACACATAAAGGTATCTTTCAAGCCTGTCAGAGGCGTAACCCCACTTTCACAAAATGGAAGTAAAACATATATGGGTATCTTTCTCAGGAAACAATAAGATGCGTACCACAACTCACTCAAAGTTAGGGTAGATGACTCCTATCAAGGTATCTTTAGCCTGTAAACACTTGATCTGTGCAGGGGGATGATATCCCAGAAAAATTCAGGAGTAAACCAAGTAAAAAAACTCCTCTTTGTAGATATAAAAGGAGGATTTATTTACAGCAGTCCAAAATACATCAGAGGTACTTCCAAATGAAAACAAGATAATAAAATCACAGAAAATATGAAATAAAAATAAGGTAAAAAAAGTTAAAAAATCCGGGTTAGATCATCCAGACTACTCACAGTACAGCTGTTCTACGCGTTTCGGTCCTTAACTGGACCTTTATCAAGAACAGTTTTATTTAATCTTTTCTGTGATTTTATTATCTTGTTTTCATTTGGAAGTACCTTTGATGTATTTTTCTGGGATATCATCTCCCTGCACAGATCAAGTGTTTAAAGGCTAAAGGCTAAAGAACCTTCCTCGAGGAGGAAGGTTCCATCAGTGAAACCCTTATGAAGAACATCGTTTACCTTCAGTAAAAGAAAGGAATGTACCTTTTCTATTATTTGTTTCACATGCGCTTTGGACATATATAAACACCGCTCTCTTCTTTTGCATATGTGAGTATAGTATGAAATCTTTACTGATAAAAAAGTATAAGCTCACGTACATCAAAGTGAAATAAGACTTAGCTTGGCCACACCCCCTAACGAAGTCAATCGTGATGAAACCGGTCAGGACGCTCACACCAACTGCTAAACGAGCAGCCGCATGCACTGTGATTTGGTGTTTGGACGTAAGCGCAGCTGAACGAGAGCCGCTGTGGTTCCCCTGTCTGAAGCACTGCTGGGTGCGATCCGGAGGCATTCTTGCGGGGTCTTGGAGATGGGAGCCGGTTTTATTTTACTTTGATGTACGTGAGCCTATACTTTTTTATCAGAAAAGATTTCATACTATACTCACATATGCGCCTTCCCTTTTTTTTCTGCTCTTTCACATGTATCCAGCCAGCGGATCGGCTTTTCAGGAATTGGCAGCATTTACATCAATTAAAAAGGACTGATTATGCTACACTTGAATTGAACTGAGAGAAATATCCTGTGCGCAGTTAAAAAATTGTGGTGATTTATATATATATATATATATATATAGAACACAAATCCGGCGGCACTCAAGCAGACTATTACAACCAGTTATGCAAAAGGTGTCTGTTTAATTCATCCAACGGCATTTCGGGGTAACACCCCGTCGTCAGGGACAAAATGTTTTACAAGCAGCAATTATTGTTTTAAGTACCCCGGGCCCCCCGAAGCCTTAATCCGACTCTGCCCCCCCCCCCCCCCCTGCAGTGCACATAGGTTTGCACAACTGCTAACAAAGTTGCTGCTACCATCATGTCTGAATTACCCCCATGGGTTTGCACATTTGCTAACAAATCTGCTGCTGTGATCAGGTCTGAATTAGACCCTGAATTAGGCCCATTGTTCATTACCATACTGTAGTAAGGTCTTTCTGCCAAGACGCCAAGAGTACCGCACCTCCAGGCTGTATATACTAATTTCTAGTGGGAGCACCAGGCGCAGTAAGGCTATGGCTAATGGGAGAGCATAACTTTACAAGTTGTTTTATATATATATATATATATGTATATATATATATAGATATAGATATAGATATATATATATATATATATATATATATATATATGTGCACAAATAAGGATGCACTCACCAGACTTCTCCAGGGTGAAATCTGGTGAGTGCATCCTTATTTGTGCACATGTATCGTGGAACTTTGTTCTGATAGGACCTGTTCCTGGATTTTGCACCCCAGCAACTGTGATTATTAACGACATGCGAGTGCGGCTCTTCTACAATGGATATATATATATATATATATAAATAACATTTATTTATATTTTACTTTGTTGAACTTGCAGCTCAGTTAAAACTGCGTGGAGTCACAGGGCTTATAGATGAACATGAACAAAGCACACTAGGCACAGTACAAATATAATAACCATAGAATGTAAGATCTCACGAGTAGGGCCCTCTTCCCTCATGTGCTTATACTTTTCTTACTTTAATAATCCTCAACTGCCCAGATCCCGCAGTTTTTTGGCCACCTGGAACTTATCTTTGTCATTTACTTGTGTAGTTATGCTTAGTTACCCTGTACTTGTCCTACATTGTCTTCAACTGTAAGTCACTGTTTTCCTGTTTTGATTATGTGCATATGTACTCTGTAATTGGGCGCTGCGGAACCCTTGTGGCGCCATATAAATAAAGGATAATAATAATAATACCCCACAAGGTGACAGCCTGTGCCACAAACGAAGGAGAGTGAGATTACTGAGAGCACATAGTTAATTACCGGCCTTGGACCCTTTAAAGAATGCGCTGGAGGCGGGCCTTACCCGGCAGGCTGATTGACAGCTCTTACAGAGGGCGACCTGATTAGCTGTGGTGCGCGGGAGAAGGAAGTGTGAAGACGCGGGAGGAAGATACGTCAGATGCTGGGCCACAGCGCGGAGAGAGAGGCTGCATGTGAGGTCCCTGAGTGTCCTGGCGTCTATCAGCGCCGGTGACCTGTACTGTGATCGGCAGCTAGCGGTAGAGAGACGCGCACAGTCGAGTGTGACGAACAGCAGAGGTGTGCACCTGGTGACTCAGCGGCTGTCTGACGCGCCGCAAGTGTGACGGGAGGACACGCGGCTGAGAGGACCGCAGTACAGCAATGGCCGCAGGTCTAAGGCTCCGGTGGGCTCACAAAAGAGAGGTAGAGATGGTGTGCTGGGGGTATGGTGTGTCTACCGCACTGAAACATAATGAGAACCGTGAGTCTGGCTCCTGTAGCCAATCTGGTGCCTAGAAACTCTTTCAGGATTATAGAGATGGTCCCCACCAGTAGCCCCTGACACACTGAGAGAGACTGAGGCTGGGACTGAGAGACTGAGCTTCACTACATTTAACCTCACTCGGTCCATAAACCAGCTCAACGCTCCTACCTCTTCCAACCCCACTAGGCTTGAGGCCTGTGCTGGGGCCCATACATCCTCATTCATGCTACAGAAATCAGGGATCCATTGGGGATAACGACCTCCCTTACCAGAGAACTTGTAAAGGCTTTTGATGGAATGACATTTACTAGATCGGAAATAGTGGAAAGCCACAAGTGCTCTTTTAAAAGGTTTAAAGGGACCCAGCGCCATTTAGCCACGGGAATTTGCTTAGTATCTACCTGCCACAGCCACAGGATCCCTTTCAAGCTTAACCCCTCAGTGGATGCCCAATAGGACAAAGGGGATAACTGTGTTGAAAAGCCGCGTTAAAGTGGAGGGTTCAAACCATCTAACGCCCCCCATACTTAAATCCTATGCATAGGTCGGGTTACAGAATCTGCCTAAGTGGGACAATAAGAGTACTCGAGTACCCGAGCAGTTATGTTACCTAATGTTTAATATTGATATGATGTTTATCTTGTGTAACAATTAAATTATATTGGTTGCAGCTAAGCCATAGATCGGGTCCTGTGGTGCTGTTGTGTTGTGCCAGATTAGTGGTGCCCTGTTTATTGTGAGAAACTCTGTTAAACTATATGGTATATACCTCCCACTACCAAGGAACCAAAACTAATTGTGAACACTGATGTATAGTGCAAGACTGAGTAAATACATGTGCTATCTAAATACAAAGTGAACCATTAGTAAAGTTCTTGGACATTCTGTGTAATGACCACCGGGATGGCAGCGTTGAGACACCCCTTTATTGTAAAGTCTGTAAAGTAGCCAGGATTGGGACCGTAAACCGGGAAGAGGTCAGTATTAGTATGAATAACCAGGCACATTATGGCTGCCTATGAGTATGCACTAAGTAGGGGTACCCTACATACCTACTATTATTGTTGAACTGAGTGAGACATTTGCACTATACGTTTATACCATTGCATTGAGTTTGATACCAAAGCCTTATTTTGAGACTTTACTCTTTCTGGAAACAAATAAAACTGAAGCAGTTAAATCCAATTGTCCATCCTCCTTGGCCAAAGAGGTTTCTTCCAACCACCGAGAACAAAGAACCTGGGCAAATACGACTATAGTGCACCCAGCACAGAGGTAATCAGAGGATACCCCCGACCCGTGTACTACAAATATCTAGCATCACGAACAGGATCCGGGATAATTTGGGAGAACAACCTCAAGCAAGAAGATGGATCAACAACAAGTAGTACAAGAAGCACCGGCAGTAGCACCGAATGTCGAGCAACAGGAATCACCCACAGTAATGACAAATGCTCCAGTCACGCTACCATACTACTTTGGGGCCCCGTGGCTCTCGAAATACAGTGGTGACACTGACAAGCCTTCGGGAACTACCTTTGTGGAGTTCAAGAGCAAGCTTGAATCCATGTTCAGGCTGTACGCATTAAGCGAGCAACAAAAAGTAGAAATTCTGGTAGGCCAACTAATGGGTTTGGCCCTTTGAGAGGTGGTATTGTGGCCCACAGATGGCAGGAAAGAAGTGAAACAGGTCCTGAAGAAGTTGTCCATGACAATCGGAACTAAGACCCTCCCGGAACTAAAGATGAAATTGTATGCACGCAAGCAGCGACCAGGTAAAAACCTCAGAGACTACGCAGTAAGTCTTCAAGACACTGAGAGCAATCCATGCGGTGGACAAAGATGAGGTGAGGAATTCAGATGAAGCCCTAGCAGTCCAATTCATAGAGGGAGCTTCGAAAGAAAGTGTGAGAACACAGTTACGTATGTTAAGAATACAGATGCTGGGTAAAATGTTCCTAGAGTTCAAAGAAGCCGCAATCGTGGTAGTAGGCAACTGCACAGACCAGGAAGAGGATACCCAGAGATGGTGGGTTTTAAAAGATCCTCAGAAGCCTTGGGGGCCACAGCTGCTAGCCCTGAAAGAATGCTGAGAGCCAAAGACACCGCCATACAAAATGCCCAAAACCCCTGTGGGGACCCACTGCAAACATTGAGGAGGCACATGGAAGAACTCACAGTTGGGACGGCAGAAATCCCGAGGGGGTTGTCGCATATGACAAAACAGCCGATGCTTAGTGCTGAAGAACCTAGGTGGCGGACCGAACGATCAAGGATGACCAGAAACTGCTGGGACCCTCCAAGGGAGTTTTGGAGATGCCCCTCAGACCAATTTGACAACCAGGAATGCCCATCTGCCGGCGATGCCAGGGTGTGTCGAGAGAAACTACGATTGCCATGAATATTTAAACGTCAATGCCCCGAGGACATGGGCCGAACCTTATGGAGAACATCTTTAATAGACCCGGACCCAGACCAATGGCGGCCCCAATTTATAGGACAATGTCTGACACTACCTGTAAGCAAGAAAATACCAGCGCTAAGAGTTGTTTTAACCAAAGTATTGATAGGAAACAGTTGGATCAGTTAATCAGTATCTTTATTTTACTTAATAGATATAAAATAATATTGTTAAAACATTAATAAAAACCGTAATAAAGACTAAATAGTCACCAACAGCATATAAATAAAAAATAGGAAACAATAGTTGATCCTATATGGCTCTGAGATAATCAAAATATTAGGTTTTGCTGATAGGAACAGTACCATCAATTTAAAAGATCCCGGACTTAAGTGGAAATCCGCTCCTCCTCAAATAGCAGTAAAAAGCACAGTCAGCTGGTAATACCCTAGATATACCTCATCCACAGTTCCACGAAAAAGATGACTCTCAATATTCGTCTGTGTAGGTGATTGAAGGGGTTTCCATAAATTGCTGGAAGTGCTCAACACAGGGAGTATCTGCGGTTTAATTGTATTCCAATGTGAAGGGAAAAGTCCTTATCCAGATCGACAATAGATGGTAGAAGGTGCAAAAGTTCCTCAGCATGGGCCTTAACGCGTTTCCCTGGACTAGGTCGTCCAGCTTCCTCAGAAGTGGCACTACTTGTAACTACTAATGGAATAGAGATCCCTGCAATGCTCGATACCGGATCACAGATCACCACCATACAACTTCCAATCCTCCAACAACACTGGGGCGAAGACCAGGTGGTCTCACCATCTCCCACTTGGATTCAGCTAATAGCCAGAAATGGCCTTGAGATATCATGTGTGGGCTACTGGGAAGAGGATATCCAAGTCGGGAAAACACTGCTGCCCAAGCAGGGATGCCTGGTGACCACAATGGATGAAGACAAAGTGGCCCCCATTATTCTGGGGATGAACGTGCTACACAAGTGCCTGGACGAGCTGGTGGCAACTTTGAGGGACAAACTAATGGAGGTAGTGATTACCGACAAACAGGCCCTACAGAAGAGTATTAAGGTCCTCCAAAGTCACCAGAGGTTTGTGCAAGAGACGGGTGAAATCAGGAAGGTCCAATTGACCAATGGGAAGCTGGTAAAACTTCAGCCCAACTCCAAAACGATCTTGTGGGGCAAGGCCCGGTGTGGACCAAGCATCCGAAAATATGATGCATTGATTGAAGCAAGCTTGATCCCTGTACGACACGAGGTGGTCGTGGAGAGCACCCTCGTAACGGATAAGGACAGACGAGTGAGTCCCTGTCAGGGTAGTAAACCCGCATAACTGTGCGGTCAAGATTTATCGAAATCAACCACTAGCGACGTTGATCTGGACCACCTTCCAGGATGTGGTACATCTGGCCCCTGCAGGGAAGCAACACAGCATACAGGCAGAGGGTGGATCGGACCATGGTCAGACAATGGGCTGGTGGGAGGACATACAGATCGGGGATGTGGACACCCGGGAAGATGATAGGAAAGGAGTCCTAGAAGTTGTACGGGAGAATGCTGATGCATTCATCAAGAGCCCGACAGACATAAGTGTCATCGAAAATATCTGCCATCAAATTCCTACGGGGAATGCACACCCAATTAAGGAGCAACATCAACCAGTGGCTCTGGCTCTCTACCAGCCAGTCCTACAGATCCTGGAGGAGATGAAGACGAATGGGATCATTTGAGAGATCCACAGCACGTGGGCAGCACCGATGGTACTGGTCCACAAGTAGGATATGCTTCTGTGTCGACTACAGAAAGCTCAATAGTGTCACACACAGAGACACCTACCCCCTTTCCCCATATTTAGGAATCTCTCACAGTCCTCAAAGCTGCCAAGTAGTTCTCTACGCTAGACCTGACCAGTGGATACTGGCAGGTCCTAGTGTCCAAAGAAGACAAAGAGAAGACGGCATGCATTACCCCTATGGGTCTCTACGAGTTCAACCGCATGTCCTTTGAGTTATGCAATGCCCCAGATATGTTCCAGAGGGTGATGGAGCATTGCCTGGGACACCGGAACTTTGAAATCATGCTATTATATTTGGACTATGTCATTATCTTCTCGGAATCATACCAGGAACACCTCCAACACCTGCATGAAGTGTTTCAGCAATTGGCAAGGTATGGGCTGAACCTGAAACCCAGGAAATGTCACCTCCTGAAACCCGAAGTCCAATATTTGGGCCACATAGTGAACCCAGAGGGAGTCTCCCCAGATCCGGAGAAGATAAAAGCGGTGGTGGAATTGCCCTCTCCACGAACAGTGAAGGATATTTGGAGGTTCTTCGGATTTGTGGGGTATTACAGAAGGTTTTTCCAGAACTTTGCGAAGCTAGCCACCCCCCTCACGGAACTCCTCCATGGTATTCCCAAAGATGAGTACAATAGGAAGACTCTAATCGAGTGAACGGACATCCGACAGGCAGCCTTCGACAAATTGAAGGAGACGCTGATGACGGCACCACTGTTGGCTTACCCCAATTACAACACCCCGTTATGTTTATACATGGACACCAGCAAACAAGGGTTGGGAGCCATGCTTGCCCAGTTCCAAGATGGGCACGAACATGTCATCGCTTATGCCGTCGCAGCCTCAGACAGACCAAGAGGAATGACACAAACTGCAGTGCATTCAAGCTAGAGTTCCTGGCACTGGTATGGGAGTTGACCAAAAAATTCCAAGACTACTTGGCCACCACCCCATTTGTGGCCATCACAGACTGTAACCCACTAGCTCACCAAGATACAGATCGGTTGAGTGCTCTAGAACAGAGGTGGGCATCACGACTGGCTAACTACCAATATACGATTGAATACCGGAGCAGTCGCAGTAACACTAATGCCGATGCCCTTTCACGACTACTCTCTCCTGACAAAGAGGAAGAGGACATAGACCCAAGGGAACCAGTGAAATTTCCTGATTTCAATGTATATCAGCGACTACCCATACAGCATCTGATCAACACCTCAGCCGCAAGGCTGGTAATGACAGAAGAAGGGACCGACTGGGCACAATGGCAGCAGACTTGTTCACACATTCAACGGATGCAGAAGTATTTACTGACGCACCAGGGGCTGTCCCGAGCAGAGAGAGAAGTGGCACCGATGGAACTCCTGCAGCTATGGAGGCAGAGGGATCGACTAAAGTTGCGAAGAGGGTTGCTCTACAGGTGTTACATCGACTCGAAGACACACCACGCTGGTAAACAACTCCCTAGAGCTGCGAGAGAGACTATGTTACGGGCTTACCATGATGAATCTGGCCATTTTGGGGTTTAAAAGACCGAAGAGAATCTGTCGGTTCTATTGGCACAATCCGAGACGAGATGTGGAAGACTGGTGCAAGGCTTGCCTGAATTGCACAAAAAGGCAACCAGCGGCCTCGGGGGAGAGGGCACCCCTTCACCCCATCATCAGTTGGTATCCCCTAGAGCTTGTGTCCTTCAACCTTGTCAAGATGAAACCCAGTCAAATGGGTTATACGTACACCCTGGCCATAGTAGACCATTTCACCAAGTTTGCTGTAGCCTTGCTGGTGCATGACTTGACAGCCTGGACCACAGCAGAAGTGTTCTGGCAAGCATTTGTTCGACCATGTGGATTCCCCCACAAGATCCTCTCAGACCAGGGTTCATCATTTGAGTCCCAACTGTTTAGAGAACTATGTGACCTCTACAGGTGCAAGAAGTTACACACGACCCCTTACCACCCGCAGAGCAATGGCCTCTGTGAGCGCAAGAAAAGGACATTGGGGGTCATTCTGACCCCGATCGCTCGCTGCAGTTTCTCAAAGTGCAGCGATCGGGTTGGAGCTGCGCATGCGCTGGTGCCGCAGTGCGCAGGCGCATGCCAGCCGTCATTGCCTAGCGATTGCCTCTGAGGCAGAGGCAGCCACTGGGTGGGAGGGGCCTGGATGGCGGCGTTGAGCCGCCATTTAGGGGGCATAGTCCAGCCAATGCAGGCGTGGCCGAACCATTGGGGGGGCGGGCCGCGGCAGCTGCGTGACATCACATGCAGCCGCTGCGGGCCGGGGAGTGACGAGTAGCTCCCGGCCAGCATGCTAAAGCTGCACTGGTCGGGAGCTACTCTTGAAGTGCAAAGGCATTGCCGCTGTGCAATGCCTTTGCACTACTGTGGGGGGGGCCGGCACTGATATGCACGGCGGACTAGCCCTGTGCTGGGCGTCCCCCCGCATGTCAGTGTGAATGTTCGTAGCTGTGCTAAATTTAGCACAGCTACGATCAACTTGGAATGACCCCCATTGATCAATATGTTGCGAGCTTTGCCTCAGGACCAGAGGGGCGATTGGCCTGCTCTATTAGCAGAACTGACGTTTGTGTACAATACCCGTCACACCTCTATAGGGTATTCCCCATACTGTTTGGGAGACCGGGGAAATTACCAGCTGATCTACAAGTATGCCTTCCCGATACTGATCTATGGAGTCAGACTCCATGGGTACAGGAACATTAATACCAACTTAAGGAGGCCAGAGCAATCGTGAGCCAATGGATGGATGATGTGCAAGACCGTCAGAAAAGAAACTATGACAGGGATGCTTTAGCCTGCCCTCAAGCACGAAGCCTCGTGCTAAGGAAGAACAATAGGCCTCGAAGCAAACTTGACCTGAAATGGGAGCCCCTCCCCATATATGATCACCAGGGAGCCAGAATCTACGGTGGCCGTTTACCAGATCAGGGAGTTAGATGCAACTCGACTACATTGGGTCCACCACAACCAACTTAAATGCTAGGAGCTTAGGAGGCAAAATTCCAGAGCTAATTGCAATAATGACAAGGAATAACCTGGATTTTGTGGCAATTACAGAGTCATGGTGCAATGAGAATCATGACTGGGACATAGCTATACCAGGATACAATTTATTTAGGAAGGATAGAATAGGAAGCATAAAAGGAGGGGTAGCAATGTATGTGAAAAAAAGCATAAATGCTACTTTAATACAAAATATTGAAGACAAAACTGAGGCCCTTTGGGTCACTATAGAAACCGGGGAGAAGGACATTATTCGCATTGGGGTGATCTATAGACCACCAGGCCAGGGGCAGGATTTGGACAGGAACCTATTGTTGGACATAACTAAAATGGCTTTAAAGGGAGAAGTCATAATCATGGGAGATTTCAATTTACCTGATGTAAATTGGGAGGGGTCTTTTGCAAGTTCAGCTACAAGTGGCAAATTTCTACATTCCTTACAGGGAGCATCTCTCAAGCAATTGGTGAGGGAGCCCACTCGCAAAGACTCAATATTAGATTTAATTCTTACAAATGGTGATAGGATATCTGACATATATGTGGGTGGGCACCTGGGATCCAGTGATCATCAAGCAGTATGGTTTAGTACAGGGCTGGCCAAACCGGTCCTCGAGATCTACCAACAGTTCGTGTTTTCCAGTCCTCCTAGAGATCTGTAGAATTGTCAGTTAGGAATGAATGCAGCACATCTTAATTAGTAATGACTACACCTGTGCACCAGCTAGGTGGTCTGGAAAATGTGAACTGTTGGTAGATCTTGAGGACTGGTTTGGCCAGCCCTGGTTTAGTATAAAGACAGGCTCCAACTCCTGTCACACAAAAAAAAAGGTGTTGGATTTTAGAAATGCTGACTTTGCAAAAATGGGGAGATGTTTAAGTGATTCATTGGTAGACTGGAGGAACTTGGAAGGAGTGCAGGAGAGGTGGGAAAAACTGAAAAGTGCAATAATAAGTGCAACAGACCTTTGTATCAAAAGGGTTAGGAAAAGCACCAGGAAAAGGAAGCCAGTTTGGTTCACAAAAGAAGTGTCAAATAGTGTGAAAGCAAAAAAGATGGCTTTTAGGAAATACAAACAGACTCAAAATAATAACGACAAAGAGGTGTATCTTGACAGACGGCTGGATGCTAAGAAAGTGATCAGATGTGTAAAGGCAGAAGCTGAGGAGAAAATGGCCCAGTCAGTAGATAAAGGGGGCAAAACTTTTTTTAAGTATATAAGTGAAAGGAGAAAATCAAATGGAGGAATAATAAGACTTAAGACAGAGAGTGAGCATTTGGTGGAGGGAGACAAAGCAATAGCAGATCACCTAAATAATTATTTTTGCTCAGTATTTACTACAGAAGAAGGGATGGGGCCAAAGTTAAGTTGCAAGGACATTCATAAAAATAAGGCAGATAAAAGTACATTTACAGAGGAGAAGGTCTTAACAGAACTTTCAAAACTAAAAGTGGATAAATCAATGGGACCAGATGGGATACACCCAAAGATACTCAAAGAGCTAAAAGATGTGCTGGTTACACCTTTAACAGAATTATTTAACCAGTCACTAAATACAAGTGCTATTCAAGAGGACTGGAAAAGAGCAAATGTAGTTCCACTGCACAAAAGTGGAAGCAAAGAAGAAGCAAGTAACTACAGACCAGTAAGCCTTACACCAGTAGTAGGGAAAGTAATGGAAAAACTATTAAAATAAAGAGTTGTGGAATATCTTAAATCAAACAACTGACAGGATCCAAAACAGCATGGATTTACTGGTGGGAGATCATTCCAAACAAATCTTATTGACTTTTTTGGCTCTGTGACGAAAATAATAGATCAAGGGGGAGCTGTAGATGTAGCATATCTAGACTTTAGTAAGGCATTTGACACTGTCCCACATAGCAGACTGCTAAATAAACTTGAAAGCGTGGAGGTGGATTATAAAACAGTTAAATGGATAAGAACCTGGTTGCAGGATAGGAAACAGACAGTTGTAGTTAATGGAGTGCAATCTATGGAGGGAAATGTTACCAGTGGAGTACCCCAGGGATCTGTACTTGGTCCAGTTCTCTTTAATATCTTTGTTGGTGACATTGCAGACGGTATTGAAGGGAAGGTATGCCTTTTTGCAGATGATACAAAGATATGCAACAGGGTAGACACACCGGGAGGGGTAAAACAAATGATTGATGACCTAGGTAGGCTTGAGAAATGGTCAAGAACGCGGCAACTACAGTTTATTGCTAAAAAATGCAAAATCATGCACTTGGGTCTCAAAAATCCAAAGGATAAATATAGTATCAAGGCTACTATAATGGAAACTACTGAGGAGGAAAGGGATTTAGGAGTCACTATTTCAAGTGACTTGAAGGCAGGAAAGCAATGCAACAAAGCAATGAGAAAGGCAAATCAGATGCTTGGTTGCATAGGGAGAGGAATCAGTAGCAGGAAAAAAGAAGTGATAATGCCACTGTATAGGTCATTGGTGCAGCCCCATCTGGAATACTGTGTCCAGTTCTGGAGACCATATCTCCAGAAAGATATAAATACATTAGAGAGTGTACAAAGAAGGGCAATTAAAATGGTGCATGGCCTACATCACAAAACTTACCCAGAAAGGCTAAAAGATCTTAACATGTATAGTTTGGAGGAGAGAAGGGAAAGGGGGGACATGATAGAAACTTTCAAATATATCAAGGGTTTTAACAAAGTTCAGGAGGGAAACATTCTTCAAAGGAAGAGAAGCATTAGAGCTCGAGGACATACACTGAGACTGGGGTGGGGGGGGGGGGGGGTTCAGGGGAAATTTAAGGAAAATTTACTTCACAGAAAGGGTAGTGGATAAGTGGAATAATCTCCCATCAGAGGTGGTAGAGGCTAAGACTGTAGAGGAATTTAAACATGCTTGGGATAGGCATATGAATATCCTTACAAAGAATTAAGGTTCGAAAAGGATTGAGATTGCCTAAAGGATAAAAAAAAGGGGCAGACTAGATGGGCCAAGTGGTTCTTATCTGCCGTCAAATTCTATGTTTCTATGTTTCTATGTTATCCTAAACAGATGGCCAAACGCCTGAAAGCTCAGAAGATGCAGTGGATAGTAGTGAAGATGCCACCGGTGACTTCTTACCCCTGATGCCACAAAGCCCATTAGAACTGTTGTTAAGCGTGGGATGGCCAACGCTGCTCCCTACAGGGGAACCAGCTTGTACCGTTCCAGAGGCGGTTGACCAAAATCCGCCGGTGATGGTAGAAGTGGCCCCAGTCCTCAAGTTAAGATGCTCGATCAGAAGCACGTGGGGCGTTCTACCAGTCTGTTATCAGTATTGAAGTATTTAATGTGCCTATATTTGTTGATGTAGATTTCGAGTAGTGTATGATATGATCACTTTGTACTTTCTATTGTTGAAAATAACCCACTTGTTTCAGCTGCCATTAGTTGTTAATGCATGAGGACATGCACATGAAAAAGCAGGAGTGAATGTAATACCCCACAAGGTGACAGCCTCTGCCACAAACGAAGGCAAGTGAGAATACTGACAGCACAGAGTTAATTACCAGCCTTGGACCCTTTAAGGAATGTGCTGAAGGTGGGCCTTACCCGGCAGGTTGATTGACAGCTCTTACAGGAGGGAGACCTGAATGGATGTGGTGTGCGGGAGAAGGAAGTGTGAAGATGTGGGAGGAAGCCACGTCAGACGTGGGCCACAGCGTGGAGAGAGAGACTGCATGTGAGGTTTATCATCCCCGGTGACCTGTCCTGTGTTCGGAAGCTAGCGGTGGAGAGACGCGCACGGTCGAGTGTGACGGACAGCAGAGGTGTGCACCTGGTGACTCAGCGGGTGTGACGGAAAGAGACGCGGCAGTGATGGGAAGAGACGCGGCAGAGAGGACTGCAGTACAGCAATGGCCACAGGTCTCGTGCTCCGGTGGGCTGACAGATGAGAGGGAGAGATGGTGTGCTGGGGGTGTGGTGTGTGTACTGCACTGCAACATAATGAGAACTGTGAGTCTGGCTCTTGTAGCCAATCTGGTGCCTTGAAATTGTTTCAGGATTATAGAGACGGTCCCCGCCATCAGCCCCTGAAACACTGAGAGAGACTGAGGCTGGGACTCAGAGACTGAGCTTCACTACATTTAGCCTCACTCGGCCAATAAACCAGCTCAACGCTCCTACCTCTTCCAACCCCACTAGGCTTGAGGCCTGTGCTGGGCCCATACATCCTCATTCACGCTACAGAAATCAAGGATCCTTTGGGGATAACAAACTCCCTTACCAGAGAACTTGTAAAGGCTTTTGATGGAATGACATTTACTAGATCGGAAATAGTGGAAAGCCACAAGTGCACTTTTAAAAGGTTTAAAGGGACCCTGCGCCATTTAGCCACGGGAATTTGCTAAGTATTTACCTGACCAATTTGAATACCTGCCCTAGCCATATTCTCCCTTTCAAGCTTAACCCCTCAGTGGATGCCCAACAGGAGGAAGGGGATAACTGTGTTGAAAAGCCGCATTTAAGTGGAGGGTTCAAACCCTCTAACGCCCCCATACTTAAATCCTTTGCACAGGTGGGGTTACAGAATCCACCTAAGTGGGACAATAATAGCACTCGAGTACCCGAACAGTTATGTTACCTAATTTTAAATACTGATGGGATGTTTACCTTGTGTAACATTTAAATTACATTGGTTGCCGCTAAGCCGTAGATCAGGTCTTGTGGTGCTGCTTTGTTGTGCCAGGTTAGTGGCGCCCTGTTTATTGTGAGAAACTCCATTAAACTAGATGGTAAATACCTCCCACTACCTGACAGCACCAAGGAACCGAGAGTAATTGTGAACACTGATATATAGTGCAAGACTGAGTAAATACTATCTAATGTAGCAAGCGACCTTCCACCAGACAACATGCTGACACAGTTGTATGAAAGAAATGCACAGCATAGTAAACAGTTTTCACAGCAAGTTCAATGGGTACCTTAATTAGGCACCAGTTTCCAAACAGCATGTACACAATCTCAGGCTCCCTGTCTCTAACCCACTGGCCCGACCTCTATCACCTGTCCACTTGTTGGCATCAAGAGCCCTGAGCCCTTGCCCTAACAAGCTTTATAAAAGTGTGGCACAGGTGTACCTGATTGATGCTTGCTCCAATATTTGAACCGGGCCTTCATGGATGGGATCTCATGTATGAAATTGCATGGTATATCTGTGTATCAACACCAATACAATACTATAATTTCCAAATGCCAGATAATCTTTGACACAACATTAAAGAGACAACCTGCTGTGTCCCAACACCTCCCTGGGCTTCCTCTTGGTCCAGTCCTAAACCCAGGCTGCCTTAGCCCGGGGCACCCGAACTTAGTGATGTGCACCGGAAATTTTTCGGGTTTTGTGTTTTGGTTTTGGGTTCAGTTCCGCGGCCGTGTTTTGGGTTCGGACGCGTTTTGGCAAAACCTCACCGGAAATTTTTTGTCGGATTCGGGTGTGTTTTGGATTCGGGTGTTTTTTTTCAAAAAACACTAAAAAACAGCTTAAATCATAGAATTTGGGGGTCATTTTGATCCCATAGTATTATTAACCTCAATAACCATAATTTCCACTCATTTTCAGTCTATTCTGAACACCTCACACCTCACAATATTATTTTTAGTCCTAAAATTTGCACCGAGGTCGCTGGATGGCTAAGCTAAGCGACACAAGTGGCCGACACAAACACCTGGCCCATCTAGGAGTGGCACTGCCGTGTCAGACAGGATGGCACTTGAAAAAAATAGTCCCCAAACAGCACATGATGCAAAGAAAAAAAGAGGCGCAATGAGGTAGCTGTGTGACTAAGCTAAGCGACCCTAGTGGCCGACACAAACACCTGGCCCATCTAGGAGTGGCACTGCAGTGTCAGACAGGATGGCACTTGAAAAAAATAGTCCCCAAACAGCACATGATGCAAAGAAAAAAAGAGGCGCAAGGTCGCAAGGTCGCGCAAGGTCGCTGTGTGACTAAGCTAAGCGACACAAGTGGAAAAAAGAGGCGCAAGGTCGCGCAAGGTCGCTGTGTGACTAAGCTAAGCGACACAAGTGGCCGACACAAACACCTGGCCCATCTAGGAGTGACACTGCAGTGTCAGGCAGGATGGCACTTCAAAAAAATACTCCCCAAACAGCACATGATGCAAAGAAAAATGAAAGAAAAAAGAGGTGCAAGATGGAATTGTCCTTGGGCCCTCCCACCCACCCTTATGTTGTATAAACAGGACATGCACACTTTAACGAACCCATCATTTCAGCGACAGGGTCTGCCACACGACTGTGACTGAAATGACTGGTTGGTTTGGGCCCCCACCAAAAAAGAAGCAATCAATCTCTCCTTGCACAAACTGGCTCTACAGAGGCAAGATGTCCACCTCATCATCATCGTCCGATTCATCACCCCTTTCACTGTGTATATCCCCCTCCTCACAGATTATTAATTCGTCCCCACTGGAATCCACCATCTCAGGTCCCCGTGTACTTTCTGGAGGCAATTGCTGCTGGTGAATGTCTCCACGGAGGAATTGATTATAATTCATTTTAATGAACATCATCTTCTCTACATTTTCTGGAAGTAACCTCGTACGCCGATTGCTGACAAGGTGAGCGGCTGCACTAAACACTCTTTCAGAGTACACACTGGAGGGAGGGCAACTTAGGTAGAATAAAGCCAGTTTCTGCAAGGGCCTCCAAATTGCCTCTTTTTCCTGCCAGTATACGTACGGACGGTCTGACGTGCCTACTTGGATGCGGTCACTCATATAATCCTCCACCATTCTTTCAATGGTGAGAGAATCATATGCAGTGACAGTAGACGACATGTCATTAATCGTTGGCAGGTCCTTCAGTCCGGACCAGATGTCAGCACTCGCTCCAGACTGCCCTGCATCACCGCCAGCGGGTGGGCACGGAATTCTTAGCCTTTTCCTCGCACCCCCAGTTGCGGGAGAATGTGAAGGAGGAGCTGTTGACGGGTCACGTTCCGCTTAACTTGACAATTTTCTCACCAGCAGGTTTTTGAACCCCTGCAGACTTGTGTCTGCCGGAAAGAGAGATACAACGTAGGTTTTAAATCTAGGATCGAGCACGGTGGCCAAAATGTAGTGCTCTGATTTCAACAGATTGACCACCCGTGAATCCTGGTTAAGCGAATGAAGGGCTCCATCCACAAGTCCCACATGCCTAGCGGAATCGCTCTGTTTTAGCTCCTCCTTTAATGTCTCCAGCTTCTTCTGCAAAAGCCTGATGAGGGGAATGACCTGACTCAGGCTGGCAGTGTCTGAACTGACTTCACGCGTGGCAAGTTCAAAGGGTTGCAGAACCTTGCACAACGTTGAAATCATTCTCCACTGCGCTTGAGACAGGTGCATTCCACCTCCTTTGCCTATATCGTGGCCAGATGTATAGGCTTGAATGGCCTTTTGCTGCTCCTCCATCCTCTGAAGCATATAGAGGGTTGAATTCCACCTCGTTACCACCTCTTGCTTCAGATGATGGCAGGGCAGGTTCAGGTATTTTTGGTGGTGCTCCAGTCTTCTGTACGCGGTGCCTGAACGCCGAAAGTGGCCCGCAATTCTTCGGGCCACCGACAGCATCTCTTGCACGCCCCTGTCGTTTTTTAAATAATTCTGCACCACCAAATTCAGGGTATGTGCAAAACATGAGACGTGCTGGAATTTGCCCAGATGTAATGCACGTACAATATTGCTGGCGTTGTCCGATGTCACAAATCCCCAGGAGAGTCCAATTGGGGTAAGCCATTCTGCGATGATCTTCCTCAGTTGCCGTAAGAGGTTTTCAGCTGTGTGCATATTCTGGAAAGCGGTGATACAAAGCGTAGCCTGCCTAGGAACGAGTTGGCGTTTGCGAGATGCTGTTACTGGTGCCGCCGCTGCTGTTCTTGCAGCGGGAGGCAATACATCTACCCAGAGTGCTGTCACAGTCATATAGTCCTGAGTCTGCCCTGCTCCACTTGTCCACATGTCCGTGGTTAAGTGGACATTGGGTACAACTGCATTTTTTAGGACACTGGTGAGTCTTTTTCTGAGGTCTGTGTACATTTTCGGTATCACCTGCCTAGAGAAATGGAACCTAGATGATATTTGGTACCGGGGACACAGTACCTCAATCAAGTCTATAGTTGCCTCTGAATTATCGATGGATACCGGAACCACGTTTCTCACCGCCCAGGCTGCCAAGGCCTGAGTTATCTGCTTTGCAGCAGGATGACTGCTGTGATATTTCATCTTCCTCGCAAAGGACTGTTGTACAGTCAATTGCTTACTGGAAGTAGTACAAGTGGTCTTCCGACTTCCCCTCTGGGATGACGATCGACTCCCAGCAGCAACAACAGCAGCGCCAGCAGCAGTAGGCGTTACACTCAAGGATGCATCGGAGGAATCCCAGGCAGGAGAGGACTCGTCAGACTTGCCAGTGACATGGCCTGCAGGACTATTGGCTTTCCTGGGTAAGGAGGAAATTGACACTGAGGGAGTTGGTGGTGTGGTTTGCAGGAGCTTGGTTACAAGAGGAAGGGATTTACTGGTCAGTGGACTGCTTCCGCTGTCGCCCAAAGTTTTTGAACTTGTCACCGACTTATGATGAATGTGCTGCAGGTGACGTATAAGGGACGATGTTCCGAGGTGGTTAACGTCCTTACCCCTACTTATTACAGCTTGACAAAGGCAACACACGGCTTGACACCTGTTGTCCGCATTTGTGTTGAAATAATTCCACACCGAAGAGCTGATTTTTTTTTTTGTATTTTGACCAGGCATGTCAATGGCCATATTCCTCCCATGGACAACAGGTGTCTCCCCGGGTGCCTGACTTAAACAAACCACCTCACCATCAGAATCCTCCTTGTCAATTTCCTCCCCAGCGCCAGCAACACCCATATCCTCATCCTGGTGTACTTCAACACTGACATCTTCAATTTGACTATCAGGTACTGGACTGCAGGTGCTCCTTCCAGCACTTGCAGGGGGCGTGCAAATGGTGGAAGGCGCAAGCTCTTCCCGTCCAGTGTTGGGAAGGTCAGGCATCGCAAACGACACAATTGGACTCTCCTTGGGGATTTGTGATTTCGAAGAACGCACAGTTCTTTGCTGTGCTTTTGCCAGCTTAAGTCTTTTCTTTTTTCTAGCGAGAGGATGAGTGCTTCCATCCTCATGTGAAGCTGAACCACTAGCCATGAACATAGGCCAGGGCCTCAGCCGTTCCTTGCCACTCCGTGTCGTAAATGGCATATTGGCAAGTTTACGCTTCTCCTCAGACGCTTTTAATTTTGATTTTTGAGGCATTTTACTGATCTTTTGTGTTTTGGATTTTACATGCTCTGTACTATGACATTGGGCATCGGCCTTGGCAGACGACGTTGATGGCATTTCATCATCTCGGCCATGACTAGTGGCAGCAGCTTCAGCACGAGGTGGAAGTGGATCTTGATCTTTCCCTATTTTTTTAACCTCCACATTTTTGTTCTCCATATTTTAATGCGCACAACTAAAAGGCACCACAGGTATACAATGTAGATGGATGGATAGTATACTTTATGGATGATGAGTAACGACACAGAGGTAGGTACAGCAGTGGCCTACCGTACTGCTATATACAGTATAATGGACCTGGTGGACACTGTCAGCAGACTGCTAAACTACTAGTATTAAAAAAAAAGCCACCACAGGTATACAATGTAGATGGATGGATAGTATACTTAATGGATGACGAGTGACGACACAGAGGTAGGTACAGCAGTGGCCTACCGTACTGCTATATACAGTATAATGGACCTGGTGGACACTGTCAGCAGACTGCTAAACTACTAGTATTAAAAAAAAAGCCACCACAGGTATACAATGTAGATGGATGGATAGTATACTTAATGGATGACGAGTGACGACACAGAGGTAGGTACAGCAGTGGCCTACCGTACTGCTATATACAGTATAATGGACCTGGTGGACACTGTCAGCAGACTGCTAAACTACTTGTATAAAAAAAAGCCACCACAGGTATACAATGTAGATGGATGGATAGTATACTTAATGGATGAAGAGTGACGACACAGAGGTAGGTACAGCAGTGGCCTACCATACTGCTATATACAGTATAATGGACCTGGTGGACACTGTCAGCAGACTGCTAAACTACTAGTATAAAAAAAAGCCACCACAGGTATACAATGTAGATGGATGGATAGTATACTTTATGGATGACGAGTGACGACACAGAGGTAGGTACAGCAGTGGCCTACCGTACTGCTATATACAGTATAATGGACCTGGTGGACACTGTCAGCAGACTGCTAAACTACTAGTATTAAAAAAAAGCCACCACAGGTATACAATGTAGATGGATGGATAGTATACTTAATGGATGACGAGTGACGACACAGAGGTAGGTACAGCAGTGGCCTACCGTACTGCTATATACAGTATAATGGACCTGGTGGACACTGTCAGCAGACTGCTAAACTACTAGTATAAAAAAAGCCACCACAGGTATACAATGTAGATGGATGGATAGTATACTTAATGGATGACGAGTGACGACACAGAGGTAGGTACAGCAGTGGCCTACCGTACTGCTATATACAGTATAATGGACCTGGTGGACACTGTCAGCAGACTGCTAAACTACTTGTATAAAAAAAAGCCACCACAGGTATACAATGTAGATGGATGGATAGTATACTTAATGGATGAAGAGTGACGACACAGAGGTAGGTACAGCAGTGGCCTACCATACTGCTATATACAGTATAATGGACCTGGTGGACACTGTCAGCAGACTGCTAAACTACTAGTATAAAAAAAAGCCACCACAGGTATACAATGTAGATGGATGGATAGTATACTTTATGGATGACGAGTGACGACACAGAGGTAGGTACAGCAGTGGCCTACCGTACTGCTATATACAGTATAATGGACCTGGTGGACACTGTCAGCAGACTGCTAAACTACTAGTATAAAAAAAAAGCCACCACAGGTATACAATGTAGATGGATGGATAGTATACTTAATGGATGACGAGTGACGACACAAAGGTAGGTACAGCAGTGGCCTACCGTACTGCTATATACAGTATAATGGACCTGGTGGACACTGTCAGCAGACTGCTAAACTACTAGTATAAAAAAAAGCCACCACAGGTATACAATGTAGATGGATGGATAGTATACTTTATGGATGACGAGTGACGACACAGAGGTAGGTACAGCAGTGGCCTACCGTACTGCTATATACAGTATAATGGACCTGGTGGACACTGTCAGCAGACTGCTAAGCTACTAGTATAAAAAAAAAAGCCACCACAGGTATATAATGTAGATGGATGGATAGTATACTTAATGGATGACGAGTGACGACACAGAGGTAGGTACAGCAGTGGCCTACCGTACTGCTATATACAGTATAATGGACCTGGTGGACACTGTCAGCAGACTGCTAAACTACTAGTATAAAAAAAAAGCCACCACAGGTATACAATGTAGATGGATGGATAGTATACTTTATGGATGACGAGTGACGACACAGAGGTAGGTACAGCAGTGGCATACCGTACTGCTATATACAGTATAATGGACCTGGTGGACACTGTCAGCAGACTGCTAAACTACTAGTATAAAAAAAAGCAACCACAGGTATACAATGTAGATGGATGGATAGTATACTTAATGGATGACGAGTGACAACACAGAGGTAGGTACAGCAGTGGCCTACCGTACTGCTATATACAGTATAATGGACCTGGTGGACACTGTCAGCAGACTGCTAAACTACTAGTATAAAAAAAAGCCACCACAGGTATACAATGTAGATGGATGGATAGTATACTTTATGGATGACGAGTGACGACACAGAGGTAGGTACAGCAGTGGCCTACCGTACTGCTATATACAGTATAATGGACCTGGTGGACACTGTCAGCAGACTGCTAAACTACTAGTATAAAAAAAAGCCACCACAGGTATACAATGTAGATGGATGGATAGTATACTTAATGGATGACGAGTGACGACACAGAGGTAGGTACAGCAGTGGCCTACCGTACTGCTATATACAGTATAATGGACCTGGTGGACACTGTCAGCAGACTGCTAAACTACTAGTATAAAAAAAAAGCCCCCACAGGTATACAATGTAGATGGATGGATAGTATACTTTATGGATGACGAGTGACGACACAGAGGTAGGTACAGCAGTGACCTACCGTACTGCTATATACACTATAATGGACCTGGTGGACACTGTCAGCAGACTGCTAAACTACTAGTATAAAAAAAAAGCCACCACAGGTATATAATGTAGATGGATGGATAGTATACTTAATGGATGACGAGTGACGACACAGAGGTAGGTACAGCAGTGGCCTACCGTACTGCTATATACAGTATAATGGACCTGGTGGACACTGTCAGCAGACTGCTAAACTACTAGTATAGAAAAAAAAAGCCACCACAGGTATACAATGTAGATGGATGAATAGTATACTTAATGGATGACGAGTGATGACACAGAAGTAGGTACAGCAGTGGCCTACCGTACTGCTATATACAGTATAATGGACCTGGTGGACACTGTCAGCAGACTGCTAAACTACTAGTATAAAAAAAAGCCACCACAGGTATACAATGTAGATGGATGGATAGTATACTTAATGGATGACGAGTGACGACACAGAGGTAGGTACAGCAGTGGCCTACCGTAGTGCTATATACAGTATAATGGACCTGGTGGACACTGTCAGCAGACTGCTAAACTACTAGTATAAAAAAAAGCCACCACAGGTATACAATGTAGATGGATGGATAGTATACTTTATGGATGACGAGTGACGACACAGAGGTAGGTACAGCAGTGGCCTACCGTACTGCTATATACAGTATAATGGACCTGGTGGACACTGTCAGCAGACTGCTAAACTACTAGTATAAAAAAAAACACCACAGGTATACAATGTAGATGGATGGATAATGTACTTAATGGACGACGAGTGACGACACAGAGGTAGGTACAGCAGTGGCCTACCGTACTGCTATATACAGTATAATGGACCTGGTGGACACTGTCAGCAGACTGCTAAACTACTAATATAAAAAAAAAAGCCACCACAGGTATACAATGTAGATGGATGGATAGTATACTTTATGGATGACGAGTGACGACACAGAGGTAGGTACAGCAGTGGCCTACCGTACTGCTATATACAGTATAATGGACCTGGTGGACACTGTCAGCAGACTGCTAAACTACTAGTATAAAAAAAAAGCCACCACAGGTATACAATGTAGATGGATGGATAGTATACTTAATGGATGACGAGTGACGACACAAAGGTAGGTACAGCAGTGGCCTACCGTACTGCTATATACAGTATAATGGACCTGGTGGACACTGTCAGCAGACTGCTAAACTACTAGTATAAAAAAAAAGCCACCACAGGTATACAATGTAGATGGATGGATAGTATACTTTATGGATGATGAGTGACGACACAGAGGTAGGTACAGCAGTGGCCTACCGTACTGCTATATACAGTATAATGGACCTGGTGGACACTGTCAGCAGACTGCTAAACTACTAGTATAAAAAAAAAAGCCACCACAGGTATATAATGTAGATGGATGGATAGTATACTTAATGGATGACGAGTGACGACACAGAGGTAGGTACAGCAGTGGCCTACCGTACTGCTATATACAGTATAATGGACCTGGTGGACACTGTCAGCAGACTGCTAAACTACTAGTATAGAAAAAAAAAGCCACCACAGGTATACAATGTAGATGGATGGATAGTATACTTAATGGATGACGAGTGACGACACAGAGGTAGGTACAGCAGTGGCCTACCGTACTGCTATATACAGTATAATGGACCTGGTGGACACTGTCAGCAGACTGCTAAACTACTAGTATAAAAAAAAAAGCCACCACAGGTATACAATGTAGATGGATGGATAGTATACTTTATGGATGACGAGTGACGACACAGAGGTAGGTACAGCAGAGGCCTACCGTACTGCTATATACAGTATAATGGACCTGGTGGACACTGTCAGCAGACTGCTAAACTACTAGTATAAAAAAAAGCCAATACAGGTATACAATGTAGATGGATGGATAGTATACTTAATGGATGACGAGTGACAACACAGAGGTAGGTACAGCAGTGGCCTACCGTACTGCTATATACAGTATAATGGACCTGGTGGACACTGTCAGCAGACTGCTAAACTACTAGTATAAAAAAAAGCCACCACAGGTATACAATGTAGATGGATGGATAGTATACTTTATGGATGACGAGTGACGACACAGAGGTAGGTACAGCAGTGGCCTACCGTACTGCTATATACAGTATAATGGACCTGGTGGACACTGTCAGCAGACTGCTAAACTACTAGTATAAAAAAAAGCCACCACAGGTATACAATGTAGATGGATGGATAGTATACTTAATGGATGACGAGTGACGACACAGAGGTAGGTACAGCAGTGGCCTACCGTACTGCTATATACAGTATAATGGACCTGGTGGACACTGTCAGCAGACTGCTAAACTACTAGTATAAAAAAAAAGCCACCACAGGTATACAATGTAGATGGATGGATAGTATACTTAATGGATGACGAGTGACGACACAGAGGTAGGTACAGCAGTGGCCTACCGTACTGCTATATACAGTATAATGGACCTGGTGGACACTGTCAGCAGACTGCTAAACTACTAGTATAAAAAAAAGCCACCACAGGTATACAATGTAGATGGATGGATAGTATACTTTATGGATGACGAGTGACGACACAGAGGTAGGTACAGCAGTGGCCTACCGTACTGCTATATACAGTATAATGGACCTGGTGGACACTGTCAGCAGACTGCTAAACTACTAGTATAAAAAAAAGCCACCACAGGTATACAATGTAGATGGATGGATAGTATACTTTATGGATGACGAGTGACGACACAGAGGTAGGTACAGCAGTGGCCTACCGTACTGCTATATACACTATAATGGACCTGGTGGACACTGTCAGCAGACTGCTAAACTACTAGTATAAAAAAAAAGCCACCACAGGTATATAATGTAGATGGATGGATAGTATACTTAATGGATGACGAGTGACGACACAGAGGTAGGTACAGCAGTGGCCTACCGTACTGCTATATACAGTATAATGGACCTGGTGGACACTGTCAGCAGACTGCTAAACTACTAGTATAGAAAAAAAAAGCCACCACAGGTATACAATGTAGATGGATGAATAGTATACTTAATGGATGACGAGTGATGACACAGAAGTAGGTACAGCAGTGGCCTACCGTACTGCTATATACAGTATAATGGACCTGGTGGACACTGTCAGCAGACTGCTAAACTACTAGTATAAAAAAAAGCCACCACAGGTATACAATGTAGATGGATGGATAGTATACTTAATGGATGACGAGTGACGACACAGAGGTAGGTACAGCAGTGGCCTACCGTACTGCTATATACAGTATAATGGACCTGGTGGACACTGTCAGCAGACTGCTAAACTACTAGTATAAAAAAAAGCCACCACAGGTATACAATGTAGATGGATGGATAGTATACTTAATGGATGACGAGTGACGACACAGAGGTAGGTACAGCAGTGGCCTACCGTACTGCTATATACAGTATAATGGACCTGGTGGACACTGTCAGCAGACTGCTAAACTACTAGTATAAAAAAAAGCCACCACAGGTATACAATGTAGATGGATGGATAGTATACTTTATGGATGACGAGTGACGACACAGAGGTAGGTACAGCAGTGGCCTACCGTACTGCTATATACAGTATAATGGACCTGGTGGACACTGTCAGCAGACTGCTAAACTACTAGTATAAAAAAAAGCCACCACAGGTATACAATGTAGATGGATGGATAGTATACTTTATGGATGACGAGTGACGACACAGAGGTAGGTACAGCAGTGGCCTACCATACTGCTATATACACTATAATGGACCTGGTGGACACTGTCAGCAGACTGCTAAACTACTAGTATAAAAAAAAAGCCACCACAGGTATATAATGTAGATGGATGGATAGTATACTTAATGGATGACGAGTGACGACACAGAGGTAGGTACAGCAGTGGCCTACCGTACTGCTATATACAGTATAATGGACCTGGTGGACACTGTCAGCAGACTGCTAAACTACTAGTATAGAAAAAAAAAGCCACCACAGGTATACAATGTAGATGGATGAATAGTATACTTAATGGATGACGAGTGATGACACAGAAGTAGGTACAGCAGTGGCCTACCGTACTGCTATATACAGTATAATGGACCTGGTGGACACTGTCAGCAGACTGCTAAACTACTAGTATAAAAAAAAGCCACCACAGGTATACAATGTAGATGGATGGATAGTATACTTAATGGATGACGAGTGACGACACAGAGGTAGGTACAGCAGTGGCCTACCGTACTGCTATATACAGTATAATGGACCTGGTGGACACTGTCAGCAGACTGCTAAACTACTAGTATAAAAAAAAGCCACCACAGGTATACAATGTAGATGGATGGATAGTATACTTTATGGATGACGAGTGACGACACAGAGGTAGGTACAGCAGTGGCCTACCGTACTGCTATATACAGTATAATGGACCTGGTGGACACTGTCAGCAGACTGCTAAACTACTAGTATAAAAAAAAACACCACAGGTATACAATGTAGATGGATGGATAATATACTTAATGGATGACGAGTGACAACACAGAGGTAGGTACAGCAGTGGCCTACCGTACTGCTATATACAGTATAATGGACCTGGTGGACACTGTCAGCAGACTGCTAAACTACTAGTATAAAAAAAAAGCCACCACAGGTATACAATGTAGATGGATGGATAGTATACTTTATGGATGACGAGTGACGACACAGAGGTAGGTACAGCAGTGGCCTACCGTACTGCTATATACAGTATAATGGACCTGGTGGACACTGTCAGCAGACTGATAAACTACTAGTATAAAAAAAAACCACCATAGGTATACAATGTAGATGGATGGATAGTATACTTTATGGATGACGAGTGACGACACAGAGGTAGGTACAGCAGTGGCCTACCGTACTGCTATATACAGTATAATGGACCTGGTGGACACTGTCAGCAGACTGCTAAACTACTAGTATAAAAAAAAGCCACCACAGGTATACAATGTAGATGGATGGATAGTATACTTTATGGATGACGAGTGACGACACAGAGGTAGGTACAGCAGTGGCCTACCGTACTGCTATATACAGTATAATGGACCTGGTGGACACTGTCAGCAGACTGCTAAACTACTAGTATAAAAAAAAGCCACCACAGGTATACAATGTAGATGGATGGATAGTATACTTAATGGATGACGAGTGACGACACAGAGGTAGGTACAGCAGTGGCCTACCGTACTGCTATATACAGTATAATGGACCTGGTGGACACTGTCAGCAGACTGCTAAACTACTAGTATAAAAAAAAAGCCACCACAGGTATACAATGTAGATGGATGGATAGTATACTTAATGGATGACGAGTGACGACACAGAGGTAGGTACAGCAGTGGCCTACCGTACTGCTATATACAGTATAATGGACCTGGTGGACACTGTCAGCAGACTGCTAAACTACTAGTATAAAAAAAAGCCACCACAGGTATACAATGTAGATGGATGGATAGTATACTTTATGGATGACGAGTGACGACACAGAGGTAGGTACAGCAGTGGCCTACCGTACTGCTATATACAGTATAATGGACCTGGTGGACACTGTCAGCAGACTGCTAAACTACTAGTATAAAAAAAAGCCACCACAGGTATACAATGTAGATGGATGGATAGTATACTTTATGGATGACGAGTGACGACACAGAGGTAGGTACAGCAGTGGCCTACCGTACTGCTATATACACTATAATGGACTTGGTGGACACTGTCAGCAGACTGCTAAACTACTAGTATAAAAAAAAAGCCACCACAGGTATATAATGTAGATGGATGGATAGTATACTTAATGGATGACGAGTGACGACACAGAGGTAGGTACAGCAGTGGCCTACCGTACTGCTATATACAGTATAATGGACCTGGTGGACACTGTCAGCAGACTGCTAAACTACTAGTATAGAAAAAAAAAGCCACCACAGGTATACAATGTAGATGGATGAATAGTATACTTAATGGATGACGAGTGATGACACAGAAGTAGGTACAGCAGTGGCCTACCGTACTGCTATATACAGTATAATGGACCTGGTGGACACTGTCAAGCAGACTGCTAAACTACTAGTATAAAAAAAAGCCACCACAGGTATACAATGTAGATGGATGGATAGTATACTTAATGGATGACGAGTGACGACACAGAGGTAGGTACAGCAGTGGCCTACCGTACTGCTATATACAGTATAATGGACCTGGTGGACACTGTCAGCAGACTGCTAAACTACTAGTATAAAAAAAAGCCACCACAGGTATACAATGTAGATGGATGGATAGTATACTTAATGGATGACGAGTGACGACACAGAGGTAGGTACAGCAGTGGCCTACCGTACTGCTATATACAGTATAATGGACCTGGTGGACACTGTCAGCAGACTGCTAAACTACTAGTATAAAAAAAAGCCACCACAGGTATACAATGTAGATGGATGGATAGTATACTTTATGGATGACGAGTGACGACACAGAGGTAGGTACAGCAGTGGCCTACCGTACTGCTATATACAGTATAATGGACCTGGTGGACACTGTCAGCAGACTGCTAAACTACTAGTATAAAAAAAAGCCACCACAGGTATACAATGTAGATGGATGGATAGTATACTTTATGGATGACGAGTGACGACACAGAGGTAGGTACAGCAGTGGCCTACCGTACTGCTATATACACTATAATGGACCTGGTGGACACTGTCAGCAGACTGCTAAACTACTAGTATAAAAAAAAAGCCACCACAGGTATATAATGTAGATGGATGGATAGTATACTTAATGGATGACGAGTGACGACACAGAGGTAGGTACAGCAGTGGCCTACCGTACTGCTATATACAGTATAATTGACCTGGTGGACACTGTCAGCAGACTGCTAAACTACTAGTATAGAAAAAAAAAGCCACCACAGGTATACAATGTAGATGGATGAATAGTATACTTAATGGATGACGAGTGATGACACAGAAGTAGGTACAGCAGTGGCCTACCGTACTGCTATATACAGTATAATGGACCTGGTGGACACTGTCAGCAGACTGCTAAACTACTAGTATAAAAAAAAGCCACCACAGGTATACAATGTAGATGGATGGATAGTATACTTAATGGATGACGAGTGACGACACAGAGGTAGGTACAGCAGTGGCCTACCGTACTGCTATATACAGTATAATGGACCTGGTGGACACTGTCAGCAGACTGCTAAACTACTAGTATAAAAAAAAGCCACCACAGGTATACAATGTAGATGGATGGATAGTATACTTTATGGATGACGAGTGACGACACAGAGGTAGGTACAGCAGTGGCCTACCGTACTGCTATATACAGTATAATGGACCTGGTGGACACTGTCAGCAGACTGCTAAACTACTAGTATAAAAAAAAACACCACAGGTATACAATGTAGATGGATGGATAATATACTTAATGGATGACGAGTGACAACACAGAGGTAGGTCCAGCAGTGGCCTACCGTACTGCTATATACAGTATAATGGACCTGGTGGACACTGTCAGCAGACTGCTAAACTACTAGTATAAAAAAAAAGCCACCACAGGTATACAATGTAGATGGATGGATAGTATACTTTATGGATGACGAGTGACGACACAGAGGTAGGTACAGCAGTGGCCTACCGTACTGCTATATACAGTATAATGGACCTGGTGGACACTGTCAGCAGACTGATAAACTACTAGTATAAAAAAAAGCCACCACAGGTATACAATGTAGATGGATGGATAGTATACTTTATGGATGACGAGTGACGACACAGAGGTAGGTACAGCAGTGGCCTACCGTACTGCTATATACAGTATAATGGACCTGGTGGACACTGTCAGCAGACTGCTAAACTACTAGTATAAAAAAAAGCCACCGCAAGTATACAATGTAGATGGATGGATAGTATACTTTATGGATGACGAGTGACGACACAGAGGTAGGTACAGCAGTGGCCTACCGTACTGCTATATACAGTATAATTGACCTGGTGGACACTGTCAGCAGACTGCTAAACTACTAGTATAAAAAAGCCACCACAGGTATACAATGTAGATGGATGGATAGTATACTTTATGGATGACGAGTGATGACACAGAGGTAGGTACAGCAGTGGCCTACCGTACTGCTATATACAGTATAATGGACCTGGTGGACACTGTCAGCAGACTGCTAAACTACTAGTATAAAAAAAAGCCACCACAGGTATACAATGTAGATGGATGGATAGTATACTTTATGGATGACGAGTGACGACACAGAGGTAGGTACAGCAGTGGCCTACCGTACTGCTATATACAGTATAATGGACCTGGTGGACACTTTCAGCAGACTGCTAAACTACTAGTATAAAAAAAAGCCACCACAGGTATACAATGTAGATGGATGGATAGTCTACTTAATGGATGACGAGTGACGACACAGAGGTAGGTACAGCAGTGGCCTACCGTACTGCTATATACAGTATAATGGACCTGGTGGACACTGTCAGCAGACTGCTAAACTACTAGTATAAAAAAAAGCCACCACAGGTATACAATGTAGATGGATGGATAGTATACTTAATGGATGACGAGTGACGACACAGAGGTAGGTACAGCAGTGGCCTACCGTACTGCTATATACAGTATAATGGACCTGGTGGACACTGTCAGCAGACTGCTAAACTACTAGTATAAAAAAAAGCCACCACAGGTATACAATGTAGATGGATGGATAGTATACTTTATGGATGACGAGTGACGACACAGAGGTAGGTACAGCAGTGGCCTACCGTACTGCTATATACAGTATAATGGACCTGGTGGACACTGTCAGCAGACTGCTAAACTACTAGTATAAAAAAAAGCCACCACAGGTATATAATGTAGATGGATGGACAGTATACTTTATGGATGACGAGTGACGACACAGAGGTAGGTACAGCAGTGGCCTACCGTACTGCTATATACAGTATAATGGACCTGGTGGACACTATCAGCAGACTGCTAAACTACTAGTATAAAAAAAAGCCACCACAGGTATACAATGTAGATGGATGGATAGTATACTTTATGGATGACGAGTGACGACACAGAGGTAGGTACAGCAGTGGCCTACCGTACTGCTATATACAGTATAATGGACCTGGTGGACACTGTCAGCAGACTGCTAAACTACTAGTATAAAAAAAAAGCCACCAAAGGTATACAATGTAGATGGATGGATAGTATACTTTATGGATGATGAGTGACGACACAGAGGTAGGCACAGCAGTGGCCTACCGTACTGCTATATACAGTATAATGGACCTGGTGGACACTATCAGCAGACTGCTAAACTACTAGTATAAAAAAAAGCCACCACAGGTATACAATGTAGATGGATGGATAGTATACTTAATGGATGACGAGTGACGACACAGAGGTAGGTACAGCAGTGGCCTACCGTACTGCTATATACAGTATAATGGACCTGGTGGACACTGTCAGCAGACTGCTAAACTACTAGTATAAAAAAAAGCCACCACAGGTATACAATGTAGATGGATGGATAGTATACTTTATGGATGACGAGTGACGACACAGAGGTAGGTACAGCAGTGGCCTACCGTACTGCTATATACAGTATAATGGACCTGGTGGACACTGTCAGCAGACTGCTAAACTACTAGTATAAAAAAAAGCCACCACAGGTATACAATGTAGATGGATGGATAGTATACTTAATGGATGACGAGTGACGACACAGAGGTAGGTACAGCAGTGGCCTACCGTACTGCTATATACAGTATAATGGACCTGGTGGACACTGTCAGCAGACTGCTAAACTACTAGTATAAAAAAAAGCCACCACAGGTATACAATGTAGATGGATGGATAGTATACTTTATGGATGACGAGTGACGACACAGAGGTAGGTACAGCAGTGGCCTACCGTACTGCTATATACAGTATAATGGACCTGGTGGACACTGTCAGCAGACTGCTAAACTACTAGTATAAAAAAAAGCCACCACAGGTATACAATGTAGATGGATGGATAGTATACTTTATGGATGACGAGTGACGACACAGAGGTAGGTACAGCAGTGGCCTACCGTACTGCTATATACAGTATAATGGACCTGGTGGACACTGTCAGCAGACTGCTAAACTACTAGTATAAAAAAAAAGCCACCACAGGTATACAGTGTAGATGGATGGATAGTATACTTTATGGATGACGAGTGACGACACAGAGGTAGGTACAGCAGTGGCCTACCGTACTGCTATATACAGTATAATGGACCTGGTGGACACTGTCAGCAGACTGCTAAACTACTAGTATAAAAAAAAGCCACCACAGGTATACAATGTAGATGGATAGATAGTATACTTTATGGATGACGAGTGACGACACAGAGGTAGGTACAGCAGTGGCCTACCGTACTGCTATATACAGTATAATGGACCTGGTGGACACTGTCAGCAGACTGCTAAACTACTAGTATAAAAAAAAGCCACCACAGGTATACAATGTAGATGGATGGATAGTATACTTAATGGATGACGAGTGACAACACAGAGGTAGGTACAGCAGTGGCCTACCGTACTGCTATATACAGTATAATGGACCTGGTGGACACTGTCAGCAGACTGCTAAACTACTAGTATAAAAAAAAGCCACCACAGGTATACAATGTAGATGGATGGATAGTATACTTTATGGATGACGAGTGACGACACAGAGGTAGGTACAGCAGTGGCCTACCGTACTGCTATATACAGTATAATGGACCTGGTGGACACTGTCAGCAGACTGCTAAACTACTAGTATAAAAAAAAGCCACCACAGGTATACAATGTAGATGGATGGATAGTATACTTTATGGATGACGAGTGACGACACAGAGGTAGGTACAGCAGTGGCCTACCGTACTGCTATATACAGTATAATGGACCTGGTGGACACTGTCAGCAGACTGCTAAACTACTAGTATAAAAAAAAAAAAAAAGACACCACAGGTATACAATGTAGATGGATGGATAGTATACTTTATGGATGACGAGTGACGACACAGAGGTAGGTACAGCAGTGGCCTACCGTACTGCTATATACAGTATAATGGACCTGGTGGACACTGTCAGCAGACTGCTAAACTACTAGTATAAAAAAAAGCCACCACAGGTATACAATGTAGATGGATGGATAGTATACTTTATGGATGACGAGTGACGACACAGAGGTAGGTACAGCAGTGGCCTACCGTACTGCTATATACAGTATAATGGACCTGGTGGACACTGTCAGCAGACTGCTAAACTACTAGTATAAAAAAAAAGCCACCACAGGTATACAGTGTAGATGGATGGATAGTATACTTTATGGATGACGAGTGACGACACAGAGGTAGGTACAGCAGTGGCCTACCGTACTGCTATATACAGTATAATGGACCTGGTGGACACTGTCAGCAGACTGCTAAACTACTAGTATAAAAAAAAGCCACCACAGGTATACAATGTAGATGGATAGATAGTATACTTTATGGATGACGAGTGACGACACAGAGGTAGGTACAGCAGTGGCCTACCGTACTGCTATATACAGTATAATGGACCTGGTGGACACTGTCAGCAGACTGCTAAACTACTAGTATAAAAAAAAGCCACCACAGGTATACAATGTAGATGGATGGATAGTATACTTAATGGATGACGAGTGACAACACAGAGGTAGGTACAGCAGTGGCCTACCGTACTGCTATATACAGTATAATGGACCTGGTGGACACTGTCAGCAGACTGCTAAACTACTAGTATAAAAAAAAGCCACCACAGGTATACAATGTAGATGGATGGATAGTATACTTTATGGATGACGAGTGACGACACAGAGGTAGGTACAGCAGTGGCCTACCGTACTGCTATATACAGTATAATGGACCTGGTGGACACTGTCAGCAGACTGCTAAACTACTAGTATAAAAAAAAGCCACCACAGGTATACAATGTAGATGGATGGATAGTATACTTTATGGATGACGAGTGACGACACAGAGGTAGGTACAGCAGTGGCCTACCGTACTGCTATATACAGTATAATGGACCTGGTGGACACTGTCAGCAGACTGCTAAACTACTAGTATAAAAAAAAAAAAAAAGCCACCACAGGTATACAATGTAGATGGATGGATAGTATACTTTATGGATGACGAGTGACGACACAGAGGTAGGTACAGCAGTGGCCTACCGTACTGCTATATACAGTATAATGGACCTGGTGGACACTGTCAGCAGACTGCTAAACTACTAGTATAAAAAAAGCCACCACAGGTATACAATGTAGATGGATGGATAGTATACTTTATGGATGACGAGTGACGACACAGAGGTAGGTACAGCAGTGGCCTACCGTACTGCTATATACAGTATAATGGACCTGGTGGACACTGTCAGCAAACTGCTAAACTACTAGTATAAAAAAAAAGCCACAGGAGTGTTTTTCAGGCAGACAAACGTATACTGGTGGTTACTGTCAGCAAAACTCTGCACTGTACTCCTGCTATAGCTGCTCCCCAGTCCCCACAATTAAGCAGTGTGAGCACTCAGCACAGATATATCATGCAGCACACTGAGCACAGATATGGTATGGAGCGTTTTTTTCAGGCAGAGAAGAGAACGGATAAAAAACTGGTGGTCACTATCAGCAAAACTCTGCACTGTACTCCTCCTAACAGCTGCTCCCCAATCCTCCCCACAATAGTAAAATAAATAAGCAAAGCAATCAGATCAACTGTCTCGTATATAAACGGAGAGGACGCCAGCCACGTCCTCTCCCTATCAATCTCAATGCACATGTGAAAATGGCGGCGACGCGCGGCTGCTTATATAGAATCCGAATCTCGCGAGAATCCGACAGCGGATGATGACGTTCGGGCGCGCTCGGGTTAACCGAGCCATATGGGAGAATCCGAGTATGGCTCGGACCCGTGTAAAAAGGGTAAAGTTCGGGGGGGTTCGGTTTCTCGGAAACCGAACCCGCTCATCACTACCCGAACTGTTGTGCCCAGTCCTGCAAACACCCAGGGTGGCATCTGGACTGGACTGCCACACTAAGTATAAAGTGAACCATTAGTTAAGTTCTTGGACATTCTGTGTAATGACCACCAGGATGGCAGCGTTGAGATGCCCCTTTATTGTAAAGTCTGGAAAGTAGCCGGGATTGGGACCATAAACCGGGGAAAGGTCAGTATTAGTACGAATAACTGGGTGCACTATGGCAGCCTATGGGTACGCACTAAGTAGGGGTGCCCTACATACCTACTATTATTGTTAAACTGAGTGAGGCATTTGCACTATACATTCATACCATTGCTTTGAGTTTGATACCAAAGCCTTATATTGAGACTTTACTCTTTCTTGAAACAAATAAAGCTGAAGCAGTTAAATCCAATTGTCCATCCTCCTTGGCCAAAGAGGTTTCTTCCAACCACTGAGAACAAAGAACCGGGAAATATGTTACTTTATACATATTCTATTATGGCAAACATACATTTTAAAATGCATCTACTCGCTACTCGTGAAAAACAGCTTAGCCGTGTTTTGCATGTTGTGCCAAATTTGTAAAAAAGCAAAGATGTAAGTGGACACATCTGTACAGTGCACCCGGCACAGAAGAGATAATCAGAAAATATCGCTGACCCATGTACTACACAAACAATAAAAAACAGGATTTTTATACTTACTGGTAAATCAATTATGTCCAAATCCAAAGGGGGCACTGGAGGCTTATGAAAGTGGGGTATAGATGGGTGGATAAGTGGAGCTGGCACTTTAAATTTATAAGTGTGACCAACTGTTCCCCCTCTATTCTACCACCCCTCCAAACCAGTTAGAGAAACTGATCCCGAGGAGAGATGGAGAGAACAGAACTTTAGAGAAGGACACAATATGAGAACTTGTAAAACAATTTGTACAAATAGATGCAGTCACAACAGAAAACCAAACACCCCATGGCAGGAAAGCAATGCATGGTGGGTCTCCAGTGTCCCCTGTGGAATCGGAGAAATGTATTTACCAGTATGTACCAAAATCCTGTTTTCTCCTTCATCCACTAGGGGACACTGGAGGCTTACGACAGTGGGAATGTCCTCGAGCACTCTTCACAGGTGTGAGAGCACTGAGACACCTACAACACAGAGTGGACTTTTTGATATTCAGGGGCTGGAAAGGAATCAAACCTGTAAAATCTGACAAAAGTAATTTGTCCAGATCTGTTAGTTGCATGACACAGTTTGCATGGCTGAAAACCCTAAGTCAGCTTCCCATGAGGGTTCCACTGGACCTGTGGCATGTGTAGACATGGATGGTGGGGGAGTATGAGTGGAAGCCAAATCGGCCTGCTTAATAGTCAGGCGAATACAGCAAACCAAAGTCTGCAGGCCAATCCAGTGGACCTGCATCCTAGAAGATGAAGAGAGTATCCAATTTTCTCAGCTGAGCCATCCAGTACACAGAGATGGGCAGGGTCCACATCACCTCCAAAGATTGAGAGGATGAAGAATCCTCAGAAAGAACATATAACACTGTAGGCTGGTTGAGTTCCGCTCCAAACTCATGGAAGACTAGATAAGGAGAGCGACACAACAGAGCTCCCAGTTTCAAGACTCATCAGGCCGAATCCAAAGGGAAAAGGATCACAGTCTTCCAGGAGAGAAAGTTGAAGTCAGACATTTTCAAAGGCTCAAAGAAGGATGACTGGAGGAAAAATAGTACCAGGTTTTGGGAGGAATAAAGGGACACTAAAGTCAAATCACTCCCTGGTGAAAAGTCCTCTTTTTCTTTTTACATTGTACCATGCCACATAGGACTTCCAAAAACAATAAAAACAATAGTAATGCACAAAAGTCACCTGCTTTTGAGCCCTAAGCAAATTTGGAATCACAGGAACTATTGTTTTGTCTAAACAGCGCAGTCTCAACAGTCGCAGCCGTCATGCAGCTGGTCTGCTGAAGTCTTAAGATCCTGGTGTCTCAAAACTGCTGCAGCTCAACCTCTACCTCTGGTAAAGGAAAGGACCAAAATAAGGGGCCAGAATATGTGCTGTGTAGAGCAGCAGAGGTGGATGATAGACAAGCGGATTTACCCCATGTGGTCTGAGAAATCCACTTGTCTAGCCCCAGCCAAATAAATGTCACCTGAAAATGGGTAAGCTTCTACTGCCCATTAGAATTTGTGTATGCCGCCGGCAAAACCATAGGGCTTTGTGGGGTGAGATTTTTGAGACAGAATACAAGAGATGAGAATGCCCACCACTATAAAGCCTTGCCTAAATGAACAGCAGATTCATGAAAAAGTGCTGCTAGTGACAAACTCAGCACCTGGGAGGACAGCCTGCAACTGTGTTGACAGTTCCTCGACCCAGGCTTCAATAACCTTTTTAACCCAGGAACTGATGAGCAGGGCAAAGAATTACCCCTGCCACAGTGTAAATAGTCTCTAAAAACAACACTTGATGAAGTGGCTCCAGCTACCCATCACATTCCATGTAAACTTAAATGTCAACTTTGGCACTCTAAATACACAAGACAAAAATGATCATGGAAAGCAGAATGTCAGTGGCATAAATCTTGTAGGTTAAGTGACTTCCTCACATATAAGACCATTTACCACTCTTATAATGCTCTGGACACTGCCAAACATATTTCCAATCTCTAATTTCTACTCGAGCCTCTAACCCGAAGCTATTTTTATATATTCAAATCACTTCTTATCCTTCCTTCACCAATCCCACCAGCTACTATCAGTGCACAAGGTCTTCCTTACTATTTCAAGGACAAGATTGGTAAGATCCAAAATGAAATAGTACGCTCTTCCACAACCTTTCTGAACCCTCTAACACCTTTCTTTTCATTTGATCCCACAAATGAAGATGAAATACAGTATCTGCACTCTTCTCATCTGCCTACTTGACTACTTTCTCCCCTTGATCCTATACCCTCACACACAAGTAAAGCTCTGTCTCCTGTGCTCATCCTAACCTTAACTAAAATCTGTAATCTCTCACTGGCTACTGGTATCTTTCCATCCCTTTTTAAACAAACAGTCATTACTCCCATTCTGAAAAAACAAAATTCTGTGTGGGAGGACTGCAAGACCGGCCGGGTGCGGGCGCGGGAGGTCCGGAGTCCCGGCGTCCATCTTGGACCTCAGGAGCCGGACGCAGGGGACGCCTGATTCAAGCAACATATCTTCCAGCTGAGGTGAGCTGCTTCCCTGGGCCAGCGCTGATCCCCCCCTCCCAAGGCAGCGCTGTACTTGCTGCCTGCGGCGGCACCCGCCGGGGACCATGACTGAGACGCCAAACAGAAAGCAGCCCCATCCTTCCTGAATGCTTATCCTGGGGCTGGCTCTTGATCTCCCCTGGGACTTCATTACACGGCCTGCCCATCCTGGGTCATTTCACCGCCCCCCCGTGCTAATATTGTCTGGAGGCTGAAGGGGAACCCTTCGGCTGCGGGCTATAGGTGGGACCTTGCCCGAAGTATCACTCCGCGCGGGCCCTCGGCTGCCTCTGCCTAGCGCTGCCTTCCCCATTCCCCCAGCAGCTTGTGTCTCTTCAGCACCCCTGCTGCCTGGGACCCCGCACTGGAGGTCCCCCTGCTGCAGCCCTCCGGAGCCCATATTTCAACCTGCATGAGGGCCCCAGCATTCTCTCAGGCCCTGCACACTCCTGCCCCCCCTGTAGGCTCCTCCCTCTCCCAGTACCCATGTGGACCCTTACTACAGCTGGGACCGGACACCCCTTTCCTGCCGCTGACCCTAGTACGGCCCCGGTCACTGGCTGGTCCGTGTCCGGGCCTCATCCCCGTGGATCCTGGATGGGGGTGGATTTCCGGAGTGCGCCAGTCCATCTCCTGCAACCTCTGACTGTCTGACTCCCCCGCGGGACCACGTGGACCCTTCTTTCTACCGAAGCTCCCCGGCCCTTTCCCACCTACACTGCTTCGCTGGCCGCATCATGACACTTCTCTAGAACCCCCACCTTACCCCCCCTGGTCCTGAGCCATACTGCTGGAGCGCCTTCTCTACCTCCCATTCTGCTGACTACCCCCTTTCTCATCTGTACAAGATGCCCAGAGGTGGCAAAAAATCCCAGGGATCTGACCTTCCAACATTCCTTACTAAAAAGAGCACTCCAGCCAAGAACAGGTCCGATGCTCCTGAACACCCCCATGGTCCCTCCGACTATGAACCTGAAGATGACGATCTCACACCCTTTACCCGCAGGGACTTTCTCTCCCTCCTTAAGGAGGTGCGGGATGTTAAGACCTCTGTCCAGGCTCTCCACTCCCTGAAGTCCGATACTGCCGAAATTGGCTCCAGAACTGATCAACTTGAACGGAGGGTAGAAGAGGTGGTGACGTTCCAACAATCGGTCGAGACACTGGGGATTGCCACTGCTTTCAAAGAGACGGCTTACAAGATTTACTACCGTTGGTACTACACCCCTGATAGACTTAATAAATTCTTTCCGTCTTCCTCCCCTAACTGCTGGAGGAACTGCGGATGTAGAGGCATTGCGCAGTGTGGTGCATCGCGTAAAATAATGCTATGGCAGGTTCAATCACTTTTGGATCTGCTGAACTTTACCTGCAGGGTCATCCCTATGGGTCGGCTGTTTTGTCGTAAATTGGAGCGGGCCACAGCAGGGGTCTCCAGATCCTATCATTTGATCAGGTTGTCTTCCGAGGTTAAACGAGACTTAGCTGTTTGGGCTTCCTTTCTCGAGGATTTTAATGGTGTTCAGATCTGGCTGGCCCCTCATGTCGATAATTTTTGTCTGCAATTGCTTACCGATGCTGCTGGGGCATTGGGTTTTGGTTGTTACCTTGGCAGGACCTGGTATGCATCCTCCTGGCCGCTCAGCTGGTTCGATGGTGGTTTGACTAAGGACCATTTGCTCTTGGAGTTGTTCCCCATCATGGTGGCCATGGAAGTTTAGGGCACGCGTATTTGCAATCGCAGCATCTTGTTCAGGTATGATAATCTGGGCGTAGTGCATGCGATTAATAATCAATGGGCTGTGTTGCACATTTTTGTGGTACAACATGCTGTTTAGGGTGCAACATGTTTCGGGGGTTGATAACGAGGTGCCTGATGCGCTCTCTCAGTTTCAATGGGAGAGATTCTGGGCACTTGCCATGGTTGCTGATGTTGTTGGGGTGCTGTGCCCTACTTATGTTTGACAGGTTATCGAGCCGGCTGGAGGGGCTAGCAGAGCATGCCATTGCCCCAAATACCCTCCGAAATTACCGTCAGGCTTGGGCTGAATGGGAGGCGTTCGCCCATGATCGGGGACTTGCAGGTATGAGCAGGCATCAGACGATGCTTTCTTTTATTTGGCAGCTCTATGTTTCTGGAAGATCTAGGGTGGTCATCTCTAGATACCTGGTGGGTATTTAATTTTTTGCGAAGTTTACAGGAGTTCCCGACCTTACAAAAAAATTTTTTACTCGTGAAGCCCATGAAAGGTTGGGCACAGGTAGTTCCGGTTGCCCCAGATAGTAGGCGCCCCATCGATGCGTCCCTTCTGTCTGTTCTCGGGGCGGTTGCTGACGCCACTTCATTGGCTTTTGAGACCCTGTTATTTCAGTTAGCTTTTTCTATGGCATACCACAGCACTTTCTGGGATTCGGAGTTGGTCGCCCCCTCCAAATGGTAGGATGCGACGATGCTCAGTTCCAATGTGCGTGTAGGTGATGAGTAGTTGTGGTGTAGAGTGCATCACTCTAAGAATGATCAGATGTGCAGCCGAAAATGGGTTCCCTTGGTACCTGCCATTTCCCTGGATGTCTGTCTGGTGCCACTGGCCGTCCGCTATGTGTTGGTCCGGCCTTCCTCGGAAGATTTCTGGTTGTTGCATTATGATGGCTTGCCGCTTACTAAGTATCAGTTTAGCTGGATGCTGCGTCCTTGCCTTGCCTGTTTAGGCCTCTCACCCCGGGACTTCGGGACTCATTCCTTTTGGATAGGGGCTGCAAATCGGCCGCGGCTGCTGGGTTTTAGTTTGGGGCGATTAAGGCTTTAGGCCAGTTATAAATGCTACATTAGGCCTGATCTATTACATTGATTTTCTAAGTTTATTGTTCATGTTGTTTTGCTGATTGTTCACTTCATTTGTCTGTTTGTCTTCCTATGTCCTTCCTACTCGGGGATTAGCTACTCACTGTTGCTAGCAGCGAGGGTCAGGAGGGTTTTACGATTTTTTACCTAAACGGACGGACTTATTTCGGCTTAATTACATCCTGATTCGGCTAATTGGCTCCAATCCTATGTCCCTCAGCAGGTTTTATATTTTAACTCTTGTGTCTTGCTGATTAAATTGTGTCTTGCTGATCCTCTTGTGTCTTGCTGATTCAATTGTGTCAGATCTGTGGTTATGTCTGTCCACAGAGGGGACACTAGTGGGTCAGTGGTGGTGCGATGGAGAAACCAAGGAGGCTGTAAGACAGTGGTTTCCAAACTTTTTTGAATTACGGCGCCCTAGAATATCAGAGTTTTTTTCACGGCACCCCTAGGCCAATAATTTGTTATTGAGAAATTTAGAAAGAAATATTACATTAAGTAGATCTCGTTTATATGTCATCCTTAGGGTCAGTTGTGTGGTGAGGGACAAGATTTGCTTCTGTTTGGCCACATATTTTATGACTGGCAGCCACAAGCACTGGTTTTGTCTATTACATACCTCTCAACATGACCCTCTCCAGGAGGGACAGGATGCTCTGCTCTTGGACTTTCCTCTTAATTTATGATTGCCATCACCTGTGCTGTAAGACCTTTCTTTATCTATTAACCTGTTCAAAACAGGTGATGGCAATCACAAATTAAGAGAAAAGTCCAGAAGCAGAGCATTGTGTCCCTCCTGGAGAGGGTCATGTTGGGAGGTATGCTATTATATTGACCATGAATAATTTGAATTGGTCCTGGACCACCAACCCAGGGCACCCCTGCAAATGTCCCGAGGCACCCCAGGGAGCCACGACACACAGTTTGGGAACCTCTGCTGTAAGAGATTCCTACGCACAATGATGTTTATTAAATGCTCACGAGTATAAACAGTAATTAAAGCAGATGAAACTTGAGATGAATGGTACAAGAAATGCTGACAACGATGAAGTAAACAGTCACAGCTATTTAGCTGGTCTGGAAACTAGTGCAGTAATTAGGCAATGAAATACAGGCAATGATCTAGTCTGGAAACTAGTATGATGACTAGTATGAAATTAGCAGATGGTGATCACTCCCACAGTTGGTTTGGAAACCAGCAATGATACTCCACACAGTCAGTTTGTAATGCAAAGTCCACAACCAAGTAAGGTTAAGCAGGAGACAACTTGAAACACATATGAAGTGGTTGTATTAAGTGCCAGATGCAATAGCACAATGCAGAATGCAAGTTAACCATACACAGGTGAGGATAATGAATAGCACCTGAAGAAAGTCTCTTACTGCAAAAGGTGGAAGCTGACTGTAGCAGAAGTTGGAGCTTAAGTAAATGCTGGGACCTGTAGTTCCACAGGAATACTGGAACCGGTAGATCACTTGAAGATGCCTGAAATAGGAGATCGCTGGAAACAGGAGATTGAAGACTGGAGACTAGAGATTGGAGATTGGAACTGGAGACTGGAAACTGGAGATTGGAAACTGGAAACTGGAACCAAGAGACACTATGCAACAATGCGACGTGATGTCCAAGGTGATGAGACTGAGCCGATGCTCTGGACTTATACCCCCTGGTTGGCAGTAATTGGATACTTGGATCATGTGAACAATCACAGCGCAGGATTGGGTGCTCTCCGGTCAGCTGACCGCAAGTGTCATGGCGGTGCCCATGCTGTACAGATGGCCGGTACACAGGAGGGCACCCGCAGAATGGACTTCAGGGGTTCACCACAATAGTGGGTACTGCACTCTGCTGACTGGGGCCGTGACCTCCGGAGGCCTGCACACAAGCGTCAGTAAGTGAGACATCACTGAATGCTGATTCCTGACAGTACCCCCCCCCCCTTTTATGGGTGGGCACCGAACACCCACGAGGCTTGAAAGGAAACAGTCTATGAAAAGCTTGGACTAATCGTGGAGCATAGACATCAGTGGTGTTAACCCAACTCCTCTCCTCAGGACCATAGCCGGACCAGTCAATAAGGTACTGTAGATGACCATACCGACAACGTGAGTCCAGGATATTCTCCTCCTCGTACTCAACACCCCGATGAGTTTGGATTCTTGGAGCTGCTGGAAGAGCTTTCTGAAAACAGTTAAGAATCAGGGGTCTAAGGAGAGATATATGGAATGTTTGGGATTTTCAAATAAGGAGGCAATTTCAGCTTATAAACCACTGGATTAATCACTTGTTCAACTGGAAACGGACCAATAAACCATGGAGCAAACTTCATGGAGGGAACTCTAAGGCGGAGATTATGAGTAGGTAACCAGACTTTATCACCTGGCTTTAAACTGGGAAACTGCTCGTCTTTTCCGATCAGCAAAGAGCTTGTACTGTCGAGATGCTTTCTTGAGAGAAAGATGAATCTTTGTCCAGACCTGAGAGGACTGCTGAAGAACTGAAGTGGCTGCAGGAACATCGACAACTGGAAGGTCTTAGAAATCTGGAACTCTGGGATTTTGACAGTAAACTGCAAAGAAAGGAGTAGTATTGGTGGCTGTATGGTAGCGGAAGTTATGAGCAAACTCTGCCCAAGGCAATAAATTTACCCAGTTGTCCTGTGATGAGGAAATATAAAGTCTCAAAAAGGTTTCAAGCTCTTGGTTTACCCTTTCGGTCTGCCCATTCGTCTGAGGGTGATATGCTGTAGAGAATTTGAGTTTAACTTGTAATGCAGAGCATAAGGCCTTCCAAAATCTTGCCACAAACTGAACACCACGGTCAGATTTCCGTTGGGATTCCATGTAACCTGCAGATGTCACGTAGGAATATTTGTGCGAGTTTTGGAGCAGAAGGCATCCCCATAAGTGGAACAAAATAGGCCATCTTTGAGAACCTGTCAACCACTACCCAGATGGTATCATACCCTTTGGAGGGAGGTAAGTCTGAGATGAAATCCATTGACAGGTGAGACCAGGGATGACTTGGTATAGAGTTAGGAAACAGTTGGCCAGCAGGAGACAAAGCTGGGCACACTTGGGACAGGAAGCCACGAAATCCTGAATATCAGCCTTTATTTAAGGCTAATAGGATTGAGACAAAAACTCATAAGTGTTTAGGACCCCAGGATGTCCGGTAAACTTAGAAATATGAGTCCATGACAGCAGTTTCGGGTGGAGCTCAGGAGAGAGAAACAAACATCTTGCCAGGAGGCGGAACAGGAAACATTTCTGTGGAAGCAAACACTACATGATCGAGAACTGGATGAGATTCTTGTTCAGAAGATTCCTCCATGGGACTCATGGAGCGTGACAAGGCATCTGCCTTAACATTCTGAGAACCAGGGCGGAACTGTAACTTGAAATTCAAATGAGAAAAGGATAAAGCCCACCTTGCTTGGCGAGGATTTACACACTGCGCTGCTTTCAAATAAAGAAGGTTCTTATTGTCGGTGAAGATGGTAATAGGAAACTTTGCGCCCTCCGGAAGATACCTCCACTCTTCCAGGGCCAGCTTGATTGCCAGGAGCTCCTGGTCACCGATGTCATAGTTTATCTCAGCAGGTAGAAATCTACGGGAGAAAACCCCACAAGGGTGAGTCTTACCATCGTCGCTGGTTTGGGACAACACTGCGCCAATGCCAACTGTTGAGGCGTCCAGTTCCAACTCAAAGGGTCTGTTGATATCTGGTTGCTGTAACACAGGAGCTGAAATGAAGGCTTGTTTAATCTTTTGAAAAGCAGCCAGAGCTTCTTCTGACCACTGAGAAGGATTTGCGCCTTTCCGTGTAAGGCAAGTAATTGGGGCTATCAGAGTAGAGAATCATCTAATGAATTTTCTATAATAATTGGCAAAGCCAATAAAACATTGAACAGACTTGAGCAATGTAGGAAGAGACCAGTTCTCTATTAATTCCAATTTAACAGGGTCCATTCGAAGATCTGAATCAGAGATAATGATGGTCATTCTGAGATGTTCGCTCATTGCCGTTTTTCGCAACGCAGCGATTAGGTGGAAAATACGCATGCGCATGGTATGCAGCGCGCATGCGCTAAATTATTTAACACAAAACTTAGTAGTTTTGCTGGTGTTCGTGCGGCTCTTTTCAGTCGCACTGCTGATCGGTGAGTGATTGACAGGAAAGGGGCATTTCTGAGAGGTAACTGAGCGTTTTCCGGGAGTGTGCTAAAAAACGCAGGCGTACCAGGGAACAACGCAGGAGTGGCTGGAGAAACGGGGAGGTGGCTGGCCGAACGCAGGGCGTGTTTGTGACGTCAAACCAGGAACTAAATGGACTGAGGTGATCGCAATCTAGGAGTAGGTCTGGAGCTACTCAGAAACTGCAGGGAATTATTTAGTAGCAGTTCTGCTAATCTTTTGCTCGCTATTCTGCTAAGCTTAGATACACTCCCAGAGGGCGGCGGCCTAGCGTTTGCAATGCTGCTAAAAGCAGCTAGCGAGTGATCAACTCGGAATGAGGGCCTATATACCCAAGGAAGGGCATCGAAGGAGCTTCAAAAGGTACACTTAGACAACCTCCCATAAAGATGATTCTTTCATAGGCGTTGAAGGACCTCTTTTACCTGTTGACGATGAGAGGCTAAATCTTGAGAGAAAATCAGAATGTCGTCAAGATAAACTACCACGTATTTATACAGAACATCTCAAAATATTTAATTGACAAAGTTCTAAAACACAGCTGGGGCATTACTTTGGGGGTCATTCCGAGTTGTTCGCTCGGTAAATTTCATCGCATCGCAGCGATTTTCCGCTTAGTGCGCATGCGCAATGTTCGCACTGCGACTGCGCCAAGTAAATTTGCTATGAAGTTAGGCATTTTACTCACGGCTTTTTCTTCGTTCAGGCGATCGTAATGTGATTGACAGGAAGTGGGTGTTTCTGGGCGGAAACAGGCGTTTTATGGGCGTGTGGGAAAAAACGCTACCGTTTCTGGGAAAAACGCGGGAGTGGCTGGAGAAACGGAGGAGTGTCTGGGCGAACGCTGGGTGTGTTTGTGACGTCAAACCAGGAACGACAAGCACTGAACTGATCGCAGATGCCGAGTAAGTCTGGAGCTACTCAGAAACTGCACAGAGATGTCTTTTCGCAATATTGCGAATCTTTCGTTCGCAATTTTACTATGCTAAGATTCACTCCCAGTAGGCGTAGGCTTAGCGTGTGCAAAGCTGCTAAAAACGGCTTGCGAGCGAACAACTCAGAATGACCCCCTTAATCCAAAGGGCATCTCAAGATATTCATAGTGGCCGTCACGTGTGTCAAAATCGGTCTTCCACTCATCACCACTCCGGATTCTAATGAGATTATATGCCCCACGAAGATCAAATTTGGTAAAGATACTGGCTCCTTTAATTCTGTCAAACAGTTCCATAATTAACAGTAAGGGGTAGCTGTCTTTGATGGTAATTTCATTTAATGCTCTATAATCAATGCAGGGACGTAGTCCTCCATCTTCCTTTTTCATGAAGAAAAACCCTGCCCCTGCTGGAGATTAAGGACGAATGAATCCTTTTTGTAGATTCTCTTTTATATATTCACTTATGGCTTGAGTTTCAGAAATGGAAAGAGGATATGTTCATCCTCTGGTAGGCATTCTCCCCGGGATCAGATCGATGGGACAATCCCATTTCCGATGGGGAGGCAGAACATCAGCGGCCTTTTCACTGAAGATGTCAGTAAATTCTTTGTAGGCCTCAGGAATTTCACACTGGGGTTTCAACCCCGAAGATCTCACGGGACGAACTTGAGCTAAACAGGAATGGAAACAGGAGGAACTCCATGCTGTGAGTTGTAGTGTAGACCAGTCGATTTGAGGGTTATGAAGTTGAAACCAAGGCATACCCACCACGATCTCTTAGGTGGCTTTAGGAATGACCAACAGTTCAATGAGCTCAGAATGAAGAAAGCCCACCCCTAGGACCACGGGCTTAGTTTGCTGACTAATGGACCCCTCAGCAATACGGCTACCATCCACAGTGGTAAGATAGACTGGGCGAGACAATCTGGAGACAGGAAGATGGATCTTGTCAACTGCAGCCTGTGTAATAAAGTTCCCAGCAGCACCACAGTCAATTAAAGCTGAGAAGGAATGTAATCCACTCTTTGTTTCCAAAGTTACTGATAGGATAAGTTCTCGAGAAGAAGGAGCTTTGGATAAGGTTCCTAACTTGACTCCTCCCTTGCAAGTTAGGATCTGGCATTTCCCGAACGTGATGGACAGGAACCAATCATGTGACCAGCAGCAGCACAGTACAGACACAGTCTTTCCCGTAATTTTCTTGACCGCTCCTCAGGAGTTAAGCGGGACCTATTTACTTGCATAGGCTCATCTGAAGTAGAGGGAGAAGGCTGTACTTGAGGCATAACTCGGTGCTTGCGAGGATCACCATGAGAACGTTCTCTTGCTCTTTCGCGTAAATGCAGATCCAACTTTACACACAAGGAAATTAATGATTCTAATTGCTCTGGGAGATCTCGGGTAGCCAGTTCATCTTTTCTACGATCAGACAGACCGTACCAGAATGCCGCAACCAGCGCTTGATTGTTCCACTCAACTTCTGACGCCAATGTCTGGAACTGGATGACATACTGTCCCACAGTGCGTTTTCCCTGGCGAATCTGGAGGATATCAGAGGAAGCTGATGTTGTACGCCCAGGCTCATCAAATATACGTTTAAATGCAGCTACAAAGTCTGTGTAGTTGTTTAGCAGTGAATCTGCTCTCTCCCATAACGGGGAGACCCAATTCAAGGTAGGGCCAGTAAGGAGAGACACAGTGTACGCAACTTTGGTTCTGGGCATCGGGAAATTGTGCGCCAGCAATTCAAAGTGAACTTCACATTGGTTCTGGAATCCACGACAGGTTTTAGGATTGCCATCAAATTTACTTGGTGTAGGAAGAGGGATACGAGATACTAAACCAGAAGCAGCGGGAGAGTTTGAAGCTGTGGCACTGCAAACTGGAGCTGGAGTTGCTGGTGCAGCTGGAACAATAGAACTTGGCAGAGATTGCTATAAGGTATCCAACCGAAAAGACATCTCTTGTAAAAACTGTATGATCTGCTGTTGTGCAGCCTCTGTACCATCGAGTCATGAGATTAAGTTCTGAAGAGCCCCTGCTCCCACACTCTGACCACCATCCGGGTCCATGGACCTTGGACAAACTGTCAGATCTGTGGTTATAGAAAAAAGGGGGCGACCCGGCACCGATCACAAAGAAGTCAGAATCTTATATGGTGGAACAATATAAGAGGGTCAGAGTAATTTATGAGACAGAACAACGTTGTTCTGTCTCATAAATTACTCTGACCCTCTTAACACAGACCTAATACCTAACTGACCACATGGTGGTCTCATTAATACAGATTGTCTGTACTGGTCGAGCTGAAATGGCTGTAAGACTTTGAAGTGTCTACAGCCTTTCGTATCGCATTCCGTGAGACAGGACCAGAACATTTTTTCAATTTTTTTTCAATTTATACCTTATCCTTAACATGTTTATTTTGGATCATACATTCTGTAATGGGCAATCATATAGTTTTTAATTAACATTTAAATAAAGTTATGTTTTACCAGTATTGTTTATGATCATTTAAAAATCATTGAAATTTATTTCAATTAATTAAGAGTGCGCCCACACAAGAGCCTTCCTTTTCTCCTTTCTTTGACAGATCTGTGGTTATGTCTGTCCCTGGAGGGGGCACTAGTGGGTCAGTGCTGGTGCAATGTAGAAACCGAGGAGGCTGTAAGAGATTCCTGCGCATGTGCGCAATAATGTTTATTAAATGCTCACGAGGATAAACAGTAATTAAAGCAGATGAAACTTGAGATGAATGGTACAAGAAATGCTGACAACGATGAAGTAAACAGTCACAGCTATTTAGCTGGTCTGGAAACCAGTGCAGTAATTAGGCAATGAAATACAGGCAATGACCTAGTCTGGAAACTAGTATAGAAAGCAGATGGTGATCACTCCCACAGTTGGTTTGAAAACCAGCAACGATACTCCACACAGTCAGTTTGTAATGCAAAGTCCACAACCAAGCAAGGTTAAGCAGGAGACAACTTGAAACACATATGAAGTGGTTGTATTAAGTGCCAGATGCAATAGTACAATTCAGAATGCAAGTTAACCATACACAGGTGAGGATAATGAATAGCACCTGAAGAAAGTCTCTTACTGCAAAAGGTGGAAGCTGACTGTAGCAGATGTTGGAGCTTAAGTAAAGGCTGGGACCTGTCGTTCCACAGGAATACTGGAACCGGTAGATCACTTTAAGATGCCAAAAATAGGAGATCGCTGGAAACAGGAGATTGAAGACTGGAGACTGGAGATTGGAACTGGAGACTGGAAACTGGAACCAGGAGACGCTATGCAGCAATGTGACGCGATGTCCAAGGTGATGAGACTGAGCCGATGCTCTGGACTTATACCCCCTGGTCGGCAGTCATTGTATACTTGGATCATGTGAGCAATCACAGCACAGGATTGGGTGCTCTCCGGTCAGCTGACCGCAAGTGTCATGGCGGCGCCCATGCTGTACAGATGGCCGGTACACAGGAGGGCACCCGCAGAATGGACTTCAGGGGTTCACCACAATAGTGGGTACTGCACTCTGCTGACAGGATGCTCATACAGCCGCAGACTGGGGCCGTGACCTCCGGAGGCCTGCACACCAGCGCGCCAGTAAGTGAGACATCACTGAATGCTGATTCCTGACAAATTGTCTGGAAGCATGTCTACTATTGCACAGTATTGTACACATACCAATTTTTTTTTTTTTTTTTGGCAGATCCCCTGGTATTACTTACTTGTTAACGTTAACATTTGCATCCCATGCTAACTTTTTCTCTTAGTTTTTCCCCTTCCATGTAGGATTGGTGGATGATAGTTGTAGAGTGTGGATTGTGGGTCACTCCTATGTTTACTGGGTGGCTCGGTTTGTGGCATCGGATGGGGCACTGTTTTATGCTGGCTGTGATGAAACAAGGTGGATAGGTGTGAGAGGTATGCTTTGGTCGGATTTGAAGTTGGTACTTTTGGATAATGTAATGCGGCATGGTTTGCCTGCAGTTTTAGTGTTGCACCTAGGTGGTAACGATCTTGGGAAGGGGTCTACATTGGAGTTGCATTGTGTCATTTTGGAGGATTTGATGCTTGTCAGGAAGGCGTGGCCGTCCTGCACTTTGGTGTGGTCTTTTGTTGTGCCCAGGTTGTTTTGGCATGGAGTGGCTGATTGTCAGGCCATTGACGAGGCCAGAAAGAAGCTTAACTCAGCTGTGGCTAAATGGGTTCTGGTGGTGCCGTGGTACAGCATGAATGGATCAGAATCTGTTATCATTATCTTTACTGGCCCGATGGGGTGCATTTGGATAAGGAAGGTTTTCTTATTTTTCTGCAGGATCTCTTTTTGGTGGTGTCTTCTGCGAGGTAGGCGTATGGAGGTGGAGCGAGGTTTCCGGGACCAGGAACTTCGCTTCTGGCGGTAAAGAGCGGCAGGTTACCTGTTTTATGTCGTACATGGATTATTTTGTTGATTGATTCATAGTTGTTTGGTGCACTCACCTTCGTTGACTGTGTATAATGGCTGAACCACCTAGACAGCGGCAGCAACATCACCCAGATGGGTGGGTAGTCATGGTAGAAGGTTGAGTGGATACCTTTTTGTTGTTAGTTTGTTTGGGAAGTATGTTGCAGTTTTGCAGTTTGAGGAATGAGTTCTAGCCATTCTTTCTTTGCCATTATTATCTAATCATTTTCTTTACAGCTAGTTAAAGTTTACAGTTGTTTAAATAAAACAGCTAACATTTCTCTGCCAAATCTAAGTGTACATGTCGTTATTTTATGTAAGATAAAGTGTTTGGGTTATGATTCATGCATAAGGTCATTCATCAGCTGTTAGGATGTTTAGAGGAGCATAGTCACTAAATAGGAATGGAGAGGGTTAAACATCTGAAGCTGGGATTGGCATTGTGGGTATCAGGTGATAGCATTATCCAATAGGGATACAGGGATAGAAGGGGTAGTTTCATTCATTAGTACTACTTTTGGGACATTCATTTTATAAGTTATATTCTGCATATGATTGTTTGCTATGTCCAGCATAAAAATAAAAATTTTATATGTATAAGTGATTTCACACCATAATGGGATGTTTGTTAGTGGTGCATTATTTAAATCACCACTTTGTCATTACGCTGCTTCCTTCAAATGTGAAACTACAATGTTTGACTTATGGTAAAGTGTGTGTGTGAATGTATGTGTCCTTTTTGGTTTGTAATATGTTTATATATATTTGGTAACTACAGCAGAGAGCTGATCACTGTGTGTTTATTGCTAAAAAGATATATTTGGTAAATTGTTAAGTGGATTAATATCTGTAGTCAGCAAAAACCTTGTGATTGACTGGGGCTTAGTGATCTCACAGTTGGTAGTTGATTATCACCTTTTGGTTGAGGGTTGCTGTGTGGGGGAGGGGGTGTAATCACAAAGAGCATGTGTTTGTAGACTTACTTAACCAGTATAGTATAGGACGTCAGGCCTATAAGGACGTTGCAGTGACTAGTATATGAAGTGGCTAGTTATTAAGTGGCAGCTAATATCAATAGCAGTGTTATACCTGTGTTAAACCGAAGGAAAACAGAAGGCAAACAAACTTACAAATTAACAAAAGGCCTGCATTACAACCTAAAAACTCTGGAACTTTGTGGCCTCTCCTCGCCTCAAACATGAGAACACCAAGACCATGCTTACAACCTCTCTGTCTGAGAACATCAAGTCTGTCCCTGGGCCTAACCATCAAGATGAACAGGGAACTGTGGGGGAAGAGCACCAGGACCGGGATCAGCAGGGACATCCCCATTGCGTCTGAGTATGCCCCCCTCATTCTCATACCCAACCGAACTAAGATCTGATCAAAATGTTATCCCAATCCTACTTCTGCCACTAGTTACCTGCTATTGTGTCTTTTTTTTTTTTTTTTTTTTTTTTCTCTCCATTGCTCGCTTCCAACCCACCATGTGCTTTCCTGTAATGTTTACCTCCACTGATTGCACACCTTTCCATTGTGCCCTACATGCAGGGTACATCATACTATTACTTAAGCATCAGTTTTCCCATATATGAACTTGGCCCTTGCATGGCTCACCTCCCACAGTGTAACCTTCAAAGTGCGCCCAACATGGCTGCCCCATATGGTACACTTGTGGATGGGATGAAAAAATACATGGACCTTGTGGTTTTGTTGGAACCCTACTCTAAACTGTAGGACTCTGAAATCACCCCCATTTTGTGTCATCTCTTCTAGGGGTAGACTATTCCACCTGGGTAATCCTACGCTTAGCGCCCAAGATGGCTGCTGCACTTGGTACCTATAAGGGTGGAATACACAACCCTTGGAAGTTATTACCCAAAATGCCCTCACCAATCCTGCATTATGCTTTCTGTGGACTTAAGATTTTTCTTTTATGTCTGTGTTGCTTGTCTATTGTTGTATTACTCAAATCCTCTGTATCATGTGCATTGTTTTTGATGTCTGTAAAGCGCCTTGAGTCCTGTTGGAGAAAGAGCGCTATATAAATAAAATTATTATTATTATTATTATTATTACTCACCAGGCAGGTGTGGCAAATGTGGTGATATTGGCTGCAGACTGTCCAGGAGTTGCAGTGGTGGCACGGCTGATACCTCTGACATACATTGACATGGTGGTATGACGTGTATTGGTCTTGATGACACACCCAGACTGCGTTTCCATGGTGGCAACATGTGTGTGGATGGACCTAACAAATAACTAAATTAATATGTTTTTCAAATTGATGTAATAAAACACCCAATGCTAATGTACTTACCAGCTTCTTCAGCATCCTCAGCTTCAGAAAGAGTGGTGACAGGGCCAGAGGCTCTTTTGGACTTTTTGGCAGTGCTTAAAGTAGGGTGGTATGGAGTACCATTAAGAAATATGGTGGTGGTATACAGTACCACCAGCCCCATGCCGGCGCTGCAGGATGCAGGGTCTCTGTCCAAAATGAGCATGGAACCCCTGGCAACAAACAAGAAACCCCTGACAATGAGCATGTAGGGCGGTAAGTCCTACTAGAGGCATTATGTGTGTAAGTGGCACTGCAGGGGGCATTATGTGTGTAAGCAACACTAGTGAGGCATTATGCATGTAGGCAGCACAGCTGGGGCATTGTGTGCATAAGCAGCACTTCAGGGAGCATTATGCATGTAAGCAGCAGTAAAATGCAATGGGGGGGTCGCAAAATGTATAATTACGCCACTGCAGGTACTGTATAGTGTTACCCAGAAGTGCTGGGAATGCTGGCGCCACCAGGAGAAGATGCAGAAAGCTGCATCTTTTGCCATGAAACCCCTGGCAGCAAGTAAATAGAGGCCTAAAGGGCCCAACACACTGGGTGATTATACTGAAAGATATGAATGATCTTGTTCTCATATCTTTCAGTGTGTATGCTCCAAAGATGAACTATGCACGGCCCCATGCTCATTCAACATTGCTGCTGGCTCGTATCGGCCATCGGGCACCTTGACCAATGTGTAGGGCCATTTACTTTGGGACATAATTTGTAAGGGGTATTTTTGTGAGTGGGACATAAAATGGTGTAAGTGGCATAACTGTGTGTGGCATAATATGTAATAGGCATTACAGAGTGTGGCATAATGTGTAATGGGCATTACGGTGTGTGGCATAATGTGTAATAAGCATTATATTGTGTGTCATAAGGGCCCTCATTCCGAGTTGTTCGCTCGCTAGCAGATTTTAGCAGCATTGCACACGCTAGGCCGCCGCCCTCTGGGAGTGTATCTTAGCTTAGCAGAATTGCGAACGAAAGATTAGCAGAATTGCGAATAGAAATTTCTTAGCAGTTTATGAGTAGCTCGAGACTTACTCCTACATTGCAATCAGCTCAGCCCGTTTCGTTCCTGGTTTGACGTCACAAACACGCCCTGCGTTCGGCCAGCCACTCCCCCGTTTCTCCAGCCACTCCTGCGTTTTATCCTGGCACGCCTGCGTTTTTCTGCACACTCCCAGAAAACGGTCAGTTTCCGCCCAGAAACACCCACTTCCTGTCAATCACACTCCGATCACTTCAACGATGAAAATTCTTTGTTCGGACGTGAGTAAATCTACTAAGTTTTGTGCTAAAATACTTAGCGCATGCGCACTGCGTACCATGCGCATTTTTGCCTTAATCGCTCCGTTGCGAAAATCGGCAATGAGCAAACAACTCGGAATGACCTCCAATGTGTAATAAGCATTACGGTGTGTGGCATAATGTGTAATAGGCATTACAGTGTTTGGCAGAATGTGTAAGGGACATTATGGTGTGTGGCATAATGTGGCCATGCCCTATTGTCGTGTAGCCACTCCCCTAGTTTTGTGTGGCCATGCCCCCTCACGACATGTGACCACGCCCATTTTACTATCAGTACCACTAAGAAAAAACTTCTACTTGCACCACTGCTTTTTGACACTGTAAATGGATATGAAACATTTTAATTGATGACCAAAAAATTATAAAACGAAACATATGTTGCTACAAATGAATTCAAAACTGATATTTGGCAAACTTGTATTTTGAGTATGATAAAACAACAACATTATAAAAAATGTTTGCTTATTTTTTTATACATCTACTATAACACTTAATGTGACTAACCATGTTAAAAAATAAAGCACCACGTATTTATCATTTGGCAAACATACAATGCAGATTTAAGTATGGTTGGAATAGTATTTATGCACAATACCCAAATAAGATCTTAAAGATTGGTCTGCATGATTCTACAACAAAAGCCATGACAAAGATTTCAACCACTGACTTCAACTTACTAAGATGATGTTGAACCAAAGAAAAAATACCTTGCCAACATAGGTGTGTGTGTGTTGTTAGCATACACAATGATAAAATATATTTGAAAAAGCATGCTCGATTATTACTGAACAATACATTAAAATAATGCACAGTACAAAGCATACTAATCTATATTTAAAGATTAGTGCAGCTTCAAAATGATTTCAATAAAATACAAAACTTACCAGAAGCCTTGGGTTTATCTGAGTCCCGGACATAAGTTCCCCTCACTACTTCCGGAGGAATCAGAGTCTGCAGGGACTCCTCATACTCTAAATAAGAGGCCACAAAAGAACGGCCACCTCCTGTTTGGCGTACGGACTTGGCCTCCTTCACCATTTGGCTTTCACACTGCGCTTAATGTCAGAAGCGCTTTCTACAGAACTCCTCTGTTTGCCTCACCAAGCCCTCCCTATTGACAGCATCAACCACCTTCATCCAGATGACTGTTTTTTTATGGGACAACACCTTAGCAGACTCTGGGCCAAAAAGCTGTCAATGGTACTTCATAATCACCAGTGCCAGGGCCACATTTTCATCAAAAGTAAACTTAACATTGTGTCCTGTCTTGGTCCTGGTAGATGGCTGCGGAGCCACATCACTCTCATTAGAGGAGTCAGGCGCTTCCTCTGCCACCTCCTCCACCTCACCCCCCTCACTAACCTCCTCCAACTCACTAACCTCAGAATGGGACATACTTATGACAAACAACACAGAACAATCAAAAATAGAGATGAGCAAGTTTGGTTCCCTGAGAACTGAACCCCACCAAACTTCATGCTCTGAGCCAGTATGCGAGCCCGGCTCGGGACTTCCCACCAGACTCAGAAACCAGAACGAGGCAAAACAGCATCCGCCCACTGTCGAATTCTCTTTAGTTTTGAAACTTATATAAAACAGCTGCACGTCGCCGCCATTTTCACTCTAGACTTGGAGAGTGAGGGAGACAGACCTCTGTCTCTCTATGTTGGTGGTAGCGTCGGGTGGGGTTAGTGTGTGCTCTGTAGGGGTGCTGCTGCAGTCACTGTAATGTACCTGTGCTGTGTTAGGGGTGCTGTCCTGGCTGTCACTGGTGTTTCATGTGCTGTTACGGCTGGGTGCTGCAGCTGTACATGGGTGTTGATGTCACTGTGTTGTAAAGGGTGCAGGGGCACTGTCCTCCTCCTGTATGCTGTAAAATATATGGGTTCTGCTGGCCCTCTATGTTGTCCACTGCTCCTGTATGCTGTATAGGGGTGCTGCTGCTAAAATAACATTACACTGGCCTTGTATGCTATAACAATTCAGGGGTGCAGTTGTTAAAAATTAAAAGCACACTGCTCCTGTATGCTGTAAAATATATGGGTGCTGCTGCTAAAATAACATTACACTGGCCCTGTATGCTGTAAAAATTCAGGGGTGCAGTAAAATCAATATACACTGGCCCTGTATCGTATGCTGTAAAAATTAAGGGGTGCAGTGAAAATTGTCACAACTGAAGGCTGGAGCTGACGGGAGGAAGCCTCAGTTGCAGGGGCTGAGGTATAATTAAACATGGGCGGTAGTATGGGACTCTTAGACATGCAGTATCCCAGCCCGAAGGCGTGACCACGACAACAGGAGTAAGGTTAAAAGTTTATTCAAGCACTGTACAGGTCGTACATCAACAGCAACGTCAGATATGGTAAAAGGATATGCAATACACAGTTCCTGTAAATACAACAGAGATGCAGATGGTACTGGGTGTGGTAATGATAGGTATCCATCTAGGAAGACTTAAGAGATGGAATGTCCTTAACCGACACCCAGGTGCTGAGCGGTGGAATGAGTACAGGAACTGACCAGCAGGTGGTCCTCTGAAAGCTGGTTGTATTGACTGACAGGAGAGTTAGTTGCTGGGTAGGCCGGGTGGAACCGGACTGAATGATGAGATGAACTGGAGTGCTTGATGATCCAATGTAGCTGGAGAATAGCTAGATGCACTGGTGATGCTAGAGATCGTTGGAATTAAGAAGACGGTGACAGAGCACGGATGATTGCTGGCATTCGATAGCAGAGCACCGATGATTGCTGGTATTTGATGGTGGAGCACAGATGATTGCTGGTAATCGATGACGGAGCACCGATGAGGTCTGAAGGCCGAAAATAGCTGGAAGCTTGCCGCTGGAAGCCGGTGTTTGGGCACTGCCAATTGCAGAGGCAATGTAAGGACACTGTGGAGTCAGGCTGCACCGCTTGATGTTAAACTGGTGCGGGTCTCTAGTGGAGTTGGAAGTAGGAGCTGGAATACCTGAAATAGCAAACAACCACAAGCAAGGAGACTGGTAACACTGGGTTTACAACCAAAGCACTGACAACTTCCTGGTTCAGGAACAGGACCTTTATACCTGCAGCATTGCAGGGATTGGATGGTCAATCAGGCAGAGTGCAGTGGTGCAGCGGATTGGTGGAGATAGTGTCATGTGACTGAAACCAACATGGCTACGCCCTACTAGCATTTGGAGGGAAATCTAGCTTGTTGAACCATGTGAGGAATTACAGTAATGGCGGAGGAGGCCTTGGAGGGCAGTGGACGCCAACTTGCACACTTGATTCACAGAGATGGCGGCAGAGGCCGCAGCAGGCAGGAGACCCAATGCAGACTTGTTTGCGCATTTGAATCATAGAGACGGCGGCAGAGGCTGCAGCAGGCAAGAGACGCCATGCAGGCCCATCTGAGTACTGGAAGTGCGGAGATGGCGGCGGAGGGCTGGAAACGTCATTCTAACTTCATGTTGAGACTGACGGAGAGGAGATGTGAAGTGAGGATGTGAAGTGAGGATGTCAGCAGCACGACTGAGACCCGGCCCTGGAATGCTAAGCCAGCCTCAGGAGACACCTGGAAGGTAGATAATGGCGTCCAGTAACCTGGATCGTGACCGCACCCCCCCTTTAGGAGTGGCCCCAGGACACTTCTTAGGCTTCAGAGGAAATCTGGAGTAGAAATTCCAGACCAATTTAGGAGCATGAACATCTGAGGCATTGGTCCAGGAGCGTTCCTCAGGACCATAGCCCTTCCAATCAATCAGGTACTTAAGTTGACCATAACAGAAGCATGAATCCAGAATCTTGGAGACCTCATGCTCAACACCACATTGAGTCTGGACTTTGGGAGCCGAGGGAAGCGCTGAATGGAACCGATTCAGGATCAGCAGTTTCAGGAGGGAGACATGAAACATCCTGGGAATTTTCAGGAATGGAGGTAGCTGGAGTTTGTAGCCACTAGGTTGATGACTTGCTCTATTTGAAAAGGACCGATATGTTGAGGAGCGAATTTCATGCTTGGAACTCTCAGTCTCAGATTCTTCGTAGACAGCCAAACTCGATCACCCACTTTGAGGGCAGGAATTGCCCTATGCTTCTTATCTGCAAACTTCTTGTATCTAAAAGATGCCTTGAGAAGAGCCGCTCGGACAATCCTCCAGTTATTTGAAAACTGACGAAGAGTGATATCAGCTACAGGCACTGAAGTTGCTGGAAGCAGTTTAAATTCTGGAACTTTAGGGTGAAATCCATAGTTGGTGAAGAATGGCGTGGAAGAGGATGAAGAATGATACTGATTGTTATGGCAGAACTCGGCCCAGGGAAGGAGTTGAACCCAGTCATCTTAGGAAGAGGATAAATAAATACGGAGGAAGGCCTCAAAGTCCTGATTCACCCTCTCAGTTTGACCATTGGTCTGGGGGTGATAAGCTGTAGAGAATTTCAACTTGACTTGGAGGGCCAGACATAAACTTCGCCAGAACTTGGCTATGAACTGTACTCCTCTGTCAGAGATTATCTCCTTTGGGAGACCATGTAGTCTGAAGATCTCCAGTGAGGGGAATTAAGTGAGCCATCTTGGTGAACCGGTCAACTACTACCCAGATGGTATTAAACTTGTTGCACATAGGAAGGTCCGTAATAAAGTCCATTGACAAATGGGTCCATGGACGACGAGGAATGGATAGTGGAACCAGTTGCCCAGCGGGTGACTGGCGAGATACTTTGTGTTGGGCACATTTTGGGCAGGAAGCAATAAACTCTGTGACGTCCTTTTTCAGGGTCGGTCACCAGTATGATCTGGAGATGAATTCTAGTGTTTTCTGGATGCCCGTGTGTCCGGTGAAATGAGAAGCATGTGCCCAATGCATGAACTTCTTCCTTATGCCCGGTTTTACGAAACTTTTCCCTGGTGGGGGCATAGAGTCCATCCACACTGTGTAGAATGCCACTGGATTAATTATAGGATGCTTGTCAGTAGACTCAGACTCATTTTCTTGCTCCCAGGAGCGGGAAAGGGCATCAGCCTTGCGATTCTGTGACCCCGGACAGAACTGGAGTTTAAAGTCGAACCTAGAAAAGAAAAGTGCCCACCTGGCTTGGCGAGGGTTGAGACATTGTGCGCCTTTCAAATACAGGATATTCTTGTGGTCGGTCAGAATGGTGATGGTGTGAGAAGCTCCCTCTAACAAGTATCTCCACTCTTCCAGAGCAAGTTTGATAGCCAAGAGCTCTTGATCGCCAATGGCATAGTTGCGCTCAACAGGAGAGAACTTCCGGGAGTAGAAGCCGCAAGGATGTAGATGACCGTCATCAGCTCTTTGAGACAGGACTGCGCCCACTCCAATGGAAGAGGCATCCACCTCAAGGGTGAAGGGCGAATTGGTATCTGGCTGTTTCAAAACCGGAGCTGAGATGAACCTTTGCTTTAACAGATGGAAGGCTTGGATAGCTTCTGTGGACCACTTGGAAGGGTTAGCACCCTTTTTGGTAAGGGCAGTGACAAGCGCCACAATGGTGGAGAAGTCTCGTATAAATTTGCTGTAGTAATTGGCGAATCCTAAGAATCTCTGGACAACCTTGAGGGTTGTAGGTATCGGGCAATCTTGAATAGCTTGCAGTTTCTCAGGGTCCATCTCTAGTCCAGAACCGGATACAATGTAGCCTAGAAACGGAATGGAATTAACTTCAAAGACACATTTTTCCAACTTGCAATAAAGATGATTGGCAAGGAGACGGGACAGAACCTCCTTTACCCAGAAACGATGTTCCTCCAGATCGTTAGGCAAGATGAGGATGTCATCGAGGTAAACCACAACATGACGATAGAGGATGTCTCTGAAGATCTCGTTCACAAAGTGTTGGAAAACGGCTGGAGCGTTACTGAGTCCGAAAGGCATGACGAGGTACTCTTAATGTCAGTCACGGGTGTTAAATGTGGTCTTCCACTCGTCACCCTTACGGATCCGAATGAGGTTGTAGGCGTCCCTCAAATCTAACTTCGTGAAGATAGTTGCACCGCTAACACGGTTGAAGAGTTCGGTAATCAGAGGCAGAGGATACTGGTTCTTTACAGTGATGTCGTTCAGACCTTGGTAATCGATACATGGCCGCAGGCCACCATCTTTCTTCTTTACAAAGAAGAAACCTGTGCCAGCTGGAAAAGAAGAAGGTCGGATAAAGCCCTTTGACAAGTTCTCTTTAATATATTCCTCCATGGAATGAGTCTCTGGTAAAGATAACAGATATGTTCAGCAGTGCCGTAACTAGGCATTTTAGCGCTGTGTACAAGAAACGATAGTGGCGCCCCCCCATGTAAGATAGGGGCAGTGCGCGCCGTAGGTGCGTGAAAAATTTATAGGGGCGTGGCTTCACGGGGTAGGGGCGTGGTCACAAAATAATAGCAATTCATACTACGGTGCACAGTAGTCTACATTATTCAAATTACGCTGCACAGTAGCGCCACTACACCAGGTAGAGCCCCTTTTATACATTACAGCAGACAGCGTCCCCCTTTTTACACATTACTGCAGACAGTCCCCCTTTTTACACATTGCGGCAGCCAGTCCCCCTTTTTACACATTGCGGCAGCCAGGCCCCCTCTTTACACATTGCGGCAGCCAGTCCCCCTTTTTACATATTGCGGCAGCCAGGCCCCCTTTTTACACATTACGGCAGCCAGGCCCCCTTTTTACACATTGCGGCAGCCAGGCCCCCTCTTTACACATTGCAGCAGCCAGGACCCCTTTTTACACGTTACGTCAACCAGAGCCTCTTTACACATTGCGGCAGCCAGTCCCCCTTTTTACACATTGCGGCAGCCAGGCCCCCTTTTTATACATTGCGGCAGCCAGGCCCCCTTTTTACACATTGCGGCAGACAGTGTCCCCCTGAGAGAGAGAGAGAGAGAGAGAGAGAGAGAGGGAGGGATATACTTACTAGAGATGAGCGGGTTCGGTTTCTTTGAATCCGAACCCGCACGAACTTCACTTTTTTTTTCACGGGTCCGAGCGACTCGGATCTTCCCGCCTTGCTCGGTTAACCCGAGCGCGCCCGAACGTCATCATGACGCTGTCGGATTCTCGCGAGACTCGGATTCTATATAAGGAGCCGCGCGTCGCCGCCATTTTCACACGTGCATTGAGATTGATAGGGAGAGGACGTGGCTGGCGTCCTCTCCATTTAGATTAGATTTAGAAGAGAGAGAGAGAGAGAGATTGCTGTGATACTGTAGATTAGAAGAGAGTGCAGAGTGCAGACAGAGTTTAGTGACTGACGACCACAGTGACCAGTGACCACCAGAGACAGTGCAGTTGTTTGTTTTATTTAATATATCCGTTCTCTGCCTGAAAAAAACGATACACAGTCACACAGTGACTCAGTCTGTGTGCACTGCTCAGCCCAGTGTGCTGCACATCAATGTATTGTATATAAAGCTTATAATTGTGGGGGAGACTGGGGAGCACTGCAGGTTGTTATAGCAGGAGCCAGGAGTACATGATAAATAATATTATATTAAAATTAAACAGTGCACACTTTTGCTGCAGGAGTGCCACTGCCAGTGTGACTAGTGGTGACCAGTGCCTGACCACCAGTATATTAGTAGTATTGTATACTATCTCTTTATCAACCAGTCTATATTAGCAGCAGACACAGTACAGTGCGGTAGTTCACGGCTGTGGCTACCTCTGTGTCGGCACTCGGCAGGCAGTCCGTCCATCCATAATTGTATTATAATATATACCACCTAACCGTGGTTTTTTTTTCGTTCTTTATACCGTCGTCATACTAGTTGTTACGAGTATACTACTATCTCTTTATCAACCAGTGTACAGTGCGGTAGTTCACGGCTGTGGCTACCTCTGTGTCGGAACTCGGCAGGCAGTCCGTCCATCCATAATTGTATTATAATATATACCACCTAACCGTGGTTTTTTTTTCGTTCTTTATACCGTCGTCATACTAGTTGTTACGAGTATACTACTATCTCTTTATCAACCAGTGTACAGTGCGGTAGTTCACGGCTGTGGCTACCTCTGTGTCGGCACTCGGCAGGCAGTCCGTCCAACCATAATTGTATTATATACCACCTAACCGTGGTTTTTTTTTCATTCTTTATACCGTCGTCATACTAGTTGTTACGAGTATACTACTATCTCTTTATCAACCAGTGTACAGTGCGGTAGTTCACGGCTGTGGCTACCTCTGTGTCGGCACTCGGCAGGCAGTCCGTCCAACCATAATTGTATTATATACCACCTAACCGTGGTTTTTTTTTCATTCTTTATACCGTCGTCATACTAGTTGTTACGAGTATACTACTATCTCTTTATCAACCAGTGTACAGTGCGGTAGTTCACGGCTGTGGCTACCTCTGTGTCGGCACTCGGCAGCCCGTCCATAATTGTATATACCAGTGACCTAACCGTGGTTTTTTTTTCTTTCTTTATACATACATACTAGTTACGAGTATACTATCTCTTTATCAACCAGTCTATATATTAGCAGCAGACACAGTACAGTGCGGTAGTTCACGGCTGTGGCTACCTCTGTGTCGGCACTCGGCAGCCCGTCCATAATTGTATATACCACCTAACCGTGGTTTTTTTTTCTTTCTTTATACATACATACTAGTTACGAGTATACTATCTCTTTATCAACCAGTCTATATATTAGCAGCAGACACAGTACAGTGCGGTAGTTCACGGCTGTGGCTACCTCTGTGTCGGCACTCCGCAGCCCGTCCATAATTGTATATACCAGTGACCTAACCGTGGTTTTTTTTTCTTTCTTTATACATACATACTAGTTACGAGTATACTATCTCTTTATCAACCAGTCTATATATTAGCAGCAGACACAGTACAGTGCGGTAGTTCACGGCTGTGGCTACCTCTGTGTCGGCACTCGGCAGCCCGTCCATAATTGTATATACCAGTGACCTAACCGTGGTTTTTTTTTCTTTCTTTATACATACATACTAGTTACGAGTATACTATCTCTTTATCAACCAGTCTATATATTAGCAGCAGACACAGTACAGTGCGGTAGTTCACGGCTGTGGCTACCTCTGTGTCGGCACTCGGCAGCCCGTCCATAATTGTATATACCAGTGACCTAACCGTGGTTTTTTTTTCTTTCTTTATACATACATACTAGTTACGAGTATACTATCTCTTTATCAACCAGTCTATATATTAGCAGCAGACACAGTACAGTGCGGTAGTTCACGGCTGTGGCTACCTCTGTGTCGGCACTCGGCAGCCCGTCCATAATTGTATATACCACCTAACCGTGGTTTTTTTTTCTTTCTTTATACATACATACTAGTTACGAGTATACTATCTCTTTATCAACCAGTCTATATATTAGCAGCAGACACAGTACAGTGCGGTAGTTCACGGCTGTGGCTACCTCTGTGTCGGCACTCGGCAGCCCGTCCATAATTGTATATACCAGTGACCTAACCGTGGTTTTTTTTTCTTTCTTTATACATACATACTAGTTACGAGTATACTATCTCTTTATCAACCAGTCTATATATTAGCAGCAGACACAGTACAGTGCGGTAGTTCACGGCTGTGGCTACCTCTGTGTCGGCACTCGGCAGCCCGTCCATAATTGTATACTAGTATCCAATCCATCCATCTGCATTGTTTACCTGAGGTGCCTTTTAGTTGTGCCTATTAAAATATGGAGAACAAAAATGTTGAGGTTCCAAAATTAGGGAAAGATCAAGATCCACTTCCACCTCGTGCTGAAGCTGCTGCCACTAGTCATGGCCGAGACGATGAAATGCCAGCAACGTCGTCTGCCAAGGCCGATGCCCAATGGCATAGTACAGAGCATGTCAAAACCAAAACACCAAATATCAGTAAAAAAAGGACTTCAAAACCTAAAATAAAATTGTCGGAGGAGAAGCGTAAACTTGCCAATATGCCATTTACCACACGGAGTGGCAAGGAACGGCTGAGGCCCTGGCCTATGTTCATGGCTAGTGGTTCAGCTTCACATGAGGATGGAAGCACTCAGCCTCTCGCTAGAAAACTGAAAAGACTCAAGCTGGCAAAAGCACCGCAAAGAACTGTGCGTTCTTTGAAATCCCAAATCCACAAGGAGAGTCCAATTGTGTCGGTTGCGATGCCTGACCTTCCCAACACTGGACGTGAAGAGCATGCGCCTTCCACCATTTGCACGCCCCCTGCAAGTGCTGGAAGGAGCACCCGCAGTCCAGTTCCTGATAGTCAGATTGAAGATGTCAGTGTTGAAGTACACCAGGATGAGGAGGATATGGGTGTTGCTGGCGCTGGGGAGGAAATTGACCAGGAGGATTCTGATGGTGAGGTGGTTTGTTTAAGTCAGGCACCCGGGGAGACACCTGTTGTCCGTGGGAGGAATATGGCCGTTGACATGCCAGGTGAAAATACCAAAAAAATCAGCTCTTCGGTGTGGAGGTATTTCACCAGAAATGCGGACAACAGGTGTCAAGCCGTGTGTTCCCTTTGTCAAGCTGTAATAAGTAGGGGTAAGGACGTTAACCACCTCGGAACATCCTCCCTTATACGTCACCTGCAGCGCATTCATAATAAGTCAGTGACAAGTTCAAAAACTTTGGGTGACAGCGGAAGCAGTCCACTGACCAGTAAATCCCTTCCTCTTGTAACCAAGCTCACGCAAACCACCCCACCAACTCCCTCAGTGTCAATTTCCTCCTTCCCCAGGAATGCCAATAGTCCTGCAGGCCATGTCACTGGCAAGTCTGACGAGTCCTCTCCTGCCTGGGATTCCTCCGATGCATCCTTGCGTGTAACGCCTACTGCTGCTGGCGCTGCTGTTGTTGCCGCTGGGAGTCGATGGTCATCCCAGAGGGGAAGTCGTAAGCCCACTTGTACTACTTCCAGTAAGCAATTGACTGTTCAACAGTCCTTTGCGAGGAAGATGAAATATCACAGCAGTCATCCTACTGCAAAGCGGATAACTGAGTCCTTGACAACTATGTTGGTGTTAGACGTGCGTCCGGTATCCGCCGTTAGTTCACAGGGAACTAGACAATTTATTGAGGCAGTGTGCCCCCGTTACCAAATACCATCTAGGTTCCACTTCTCTAGGCAGGCGATACCGAGAATGTACACGGACGTCAGAAAAAGACTCACCAGTCTCCTAAAAAATGCAGTTGTACCCAATGTCCACTTAACCACGGACATGTGGACAAGTGGAGCAGGGCAGGGTCAGGACTATATGACTGTGACAGCCCACTGGGTAGATGTATGGACTCCCGCCGCAAGAACAGCAGCGGCGGCACCAGTAGCAGCATCTCGCAAACGCCAACTCTTTCCTAGGCAGGCTACGCTTTGTATCACCGCTTTCCAGAATACGCACACAGCTGAAAACCTCTTACGGCAACTGAGGAAGATCATCGCGGAATGGCTTACCCCAATTGGACTCTCCTGTGGATTTGTGGCATCGGACAACGCCAGCAATATTGTGTGTGCATTAAATATGGGCAAATTCCAGCACGTCCCATGTTTTGCACATACCTTGAATTTGGTGGTGCAGAATTTTTTTAAAAACGACAGGGGCGTGCAAGAGATGCTGTCGGTGGCCAGAAAAATTGCGGGACACTTTCGGCGTACAGGCACCACGTACAGAAGACTGGAGCACCACCAAAAACTACTGAACCTGCCCTGCCATCATCTGAAGCAAGAAGTGGTAACGAGGTGGAATTCAACCCTCTATATGCTTCAGAGGTTGGAGGAGCAGCAAAAGGCCATTCAAGCCTATACAATTGAGCACGATATAGGAGATGGAATGCACCTGTCTCAAGTGCAGTGGAGAATGATTTCAACGTTGTGCAAGGTTCTGATGCCCTTTGAACTTGCCACACGTGAAGTCAGTTCAGACACTGCCAGCCTGAGTCAGGTCATTCCCCTCATCAGGCTTTTGCAGAAGAAGCTGGAGGCATTGAAGAAGGAGCTAAAAGGGAGCGATTCCGCTAGGCATGTGGGACTTGTGGATGCAGCCCTTAATTCGCTTAACAAGGATTCATGGGTGGTCAATCTGTTGAAATCAGAGCACTACATTTTGGCCACCGTGCTCGATCCTAGATTTAAAGCCTACCTTGGATCTCTCTTTCCGGCAGACACAGGTCTGCTGGGGTTGAAAGACCTGCTGGTGACAAAATTGTCAAGTCAAGCGGAACGCGACCTGTCAACATCTCCTCCTTCACATTCTCCCGCAACTGGGGGTGCGAGGAAAAGGCTCAGAATTCCGAGCCCACCCGCTGGCGGTGATGCAGGGCAGTCTGGAGCGACTGCTGATGCTGACATCTGGTCCGGACTGAAGGACCTGACAACGATTACGGACATGTCGTCTACTGTCACTGCATATGATTCTCTCAACATTGATAGAATGGTGGAGGATTATATGAGTGACCGCATCCAAGTAGGCACGTCACACAGTCCGTACTTATACTGGCAGGAAAAAGAGGCAATTTGGAGGCCCTTGCACAAACTGGCTTTATTCTACCTAAGTTGCCCTCCCACAAGTGTGTACTCCGAAAGAGTGTTTAGTGCCGCCGCTCACCTTGTCAGCAATCGGCGTACGAGGTTACATCCAGAAAATGTGGAGAAGATGATGTTCATTAAAATGAATTATAATCAATTCCTCCGCGGAGACATTGACCAGCAGCAATTGCCTCCACAATGTACACAGGGAGCTGAGATGGTGGATTCCAGTGGGGACGAATTGATAATCTGTGAGGAGGGGGATGTACACGGTGATATATCGGAGGGTGAAGATGAGGTGGACATCTTGCCTCTGTAGAGCCAGTTTGTGCAAGGAGAGATTAATTGCTTCTTTTTTGGGGGGGGTCCAAACCAACCCGTCATATCAGTCACAGTCGTGTGGCAGACCCTGTCACTGAAATGATGGGTTGGTTAAAGTGTGCATGTCCTGTTTTGTTTATACAACATAAGGGTGGGTGGGAGGGCCCAAGGATAATTCCATCTTGCACCTCTTTTTTCTTTTCTTTTTCTTTGCATCATGTGCTGATTGGGGAGGGTTTTTTGGAAGGGACATCCTGCGTGACACTGCAGTGCCACTCCTAAATGGGCCCGGTGTTTGTGTCGGCCACTAGGGTCGCTAATCTTACTCACACAGTCAGCTACCTCATTGCGCCTCTTTTTTTCTTTGCGTCATGTGCTGTTTGGGGAGGGTTTTTTGGAAGGGACATCCTGCGTGACACTGCAGTGCCACTCCTAGATGGGCCCGGTGTTTGTGTCGGCCACTAGGGTCGCTAATCTTACTCACACAGCTACCTCATTGCGCCTCTTTTTTTCTTTGCGTCATGTGCTGTTTGGGGAGGGTTTTTTGGAAGGGACATCCTGCGTGACACTGCAGTGCCACTCCTAGATGGGCCCGGTGTTTGTGTCGGCCACTAGGGTCGCTAATCTTACTCACACAGCTACCTCATTGCGCCTCTTTTTTTCTTTGCGTCATGTGCTGTTTGGGGAGGGTTTTTTGGAAGGGACATCCTGCGTGACACTGCAGTGCCACTCCTAGATGGGCCCGGTGTTTGTGTCGGCCACTAGGGTCGCTAATCTTACTCACACAGTCAGCTACCTCATTGCGCCTCTTTTTTTCTTTGCGTCATGTGCTGTTTGGGGAGGGTTTTTTGGAAGGGCCATCCTGCGTGACACTGCAGTGCCACTCCTAGATGGGCCCGGTGTTTGTGTCGGCCACTAGGGTCGCTAATCTTACTCACACAGTCAGCTACCTCATTGCGCCTCTTTTTTTCTTTGCGTCATGTGCTGTTTGGGGAGGGTTTTTTGGAAGGGCCATCCTGCGTGACACTGCAGTGCCACTCCTAGATGGGCCCGGTGTTTGTGTCGGCCACTAGGGTCGCTAATCTTACTCACACAGCTACCTCATTGCGCCTCTTTTTTTCTTTGCGTCATGTGCTGTTTGGGGAGGGTTTTTTGGAAGGTACATCCTGCGTGACACTGCAGTGCCACTCCTAGATGGGCCCGGTGTTTGTGTCGGCCACTAGGGTCGCTTATCTTACTCACACAGCGACCTCGGTGCAAATTTTAGGACTAAAAATAATATTGTGAGGTGTGAGGTATTCAGAATAGACTGAAAATGAGTGTAAATTATGGTTTTTGAGGTTAATAATACTTTGGGATCAAAATGACCCCCAAATTCTATGATTTAAGCTGTTTTTTAGTGTTTTTGAAAAAAAACACCCGAATCCAAAACACACCCGAATCCGACAAAAAAAATTCGGTGAGGTTTTGCCAAAACGCGTTCGAACCCAAAACACGGCCGCGGAACCGAACCCAAAACCAAAACACAAAACCCGAAAAATTTCAGGCGCTCATCTCTAATACTTACCTTCTCCCCGCTGACAGGCTCCTCGTGCTGGCATCTCCCTCTCGGTGCAGGCAGTGAGGTGAGAAGGAGGAGGAGGGAGGGGGACTGGAGCCGCAGCAGCGCTATTTGATTGGTAGTAAGCACCGCTGCAGCATCCCCCTCTCCTTCCGTATTGGTTGCCTGGCGCTGCTGTGGATGCTGGGATGAAGGAACCGCATCCTAGCATCCACAGCAGCGCCGGGCAGCCAATACAGAAGGAGAGGGGGATGCTGCAGCGGCGCTTACTACCAATCAAATAGCGCTGCTGCGGCTCCCTGCTCCCCCTCCCTCCTCCTCCTTGAACGCTGGCCGGCGCTAGTCTCTTCTCCCTCCAGCGCGGCGCACAGCGCACACAGCAGCCAGAGGCGGCATGTAATGAGTCAATTTGACTCATTACATGCCGCTGGCCGTTGCGCCCTCAGGGCAACTGCGCTGTGTGCCAAGCCCACTTGGCACACACGTAGTTACGGCCCTGATGTTCAGCTTTGAGGTGGAACCTTCCCCGGAATGAGGTCGATAGGGCAATCCCAATACCTATGAGGGGGAAGGATATCGGCAGAAGTTTTGCTGAACACATCAGTGTAATCTTGATACGGAGGAGGTGGAACGTCAGAAGACTTGGAGGATGAAGAACAAACAGGAAGCACTTTGGAAAGACAGGTCTTGGAGCAGGAGGGACCCCATGCCATGATATGGGTCGTCCTCCAATCAATCTGGGGGTTATGTAAATGAAGCCATGGAAGGCCCAAAACCACAGGATGAGTGTCCTTTGAAATCACCAAAAAGGAAATTAGTTCTGAATGAAGAGCTCCTACCTTCAGACGGACAGGTAGAGTCTTAGTGGAAATGACTGCATCGGAAATCCTACTGCCATCCACGGCAGTCAAGGATATGGAAGACGAAAGTCTCTCGGTGGGTAGGGACCACCGCTTGACGTATTCTTCAGTCATAAAGTTCCCAGCCGCTCCAGAGTCTAACAGAGCAATAATGTTCCTATTGCGATGGGCCACTTGGAGCGAGACTGGGAGGTTACAATCACTTGAAGATGGAGAGGAGGGCATTACTCCTAGCCAACCCTCTCCTTGGCGGGCTAGGACTTGGAGTTTCCCGGATGCTTGGGACAGGCATTAATAATGTGAGATGGTGCAGCACAATATAGACAAAGGCGCTCAGAAAGACGTCTTCTACGCTCTGCCGGAGATAGACGAGAGTGACCTAACTGCATGGGTTCGTCCTTGGGCGGAGATGGTTGACGAGGAGGAGGAGCAGTAGAAGACTTGGGAAATGATGACCTTCCTCGTTCAATTGCCCTTTCACGGAACCTTAGGTCGACTTTGGTACACAGAGATATGAGCTCATTTAACTTTGGAGGCAAATCTCTGGTAGCGAGCTCGTCCTTGATACGTTCAGATAGGCCATGCCAAAAGGCTTCATACAAAGCGTCATCGTTCCATGACAGTTCTGATGCCAGAAACTGGAACTGTATTAGATATTGCCCAACAGTTCGTGTCCCCTGGCATAATCAGAGAATCTCTGAAGAGGCTGAGGTTACACGGCCTGGCTCATCGAAGATGTGCCTGAATGTTGCCACAAAGTCTGTGTAGGAGGACAGCATAGTATCCGATCTCTCCCATAAGGGTGATGCCCAGTCAAGGGAGGAGCCACTGATGAAGGAAATGATGTAGGCAACCTTGGTGTGGTCAGTTGGGAATCTGCCAGGCTGTAACTCGAAATGAATTTCACACTGGTTGAGGAATCCCCTACAGGCTTTTGGGGACCCCGTCAAATTTTGCTGGAGTCGATAAATGGAGACATGGAGCAGAAATAGGTATGGTGGGTGGGGTTACCACCATAGGTACTGCAGTCGGCACACCGGATGCCCCTGAACCACAGAGGGTCGTTTGGATCCCATCCAGCCAAGAGGAGAGATCCTGGAGACAGCGAATAACATGGCCCTATGCAGACTCCTGATGTTCAAGTCGGTCTGCCAGTTCTTGCATCGGCCTGGCCGGATTCATTAGGTCAGTGCTTACTGTCACAACTGAAGACTGGAGCTGATGGGAGGAAGCCTCAGTTGCAGGGGCTGAGGTATAATTAAACCTGGGTGGTAGTATGGGACTCTTAGACATACAGTATCCCAGCCCGAAGGCGTGACCACGACAACAGGAGTAAGGTTAAAAGTTTTATTCAAGCACTGTTCAGGTGGTACATCAACAGCAACGTCAGATATGGTAAAAGGATATGCAATACACAGTTCCTGTAAATACAACAGAGATGCAGATGGTACTGGGTGTGGTAATGATAGGTATCCGTCTAGGAAGACTTAAGAGATGGAATGTCCTTAACCGACACCCAGGTGCTGAGTGGTGGAATGAGTACAGGAACTGACCAGCAGGTGGTCCTCTGAAAGCTGGTTGTATTGACTGACAGGAGAGTTAGTTGCTGGGTAGGCCGGGTGGAACCGGACTGAATGATGAGATGAACTGGAGTGCTTGATGATCCAATGTAGCAGGAGAATCGCTAGATGCACTGGTGATGCTAGAGATCGTTGGAATTAAGAAGACGGTGACAGAGCACCGATGATTGCTGGCATTCGATGGTGGAGCACCGATGATTGCTGGTATTCGATGGCGGAGCACAGATGATTGCTGGTATTCCATGACGGAGCACCGATGAGGTCTGAAGGCCGAACACCGCTGGAAGCTTGCCGCTGGAAGCCAGTGTTTGGGCACTGCCAATTGTCAATGTAAGGACACTGCAGAGTCAGGCTGCACGGCTTGAAGTTAAACTGGTGCGAGTCTCTAGTTGAGTTGGAAGTAGGAGCTGGAATACCTGAAATAGCAAACAACCACAAGCAAGGAGACTGGTAACACTGGGTTTACAACCAAAGCATTGACAACTTCCTGGTTACGGAACAGGACCGTTATACTAGAGATGTGCACCGGAAATTTTTCGGGTTTTGTGTTTTGGTTTCGGATTCGGTTCCGTGGCCGTGTTTTGGATTCGGACGCGTTTTGGCAAAACCTCCCTGAAAATTTTTTGTCGGATTCGGGTGTGTTTTATATTCGGGTGTTTTTATTCAAAAAACCCTCAAAAACAGCTTAAATCATAGAATTTGGGGGTAATTTTGATCCTATAGTATTATTAACCTCAATAACCACAATTTCCACTCATTTCCAGTCTATTCTGAACACCTCACACCTCACAATACTATTTTTAGTCCTAAAATTTGCACCGAGGTCGCTGGATGACTAAGCAAAGTGACCCAAGAGGGCAGCATAAACACCTGTCCCATCTAGGAGTGGCACTGCAGTGTCAGACAGGATGGCACTTAAAAGAATTGGCCCCAAACAGCACATGACAGTGGCAAATGCAGGATTTGTAGAGGGGGGTTGCCAAATGCAGTCCACAATCTCCGGGAGTCAGGGAGAGCGGCAGAAAAACCTAGTAACGACCCTGGACTTTAATTTAAATATTGGTCTTTTTATGCACTGGATACTGTATGGAATACAGTATTAATATTTAACACTATACATTGTATAGGCTGTAACAAACATATATAAATAATATAATTAAGATAAGTGGTCAGTAAAAGGTTAAACATTCCATAATAAATAAATAAATAAATAAATACACAAACATAATAGAACCAGTAGGAAACAGAACTGCACTTTCTAAGCACACATTCTCCTACCTCATGGTAAGGCTCCTGTCTCTTCTTCCTTGCAGCTACTCTCTGGTCCAGTAAACTGATTGAGGAGTCAGACACACACACACACACACACACACACACACACACACACACACACACACACACACACAGCAAACTTGGTAGAAGCTGCTACCACTGGGCATGTGCAGCAGCTCTGCTCTATCTCTTACACTGCAGGATGTAGCGGCAGCTCTAGAAAATGTATTATATACTATTGCTATTGTTGTCATAATTTGAGCCACTTGCCAAGAGGAGGGGGGTTTCCGGGCAACCGGAAACCACCCCTGCATTTGCCTATGCATGATGCAAAGAAAAGAGAAAAAGAGGTGCACTGTGGTCGCTGGATGGCTAAGCTAAGCGACACAAACACCTCAATATCACAGGAATTATTCGTTCTAATCAATGGTATTATTGGTCCAAATCACTGGAAGAAAATGACAAAATCACTGGAATTATTCATTTTAATCAATGATATTATTGGTCCAAATCACTAGAAGAAAATTACAAAATCACTGGAATTATTTGTTCTAATCAATGGTATTATTGGTCCAAATCACTGGAAGAAAATGACAAAATCACTGGAATTATTCGTTCTAATCAATGGTATTATTGGTCCAAATCAATGGAAGAAAATGACACAATCACTGGAATTATTCGTTCTAATCAATGGTATTATTGGTCCAAATTACTGGAAGAAAATGACAAAATCACTGGAATTATTTGTTCTAATCAATGGTATTATTGGTCCAAATCACTGGAAGAAAATGACAAAATCACTGGAATTATTCGTTCTAATCAATGGTATTACTGGTCCAAATCACTGGAAGAAAATGACAAAATCACTGGAATTATTCGTTCTAATCAATGGTATTATTGGTCCAAATCACTGGAAGAAAATGACAAAATCACTGGAATTATTCGTTCTAATCAATGATATTATTGGTCCAAATCACTGGAAGAAAATGGAATGGATGGATACTTGCAGTGACACAGAACTGCAAGATACAGCAATGGCCTACTGTACACAACTATATACTGTTGGGTCACCAAAATGCTGCACTGTAATACTATATATACTGCTCACAAAAATGCTGCACAGATATGGAATGGAAACTTGCAGTGACACAGAGCTGCAAGATACAGCAATGGCCTACTGTACACAACTATATACTGTTGGGTCACCAAAATGCTGCACTGTAATACTATATACTGCTCACAAAAATGCAGCACAGATATGGAATGGATACTTGCAGTGACACAGAACTGCAAGATACAGCAATGGCCTACTGTACACAACTATATACTGTTGGGTCACCAAAATGCTGCACTGTAATACTATATACTGCTCACAAAAATGCAGCACAGATATGGAATGGATACTTGCAGTGACACAGAACTGCAAGATACAGCAATGGCCTACTGTACACAACTATATACTGTTGGGTCACCAAAATACTGCACTGTAATACTATATACTGCTCACAAAAATGCTGCACAGATATGGAATGGATACGTGCAGTGACACAGAGCTGCAAGATACAGCAATGGCCTACTGTACACAACTATATACTGTTGGGTCACCAAAATGCTGCACTGTAATACTATATATACTGCTCACAAAAATGCTGCACAGATATGGAATGGATACTTGCAGTGACACAGAGCTGTAAGATACAGCAATGGCCTACTGTACACAACTATATACTGTTGGGTCACCAAAATGCTGCACTGTAATACTATATATACTGCTTACAAAAATGCTGCACAGATATGGAATGGATACTTGCAGTGACACAGAACTGCAAGATACAGCAATGGCCTACTGTACACAACTATATACTGTTGGGTCACCAAAATGCTGCACTGTAATACTATATACTGCTCACATAAATGCTGCACAGATATGGAATGGATACTTGCAGTGACACAGAGCTGCGAGATACAGCATTGGCCTACTGTACTGTACTACTATAAGAATAATGAATTATATACTGGTGGTCCCCAGTCCCCACAATAAAGCACACTGAGCACAGATATGGAGCATTTTCCTGCAGAGAACGTAGATATTTTAAGCACACTGAGCACAGATATTTGCAGCACACTGAGCACAGATATTTGCAGCACACTGAGCACAGATTACGGAGCTTTTCAGGGAGAGAACGCAGCCACGTCCTCTCCGTTCAATCTCCAATGTACGAGTGAAAATGGCGGCGACGCGCGGCTCTTTATATAGAATTTGAATCTCGCGAGAATCCGACAGCGGGATGATGACGTTCCTCCTCGTTCGGGTTAACCGAGCAAGGCGGGAAGATCCAAGGCTGCCTCGGAACTGTGTAAAATGGGTGAAGTTCGGGGGGTTCGGATCTCGAGGAACCGAACCCGCTCATCTCTACTTCATACCTGCAGCATTGCAGGGATTGGATGGTCAATCAGGCAGAGTCCAGCCGTGCAGCGGATTGGTGGAGATAGTGTCATGTGACCGAAATCAACATGGCTGCGCCCATAGTAGCATTTGGAGGGAAATCTAGCTTGTTGAACCATGTGAGGAATTACAGTAATGGCGGCGGAAGCCGCGGAGGACAGTGGATGCCAACTTGCACACTTGATTCACTGAGATGGCGGCAGAGGCCGCAGCAGGCAGGAGACGCCATGCAGACTTGTTTGCACATTTGAATCATAGAGACGGCGGCAGAAGCCGCAGCGGGCAGGGGACGCCACACAGGCCCATCTGAGTACTGGAAGTGCAGAGATGGTGGCAGAGGCCGTGGAGGGCTGGAAACGCCATTCTAACTTCATGAGTTCACTGTGACAGCGCCTGCGGAGTGACGGAGAGGAGATGCGAAGTGAGGATGTCAGCAGCACGACTGAGACCCGGCCCTGGAACGCTGAGCCAGCCTCAGGAGACACCTGGAAGGTAGATAATGGCGTCCAGTAACCCGGATTGTGACAAAAATAAATGTATACTGGCCCTATATGCTGTAAAAATACAGGGGTGCAGTGAAAATAAATGTACATTGGCCTTGTCTTGTATGCTGTAAAATTACAGGGGTGTTGTGAATTACAGGGGTGTTGGCACTGTCCGTGGTTGCGATGTCTAGGCCTGACCTCCACAACACTGTATGGGAAGAGGAGGCTCCTACCACCATTTTCACACCCCTTCCAAGTGCTAGGAGGAGCACCGCCAGTTGCTGATATTGAGATTGAGGATGTCACTGTAGAAGTACACTAGGATGAGGAGGGTATGGGTGTAGCTGGCGCTGCAGGTGAAGCTGACAATGAGGATTTTGATGGGGATGTGGTTTGTTTGAATAAGGCACCAGTGGAGACAGTTGTTGGCCATAGGATGAAAAGCCCATTGTCATGCTTTGGCAAAATATCAAAAAAGCCACCCCTTCGGTGTGGAATTATTTCTCCACAAATCGGGACAACAGGTGTGAAGCCATCTGTTGCCTTTGTCAATCCATAATAACATTAACCACCTAGGAACATACTCCCTTCTACGTCACCTGCAGAACATTCATCATAAGTCATTGTCAAGTTCAGAAACTGTGGGTAATAGCATAAGCAGTCCACTGACACCTAAATGATGTGGTTTTGTTTGAATATTATTTCTCTGTGAGGATGAGGATGTAAACAGTGAAGGGGGGTTGAATCTGAGGATGAGGATGACATCTTTAAACTGTAGAGCCAGTTTGTGCAAGGAGAGATTAATTGCTTTTTTTTTTGTGGGGGCCCAAACAAACCAATCATTTCAGCCACAGTCGTGTGGCAGACCCTGTCGCTGAAATGATTGGTTTGTGAAAGTGTGCATGTCCTATTTATACAACATAAGGGTGCGTGTGAGGGCCCAAGGACAATTCCATCTTGCACGTCTTTTCTTTGCCACATCATTCAGGTGTGCTGCCCTATATGGAGTGCTGCCCCTCTGCCATATCATTCTAGGGGTGCTGCCCCACTGCCATCTAAGTCCAAGGGAGCTGTTGCCTGTCTGCTGTGCTGTGTAATTCTCCACGGGTGCTGCCTATGCTGTATAAATACAGGGGTGATGCTGTACTTGACTCTAGGTTTAAATGAAAGCCTACAGCAGATATGAAACAAGATTCAATATCACAAACAGATTTGTGAAAACTAGTCGCAATGGTGGAAATGGAAATTGCCAAAGTGTTTTTAAATAAAGTGGGGAGAGACCACATTTGTGGCCAAAGTCAGTGTGACTCAGTAGAGACTGAATCATAATCCAGCACAACTGTTGGAGAGGTAAAAGTGAGATTTTCTGCCGTAGAATTAGAGAGAGGTTTTCTCAATTATTTCATGTTAGGGACTCACTCAAATGAACGGCTCCAATTAGTCAACCTTAATTTTGATTTATTATTGATGTTCCACTATTTGGGATTATTTATTTAGAAGATGCACATTTGTAGTACAGGGATCTTCTTTTCCTTAGGGCTGCGTAGGTTTATCGCAAGACCTTGCAGTGTTAGATAAAACAGAGTTTCAGTGATCCTGCATTGCATCAGCTTTCCATTGCACTGCAGCACTAGATGGGCCAGGAGCTCCTGTGAGACCCAAACAGTTACTGAATAAGGCCCAGTATGGAGTCTCATGGGGGTAAATTTACTAAAATGGGAGTTCTATTTAAGATGGGATGTTGCCCATAGCAACCAATCAGATTCCAGGTATTATCTTCTAGATGGTGCTAGATAAATGAGAAGTAGAAGCTGATTGGTTGCTATGGGCAACATCCCATCTGAAATAGAACTCCCATCTTAGTAAATTTACCCCATGGTGGTTTACAGCCAGGAAGATGCCTGGCTTGCCAGGCTGAGGCATCCTGTGGGCACAAATGTTAGCATTGCTTCCTACCACTGTCCTACTTATATTATGAAATGAGTTTGAACTGTAGAGTGGTAAACTCCACTAGGGCAGGGGCTCAATAACAAAATATTTAGTGCACAGTCGTGCTTAGTACTGTACCCAACCCACTCAAACTCAACTTGCCCCATCCGTGGCTGCTGTGGGGACTCAGGAGGGGCTGCTAAAACATCTAAGGGGCTGCTTTATTTAAAAATTAAATATGAATATAGGCATCTGCCACAAAATATGTAAATAAAAATGCAATAAAAAAATGGGAAAAAAAGAAATCCACGAGATGTTCACAAAATAAGTCTCCAGACTCCGTGGAGGGGAAAATATCCAATCTTGAGCCTGTGTTATAAACCAGTTTATTTTCATCCCAGCATTAAATCAGAGATTATCTTAATCCCTTAAAATGGAGGAGGGGGTACAATTTTAGTAGTTTTTCATTTTGTCCAGTAATGTGGGAATTATATATTTGCTTGGTTGAAGTCCTTTCTGTTCCACACCAACATAGGAGTGGAGGTGAAAGCCTGTGTTCCTAATTGCATGTGCCTCTCTAATTTTTAATCACGTTCTTGACACTGTCCTCTTACTCTTGCTTCTTCTCCTAATGTATAAAGTCATCAAATATGGAGGTGGTATGTTCGTAGCTAGCTATGATTCGGAGAACTTGGCAATCTTTTTCCAGCGGGACCACCTGTCGCTGAAATGATGGGTTTATTAAACTGTGCATGTCCTGCTTAAACAACATAAGGATGGGTGGGAGGGCACAAGGACAATTCCATCTTGCACCTCTTTTGTTTCCTTTGCATGATGTGCTCTTTAGGGCCTAGTTTTTAAAATTGACATCCTGTCTGCCACTGCAGTGCCACTGCTAGATGGGCCAGGTGTTTGTGCCGCCCACTTGTGTCGCTTAGCTTAGTCATCCAGCTACAGTACCTCGGTGCAACCTTTTGGCCTAAACACAATATTGTGAGATGTTCAGAATAGACTGGAAATGAGTGGAAATTAATGTTATTGTAATTATCCAGATCCAAAACTCAGAAAGGTGGTTTTGGCAAATCCAATCCAGATCCAAAACACGAGCGGGATCCAAAGCCAAAACCAAAACACAAAACACAAAAAGTGTCCGCTGCACATTGGTTTTCATGTCTGGATCCACGCTCATGTTTTGGTTTTTGATCTGTATGATTTTTGAAAAAAAAAAACGTAAAAAAAGCTAAAATCACAAATATTGAGGGTAATTTTGATCCTATGGTTTTATAAACCTCAATAAAATGAATTTCCACTAATTTTCAGTCAATTCTGAACACTTCACAATATTGTTTTTAGGCCAAAAGGTTGCACCGAGGTCGCTGGATGACTAAGCTAAGCGACACAATTGGGTGGCATAAACACCTGGGCCATCTAGGAGTGGCACTGCAGTGGCAGACAGGATGGCAGTTTTAAAAAAATAGGCCCCAAAGAGCACATCATGCTAGGGAGAAAAAAAGAGGAGCACCGAGGTCTCTGGGTGACTAAGCTAAGCGACATAAGTGTGCAGCACAAATACCTAGCCCATCTAGGAGTGGCACTGCAGTGGCAGACAGGATGGCAGATTTAAAAAGTAGGCCCCAAACAGCACATAATGCAATGAAAAAAAAAAAAGAGGTGCAACAAGGTCGCTGGGTGACTAAGCTGAGCAACAGGCGTATGCGGCACAAACAACTGGCCCATCTACAGATGTAGCCACCTTTATCTTGAGTGGCCGCGGCGTTTGTCCCGTTCGACCATACGCAGCGTACTGTGGCGTAGCGAGGCGCGCCTAGCCACAGAGAGGCTATCTAATCGCACGGAGACAGACATTTGACGTTTGGCGTTACCTTTACGTGTAATACCTGCGATCAGCCACCAGATGTCGCTTTTTACAATCACCACTGCGCATGCGTGTGGTCTCCCGTAAAATACAATACTGACATACATAATAAGGACTACTTTACTAAGGCGTCTCATTACGCTGCATACAGTAAATACTGTACTCATTACGCTGCATTATTTAATACAGTACTGTATATACAGTACGACACCGACGCAAATACAGTAGTACAGCATACAGTATATGATCCATCTACAATACTTTATGAATACTGTATGTGAGCGTCCAAGTCCCGCAGACAAAACACAGTACTGTAAAACCAGTAGTGTACACTGTCGCAAATGGATGTGTGTTACAAGTTCACTATTGCCTCTCAAGATTAGGAATTTTCTACAGTATGTTATCGTCCTAATCCCGTAGCCATTACAGCATAATCAAAACCAACGGATTTTATATTTTTTTTAAAGTGAATGTCACGGGAACACATTAAAAATAAGGTTGGCACTTCCTTCCCATTGGTGTTGGTTTACAGTATGCCGTAGTGTACTCGGACGCTCATGTAATTGCATTTCAAAGGCACAGTATTTTCCATCGTCTCCCCCCTACCCCCATCACCCTTCCCCCCTGGGGGCCTGCACAGGGAGGAAATTCAGGTCCTGTGCAATACACAAACGCTGAAGATCTACAGTACTGTTTTGCTCAGTTGGTAGCGTCAGAATACACTCATTTCATTCCCGCTGTTTAGGTGCATTTAGCGTAAAGAATCGCTCCTGCAGATGTACTTTGATTTATGTGAAATCTGTGTGCATCCTTCCATTGACTGTCTTACAGTGTAAATAAAAGAATACAGTGCATTATTACAGAAAAAAAAAAAAAAAAAAGAAAGAAAGCACATCAGGTCTCGAACCCTGGACCCCCAGCGAGGGAGGTGGGAGCCTTCACCCCTAGCCCACGACGCCTCATGAGAGATTTCCAATTTCATGTGTGAAAGTACTGCAAACAGCGGCCGGCCCCCGCCCCATTGCTGTTGGTTTATGCCTTAGAGGACTCGGACGCTCGCATTTGTAAAGCACGGTGTTTTCCTCCGCCTCCGGCTAGCCTGCTGCCCTTCCCCCATGGGAGCCTGCACAGATCATGCAGTAGACAGGGAGGGAATGCAAATGCTGGTCATGTGCAATACACAAACGCCCACTGTAGTACTGTTTTGCTCACTTACAGTACTGTACTGTAGGTTGCATTTAGCGTAAAGAATCGCTCCTGCAGATGTACTTTGATTTACTGTACAGTATGTGAAACCTGTGTGCATCCTTCCATTGGATGTACTGTATTGGAGAGAATTTTTTTTTTTTTAAAGTGAATGTCACGGGAACACATTAAAAATAAGGTTGGCACTTCCTTCCCATTGGTGTTGGTTTACAGTATGCCGTAGTGTACTCGGACGCTCATGTAATTGCATTTCAAAGGCACAGTATTTTCCATCGTCTCCCCCCTACCCCCATCACCCTTCCCCCCTGGGGGCCTGCACAGGGAGGAAATTCAGGTCCTGTGCAATACACAAACGCTGAAGATCTACAGAACTGTTTTGCTCAGTTGGTAGCGTCAGAATACACTCATTTCATTCCCGCTGTTTAGGTGCATTTAGCGTAAAGAATCGCTCCTGCAGATGTACTTTGATTTATGTGAAATCTGTGTGCATCCTTCCATTGACTGTCTTACAGTGTAAATAAAAGAATACAGTGCATTATTACAGAAAAAAAAAAAAAAAAAAGAAAGAAAGCACATCAGGTCTCGAACCCTGGACCCCCAGCGAGGGAGGTGGGAGCCTTCACCCCTAGCCCACGACGCCTCATGAGAGATTTCCAATTTCATGTGTGAAAGTACTGCAAACAGCGGCCGGCCCCCGCCCCATTGCTGTTGGTTTATGCCTTAGAGGACTCGGACGCTCGCATTTGTAAAGCACGGTGTTTTCCTCCGCCTCCGGCTAGCCCTCCATTCCCATTATGCATTAGCGAACTCAGACGCTCATATATTTTAAAAGCACGGTGTTTATACATTGTACTGTACATTCTTCCTTTTACACAATTACTGTAGTTGCGTCTCCATACACATACTGTAGGAGTGGCATTGCAGTGGCAGACAGGAAGGCAGTTTTAAAAACTAGGCCCCAAGGAGAATTTTCCAGATAACAGAATACCTGTTATCCAGATGGCCCCAAGGGTCCACCTCGTCGGCCGGGGGGGTCCTCAGCGGGCCTGGCATGTCGGCTGGGGGTCCGTGGCAGGTCCGCCACATCGGCGGGAAGGTCCAGCGTGTCCACAGCAGGTGATGGTGAGGGAATGGCTGCAAAGCTACTCCCCCCACCTGTCTTTGATTGGCCATGAACTCCATTGGTGCCATGACGCTGGCCGCTTCATGACATCACTACAGAGCTAAAATATTCAGTTTTTCAAGATATTTTGGTTGTCGGGTAACAGATACCGGACTTGTGTGTGTGTGTGTGTGTGTGTGTGTGTGTGTGTGTGTGTGTGTGTGTGTGTGTGTGTGTGTGTGAATGTATGTATGTATATATTATATTTTTATATATATATATATATATATATATATATATATATATATGAATATCACCACATCATGAGGCTCCAGCTGGGGCTATGTTGTGGATGAGACCAGCACTCCAAAATAGTCAAACAGTTTGTGCCATTTATTGTGCAAATTCAGCAATAATGTACCATCACAAGCGGGTTTGTCTGTGCAAATTCAGCAGTTTTGTAAACATCATTCAGATATATTCAAAGTATCTCACATATCCTGTTAGTGCTGGGGATCCAAATCCTACCCAGCCTGATCTCCCAACAGCTGTTTCGGCTGTCGCCGTCGTCAGGGGAGTATTGGCGACAGCCGAAACAGCTGTTGGGAGATCAGGCTGGGTAGGATTTGGATCCCCAGCACTAACAGGATATGTGAGATACTTTGAATATATCTGAATGATGTTTACAAAACTGCTGAATTTGCACAGACAAACCCGCTTGTGATGGTACATTATTGCTGAATTTGCACAATAAATGGCACAAACTGTTTGACTATTTTGGAGTGCTGGTCTCATCCACAACATAGCCCCAGCTGGAGCCTCATGATGTGGTGATATTCGTATTGAAAAGTTTCTGACCGAGCACCCTCTTGAAAATTCTCGGTGTTGTGCGGCCCACGCTGTCTATTATATATATATATATATATATATATAGCTAAGAAAGTTCTGGCGGCACTCAAAGGTCTTGTAATGTTAGAAGAATAAAGGCACTAATGCCTATAGCACATCAGCGTTTCAGTTTTATTACAAAAACTTTCGTCAGGATATAGCATAAAGAAACTCACATACCTTTATAGATAAAATCACCCTCAGTGCTGACTCGTGGTCCCGGGTCCACGGCCGGGGTAGATGAAGTCACATCCATCACGAGGGGTGTTGAACACACACCACATGCCCGTCGCCCGTTGCCTGGAGACCTGTACACAAACACAAACGGTGCATAAACCCACAATATTCTAAACACCTAAAAGATGTACGGAGAACAATCAAAACATATATGAGCACAATATATTAAGACAGTGAGGTGTACCACCTACTTGAAACTCTATAATAATAAATCATGCTAAAGCCTTCAGCCTATTTAGCTTCCGACACTAAGCAATATTGCCGCATACCTAGAATGCGTGTGTATAATAAAACAATAGCTCTGTAAAGCATTTGAGAAAAGTGACATAATAGTATCGGACATCAAATACTAAGATAACCTGCTATGTAGAGAAAGAAGCCCCATCTAAAGTATATGTCACAAACGTATGATCACTGTACACATCATATATCCCTAACTGGGAAAACGGACAAATACGACTCCTGAGGCGTCCTCAGGTAAAGGCAGCACCGGTCGGCAAATAGCTGAAATGTCCAAAGTCAATTCATTTACATACTCAAACCGAAGGTCCAAGTTTTGCACAAAAGTCAAATGAGCCTGTACAGGATCATAAGTAGCAGTTCCATGATATATGTTCATTAAGTCCCGCAGGGGACACTGTGTTTAGTCTATGGATCCAGCATGTTTCTAAACGTAACAAATTCTTGCCTCTGTCGCCCCCTCTAATATTGATCGGGACGTGGTCAATGATTTTATATTTGAGAGTAGACAAATTGTGCTGGAAATCTTTAAAATGTCTTGCAACTGGTTGGTCCTGATTACCTCCTTCAAGTGATTGTCTGATGGCCATTCTGTGTTTGGCCATCCTCTCCTTAAACATGCAGGTGGTCTTGCCTACATAAAACAGACCACAAGGGCATCTGATATATTAAATTACAAATTTTGTAGTGCAGGTTAATACATGTTTAATGGGTATACGGACACCAGTGTCTGGATGATAAAAGTCTTTTCCAGTTTCCATATAGCTGCAGGTTGTGCAGCCTGTACATTTGTAACAACCTGGCTTGCGAGTAAGAAAATGAGACTGTCTAGTGGGAGAAAAACCAGAAATATCGTTTTTGACTAATAAGTCCTTAAGGTTCTTGTTCCTGGTGAAACTCAGAAGAATTCTGGTTTTCTTGGCAAATTTGAGATCTGGATCTAAAGCTACAATCGGCCAAAGTTCTTTGGCTTTTTTGGTGATAATGGTGCTTAAAGGATGATATTCCTGCACAAACACTTGTTTGTTGTGTAATGCGGGTTTGGACTCTGCTGGTGCAAGAAGCTGAGTTCTGGGCATAGCTAGTGCTTTCTTTTTGGCAAGCTGTAAATCTGCGTATTTGTACCCCCGTTGGAGAAATTGTACAATCATCATGTCAATATCAGTTACAGTTTTTTCATACGTGTCCGAAATTCTGCAGACACGAAGAAACTGTGAGTAAGGCAGACCTCTAATACAAGCCGGCGGGTGTTGGCTTTGTGCGTGTAGATTAGTATTTCTATCTGTCACTTTTTTATAGAGACATGTGTGTAGGTGGCCTTGCTCCAAAGAGATATTGACATCTAGATAATGCACTTGTGTATCACTGATGTCCCATGTGAATTTAATGGTGGAATCAAGGGTGTTGATCTTAGATAGCTGTATCTCTAACTGCTGTTTGGAGCCTGTCCAAATGAGCAGAAGGTCATCAATATAGCGAGTGATCCAAAGTAGATCACCCGATATATAGCTGTTGGAAAGAATCAATTCATGTTCAATTTTGAACATATAGATATTAGCAAATGACGGAGCTACGCAAAAACCCATTGCGCAGCCCCGCCGTTGGCGATACCATTTACCATTGAATAGAAAATAATTTCGTTTCAAGGTATGATTGAGTAATGTAAGAAAAAAAGTCAGATCGGGCCCCCTGTATGCAGAATTATCTGTGAGGAATGCCTTCACAGATTGAATGCCTTCATCATGTGGAATGTAAGTGTAGAGAGATACTACATCTAACGTACATAATAAGCTGTTGTCTGGGACCGGTGAGATGGATACAAGCTTATTGATTAGAGTAGTGGTGTCTTTTAGAAACATATTATGTGTTTGTATCAGTGGCTGCAAGTAAGAATCAAGATATTGAGAGATTTTGTAGTAGATAGAATCTCTTGCCGCTATAATAGGACGTCCCGGGGGACGTTGTGGATTTTTTTGTAATTTGGGTATGGTGTATAGTACAGGTGAAACAGGATTATCTTGAATCAGATGATGACTTACTTGTTCAGAAATGATACCGTTGGAAGCTGCTTGTGTCAAGATGGTTTCTAATTCACCTTTGTAAAGCTGGGTGGGATCATCAGGCAATTCTTCGACAACATTTACATCCTGTAACTGCGAGTAGATCTCTTGTTTATAGTCTGGCAGGTTTTGTAGTACAATGCCACCTCCTTTGTCGGTTGTACATATAACTAATTCTTTATCCCTTCTGAGGTCATGCAGTGCCTGTCGTTCAGCATGCGAGAGGTTGTTGACTATTAAACATGTACCTATTAAACATGTATTAACCTGCACTACAAAATTTGTAATTTACTATATCAGATGCCCTTGTGGTCTGTTTTATGTAGGCAAGACCACCTGCATGTTTAAGGAGAGGATGGCCACACACAGAATGGCCATCAGACAATCACTTGAAGGAGGTAATCAGGACCAACCAGTTGCAAGACATTTTAAAGATTTCCAGCACAATTTGTCTACTCTCAAATATAAAATCATTGACCACGTCCCGATCAATATTAGAGGGGGCGACAGAGGCAAGAATTTGTTACGTTTAGAAACACGCTGGATCCATAGACTAAACAGAGTGTCCCCTGCGGGACTTAATGAACATATATCATGGAACTGCTACTTATGAAACTGTACAGACTCATTTGACTTTTGTGCAAAACTTAGACCTTCGGTTTGAGTATGTAAATTAATTGACTTTGGACATTTCAGCTATTTGCCGACCAGCACTGCGTTTACCTGAAGACGCCTCAGGAGTCGTATTTGTCCGTTTTCCAAGTTAGGGATATATGATGTGTACAGTGACCATACCGTTTGTGACATATACTTAAGATTGGGCTTCTTTCTCTACATAGCAGGTTATCTTAGTGTTTGATGTCCAATACTATTATGTCACTTTTCTCAAATGCTTTACAGAGCTATCGTTTTATTATACACACGTATTCTAGGTATGCAGCAATATTGCTTAGTGTCGGAAGATAAATAGGCTGAAGGCTTTAGCATGATTTATTATTATAGCGTTTCAAGTAGGTGGTTCACCTCACTGTCTTAATATATTGTGCTCGTATATGTTTTGATTGTTCTCCGTACATCTTTTAGGTGTTTAGAATATTGTGGGTTTATGCACCGTTTGTGTTTGTGTACAGGTCTCCAGACAACGGCCGACGGGCGTGTGGTGTGTGCTCAGCAACCGTCGCAATGGATGTGACGTCATCTACCCCGGCCGCAGCCCCGGGACCACGAGTCAGCACTGTGGGTGATTTTATCTATAAAGGTATGTGAGTTTCTTTATGCTGTATCCTGACAAAGGTTTTTGTAATAAAACTGAAACGTTGATGTGCTATAGGCGTTAGTGCCTTTATTCTACTAACATTACAAGACCTTTGAGTGCCGCCAGAACTTTCTTTGCTATACATTCCACTTTCAGTGGTAAGGAAGGCACCTAGGCGATTCTGGACCAGTTAGACGAAGTGCCAGCCAATGCAGACTTTCTACATTTGTTCCTGTATCTGGATTGGGTTGGACCATCTACGATTTCAGGAACACGGCAAGGCACCCTCTACTTATTGGACCACATTCACGGCTTGTTCTTCAGACAGAATTGTCTGTTAAGAAATTGTTACAGTTTGATTTCACGCTCTGGGTGTGATGTCACAGGAGAACAATCCACAAGAGAGCGGTTTCAGGAATATTGTGTTACCGCATGGGGAAACCCTTAGCTTCTCGGACGCAGAAGCCAATTCAATCTATTTTAAAGAGAATTTCCAGACCTCAGAAGGTGATATCTCTGCTGAACAATTGTATCATGAACTGTTACGTTTAAAGAAAAAAGAGGTTGATTACCTCATGCATGGCATAACTCTATCGGACTACCATCGCACGAAGCAAATACCTAGAGGATTCCGGGTCAAAAACAGCCCTACCATAGGAAAGCATAATCCTGAGTTTTGTAGAAGGTGGGTAGCTGTGCTAAATAAGTGCAGTTACGATCTGATTCTATTAGTGATTGAAGAATCCTCCAGAGAATTAAACTCCATCAAATCTAAAATTCTCTCCTTTGAATCCTTACATAAGGACAGCCTAATATAGGACGTCGAGACAGATTGGCTTACTAAATTGAGTGAACAAGCTGACACCTATAAACGGAATCTGGTTAAATACAAAAGGGACAAACTCACCAAAGTACAACGTGATTATCAAGAAAACAACGTGTATTCGTGGGCACAAAATCCTGGTGGCAATTTGAGGACACGCTTCCGACCACCATATAGAAGATTCCGTCCCTGTGACACTGATTCTTCCAGTTTGGAGTATAGCTACCAAAGCGAAGTAGAGGATAATAGAGCTACAACATCTGGCAAACCCCCTTTAGGGGTTCGTACATGCACACAGCGCGAAGGCAACACAGGACCCGCACGAGGCACGGCGGGCAGAGGCAGAGGGACCAAGTCAAAGCCACCAAAGAGTCGCAAGTAACAGCAGTTTTTAATTTATCAAACCGCAACTTGAGTCCAGCAGAAATGTCTGTACTCAGTAAAGGCCTCTCATTTCAGCACCATTTAATGACATCCAATGAAAAATAGACTCTTATAAATTTGCTAGGTCCTTACGGATCAAAGAATTTTTTTGAAAAATCCCCCTCTAGTGCTCCTGTACCTGCCTGTATTAAAACAAAGTCTAGATTTGATCCCACCTCCAAAAATACATCCATTAAGAGTTTTTCCAAAACTTTGGATAGAGCTGTGGCCGCTCATATACAAAAGAAATGTCCCATAGTCAACAATCTCTCACATGCTGAACGACAGGCACTGCATGACCTCAGAAGGGATAAAGAATTAATTATACGTACAGCCGACAAAGGAGGTGGCATTGTACTACAAAACCTGGCAGACTATAAACAAGAGATCTACTCGCAGTTACAGGATGTAAATGTGTACGAAGAATTGCCTGATGATCCCACCCAGCTTTACAAATGTGAATTAGAAACCATCTTGACACAAGCAGTTTCCAACGGTATCATTTCTGAACAAGTAAGTCATCATCTGATTCAAGATAATCCTGTTTCACCTGTACTATACCCCATACCCAAATTACACAAAAATCCACAACGTCCCCCCCACGACGTCCTATTATAGCGGCAAGAGATTCTATCTACTACAAAATCTCTCAATATCTTGATTCTTACTTGCAGCCACTGATACAAACACATAATATGTTTCTAAAAGACACCACTACTCTAATCAATAAGCTTGTATCCATCTCACCGGTCCCAGACAACAGCTTATTATTTTTTTAACAGAATAAGTCCTCTGTCACCCCCTCTTTTTAGAGGAGGCACCAAGTCAATCATCATGTACTTCAAAGTAGACAGCTGGTGATGCATTACAAGAAAATGTGCTGCCACTAGTTTGTCTGTCACTCCTTTTTCGAATGCCAGTTTGATATCCGACCGATGTTGTGTCATCCTGCCCCTAAATGTATTAGTAGTCTTGCCACATACCTGAGCCCACACGGGCAAGTAAGGAAGTAAATAACATGGTCCATGAGACACGTTAAATTATGCTTTCACTCTGCGGGTGAGGAAAATATTGTCCGACAAGCATGGAACAACATGTTATACAACCCAGGCAACAAAAGCAACCCTTCTTTGTAACCAACCAGTTGTCTTTATTCCTGGACTTGGTCTGGCTGCTTGTCCTGTATAAAAGATCTTTCAGGTTCGGTCCCCTCTTCACACTCAGTAGTGGTGGGGTTTTCTCTGCTACAGTCAGATTTCCATCTGAGGCCACAATAGGCCAATGCCTTTTTATTGAGCGCTGAACTGTCCTTAAACTGGTGTCACAGCTTACACCCAGGATAATCCTTTCTGGATATTTTCGTTGTGCCGCACGCTTTTATCCCCATATTTTGGTAAAATGTATTCATTCTCGTACATATCCATGAAGATGTTGGCGTATGCCGGGGCCAAATTGGACCCCATAGCCATGCCAGACAGCTACATATAAAACTCATTACTTTACATAAAATGGTTCTGCCCAAGGACAAGTTCCAGTAACGAAATAATAAATTCTATAGGTGGTCCAGTGTACGGACCTCTCAAAAACGCTTCTCGCACAGCTGTAATCTCCTGTTTATGCGGGATAACTGTATAGAGGGAACATACATCAAGGGTGGTTAGCAAACACCCCTCTAAATCTATCTCCCCACCATTCAGTGTATGAATAACTTTCAAAGAGTCACCAGTATCTTGAATATAACTTTTACTTATCTTAACACAATTTTGTAGATAAAAATCCACAAACTGAGCCAAAGGCTGAAAGACTGAACCCTTGGCGGAGATGACTGGCCGCCCAAGGGGGTCCACAAGCATCTTGTGGACCTTTGGTAAGGTATACAGTATTGGACAAACTGGATCTTCCACTACCAAGAAATTACTTAAGGATTCATTAATCCAACCATTTATCAGTGCCAAATCTATAATACCATCAACCTTATTTATAATCAGTGGCATAGGGTTAAAAGTCATTTTTCTATACACCTCAGTTTCATCCAACTGTCTCCTTATTTCTGCATCATAAGCTGACAAGTCCTGCAGAACCACAGCCCCACCTTTGTCAGCTTTTCTAATAACCAATGAGTCATTTTTGCGCAAAGAGGACAATGCCAATCTCTCATCAAGGCTTAAATTATTGAAGGTGTTGGCATTAACCTTGTTCTCATTTCTCACATCAGTGTCTACCATGTGCAAAAATGTCTTAAGGCTAAAATTCACTGATGGGGGATCAAACTGCCCCGGTTTTTTAAACACATTAACAGGTATCCGATTTTCACTTGTCTTATCTTTAAAGAACTCACAGAGTCTCAATTTCCTGTCAATTTTGTAATGGTCAACCGACCCAGGGCCGTAACTAGGTGTGTGCAGAAGGTGCATTGCCCACAGCGCACTTGCCCTGTAGGCGCACCTTCTACATACACACTGAGTGGCCGCATATCCCTCCCGCTGAGGGCCACCCTCCCGCTCCCCTGTGCCTGGCACCCGCAGCAGCCCCAAGCTCTGACCAGCTGGAGCAGATGATCGCTGTGTAAAGTCAGCAGCAGCGCTGGACAGAATATCCCCCAATGCTGCTGCGCTCCCGCGGCCCGCCCCCTCTCTGTCTGTGAAGTGTACAGACTCTGCAGAGTAGTCAGTTCTGTACAGGAACCGGCAACAGCGCAGGAAGAACGTAAACCTCACGTAAGTGCCTACATAGACATTACACTCTACACTATATTACACTACACTTCACTACAGTACACTTCACTACAGTACACTACACTACACTACACTACATTCTACTACACTCTAAGGGCGGGGGGGATGTAAGGGGGAATCTGCCTGCTGTAATGTGTAAAATGGGGACTCTGCCTGCTGTACTGCATATAAGGGGCACTCTGCCTGACATAATGTGTAAAAGGGGGACCTATCCTGCTGTAATGTGTGAAAGGGGGAATCTGCCTGCCGTAATGTGTAAAAGGGGGACTCTGCCTGCCACAATGTGTAAAAGGGGGACCTATCCTGCCATAATGTTAAAAGGGGGACTCTGCTTGCCGTAATGTGTAAAAGGGGGACTCTGCCTGCCGTAATGTGTAAAAGGGGGACTTTGCCTGCCGTAATATGTGTAAGTGGCACTATTGTGTGGCATATTATGAATTGGTATTATTTTGTGGCCACGCTTCTTCCCCATGAAGCCACACTCCTATATTTTTGGCACATGCCTACGGCGCGCACTGGCCCTATTTTAAATATGATGTGGGGGGGGCGCCAATGCTGTTTCTTGCACACAGTGCTAAAATGTCTAGTTACGGCACTGAACCAACCAATCGAATGAATCATATTTAAACGTAGGCACGAAGCTCAGACCTCTCAAGAGTATTTTTTTCTCTTCAACAGACAAAGTATAACTAGATAGATTAAATATTAATTCTTCACATTGCCTCTTCTGCCTCTTGGGCGTCCTCTTGCTCCCACCCCTCCTCTGGTGGAGCCTCCTCATCTTCCTGGGGACTCTTTCGATCATGTGGTTACCACTAAAAAAGCACCTGCAGGTGGGCAGGAGTCTAGCCCTTCAGAGTCAGATGCAGAATGCGATGAATTGGTATCATAACCCACACCCCTTTGTTGCCATCTGAACCTTGCTCCTATTCTCTCACGACCAGGGTTACCATTACCAGATAGCCAACGGTAAACCTGGTGGTTCTTATAATCTTGTTCTACTATTTCTAGTTTTTTCCTTTTGAAAACTACAATCTCCGTTCTATATCTATCAATCTGACTTTGTAGCTGCTCTAGCCAAGGTACACTTTTATCATTAACCAGGTGTGGTGTATTATCTTTATCAAACACTTCAATTTCATCTCTAGTCTTCTTCAGCTAAGAACCAAAGCTACTCCCCCACCTGTCTTTGATTGGCCATGGACTCCAGTGGTGTCATGACGCTGGCCGCTACAGAGCCAAAATATTCAGTCTTTCAAGATATTTCAGTTTTCAGGAAACAGATATCGGACTTGTGTATAATAAATATATATATATATATATATATATATATATATATTTATATATAAATATATATATATATATATATATATATATATAGTAAAATTGGAATGAAGGATAAAGCGACCAATGGTGTATAACAATAAGGTGATATGCCCAATTGATAAAAAATAAATATACATTTTATTAGACAATCACACACAGTTGAAAAAAATGGGACAATCATATACAAACACAAATGAACTATAGTACTTAAAATCGAAATTAAAAGACTATTAAAATCAATGAAAGATAATTCCTTATCTGGATATGTGGTCAGTACAGGTATTCCAACGCGTTTCGTCACATGGAATTCATCATGGTGAAATTCGTGTTTTGGATCTAGACCCTCGCTCGTGTTTTTGATCTGGATTGGTTTTGCAAAACCACCCTTTCGGGTTTGGTTTTGGTTTTGGATCTGGATGATTTTTGGAAAAAAAAACATAAAAACAGCTAAAATCACAGAATTTTGGGGTAATTTTGATCAAGGGTTGCTGGGAGGTGTAGTTTATGTAGAGTTTCTTGTTAGTAGAGAGGTGCAGTGCTGGACTCCGGCACCCGCTGCTGCATGCTGTGTTTATTGCTGGCTGTCACAGCAGGTGAGGAACTACCCAGGGGGTGGGGGTGGGGGGTTCAGCTGCTGCCTCTAAAAGTGAAGAATTATATATAAATATATATATATATATATATCCTTCCAAAAAAAGAGATATATATATGGGCACTACTGTGTGGCATAATGGGTATGAGGGACACTACTGTATAGCACAACATGAATATCAGACATTACTGTGCTGCGTAATGTGAGTAAGGGACACTACTGTGTAGTGGAATTTGAATTTGGGTACTATTGAGTGACCCCCTACCTTTTTTGACACACACGCCTTCCCTATTTCAAATATGGGGGGTCACCAGTCCTTTACTTTGCCAGGAGCACTCGGGCTCTTAGATACACTCCTGGGAATGACACACATAAGACACAGCAGGTCGTCACACCACTTTCTTGCACAGACAGACACTGAGGAGATAGACACGTCCTCTCGCTACACTCTCCAGAACTGGAGTGAAAATGGCGGTGACGCATGGCTCCTTATATAGAATCCAAAACCCATGAGAATCTGACAACAGGATGATGACATTTTGCTTTGTTCTGGTTTCTGAGTCTGGCAGGAAGTCCCGAGCCGGACTCGGATCCGGGCTTAGGACATGAAGTTTGGGGGGGTTCGGCTCTCAGAGAACCGAACCCGCTCATCTCTAGTTCTAATCCTGTGTATGACACTTGTAAAATGTGTATCTATAATAAAGAGGGTGTGACTTGTAAGGTGCAGGAAGGAAGAGATAGCAGGAGCTATCAAGTAACTTAATTGAATGGTGTTGCTTAACACACGGTAGGGTGCTCCCCTACAGAGCAGGAGCCTGGCGGCAGCCGACTCCATTGCCTCCCACAGTTACGCCTGTGGCTAGTACTGTATACTTTAAACTCTTAGCCGATATAGCATATTATCGCATACATTGCCTGGCGGTAGTTCTTGATAAAAAGGGGTGGTCTTCTGTATGCCGGCGGTCGGGCTCCCGGCGCTCAGTATACCAGCGCCGGGAGCCCGACCGCCGGCATACCGACACTTATTTTCCCTCGTGGGGGTCCACGACCCCCATAGAGGGAGAATAAAATAGTGTGGCGCGCGTAGCGCGCCACCGTGCCCATAGCGTGGCGAGCGCAGCGGTCCCGCAAGGGGCTCATTTGCGCTCGCCACACTGTCGGTAAGCCGGCGGTCGGGCTCCCGGCGTCGGTATGCTGGTCGCCGGGAGCCCGACCGCCGGCCAGCCGTAGTGAACCCGATAAAAAGAAATGGTATTTAATGACACAAAAATTAGATTCTTTATAAATATGGACCTATGTCTATGTGTGGTTTTTTTTTCCCTTTTATAATAACTGACAGTCTCACAAACTTTGTGTGAACTGCTTTTAACCAGGACAACAAATGTATATATATATTGTTTTCTTGTCACTAGGACCATGTACTGGCTCATTCCATTGACCACAAAACTGTGGTTTATTATAAAAATAGTGAAACAAGATTATGTTGTTAATAATTAAAAAAATATAATGTCATTATAAGAATAACAAACATTTTCTAGTAATTGTCGTGCTGAGTCAAACATTTTGCTTCTTATCAAGATTTGGCTGCTAGTACAGCTTTGTAATCACATAGTAAATACACTCATTCCAAGACTGGTTTTCAAAATAAATTGGGACATTTTCACTTGTGGATTCTGCTTATTGCACAAGACGCCTTACTTTTTTTTCTGTTTGAAAAAAAATAAAGTTTTTAAATATAATAGCAGTGGACTTTGAGATTGTACTGATTATTATTATTAGTAGTAGTGGCAGCTCCAGAGGTAATTATTAATATGATAGATAGATAGATAGATAGATAGATAGATAGATAGATAGATAGATAGATAGATAGATAGATAGAGGGTGGCACTCACAGGATTCTCAACAAAAAGACTCAGCAGACAACCATGTCCGAAGTTCAACGTTTCAGTCTATTGACTTTTCTCAAGAACATACACACACACACACACACACATTATATATACAGTTATGCTCATAAGTTTACATACTGATAAAGCTAAATATTTATCGTATATAAAACACTTTAAGAGGTCTAAGAACACTGTACGCTATCTACGTAAGAAGTACCGTAAGGGTACGCAAGTTGTGTAGCGATCGCTCAACCGTAGTCGAGACGCTCAAGCGTCACGTTCGCTTACGGCCCAGTGATCACAGGCAGGCACGCTATTGGCTGCCGACTAACGTAATGATTCGCTATAGCGTAGCGTACGCTCGGGACCACGAGGAGATCACCAGCGGTGCAGACGCTTACAACGTTAAACCTTTATATCTATACCTTTAACGATGAGATACACAGTATACCTTAGTGTGGAGATAGAGTGTAAGTGCAACCTGGTGTAACCTGATTAACTACAAAGCTGCTTGAGCGTCACCGACGCTCAGAGAATACTTAACCCTTATAAAGAATACACAGATACCTGGGCTTAGGGTCCAAAACCTATTATATGTATTATAACTATTATACTTGCAAAAGGAATCACAGTACAAATGATACACTACAATATAACATAAACCAACTAACCAGATAAACTACACAGGAAATACAATACAACACAATTAAAGGAAAATACGAGAGAGATAGAGAGAGAGAGAGAGAGAGAGAGAGAGAGAGAGAGAGATGGCTCACAGTAAGACAATATGATTACGGAGAAAACTTACGCACAAGGGGAAACGATCGCATGCGCCTCGATATCCAGCTCCCGATTATCAGCAATGAGAACCGTTGAAGAGAGTGAAGTTGGATATGGTCGGCTTGCCTATTTATGCCCCACACACAATACAATTCAATGGTCCCTACAATCTCATTGTTCATTGGACACAGGAATTCGGCTTCGCATTATAACAAAAGGTCATAGGTTGATTCATACAGGTGGGCTGTGACTATTTCCAACTGCTCAGGTGGGAGGGAAACTGGGTTTCCCGCCGCATGGGTAATAAAGTGCAAATAAAGTAAATGTTCATAAACTTCTTATGTCCATAACTATTCGCACGAGCGATTGATCTGCTTCAAACCAACACCGGAATATTTCTAATTAAATATTCTTCCGATGGATACTAAACACCACTGTATTACTCCTGTCTGACCCTTCGTATCAAACAAAGAGGGATTCCTCTGTTCATAAACATTCTATATTAACCAAACTTTCAGAATCTATCAAAGGGACCATGATCTACAAAATACATTATTAGTGAAAATATGTAATGATTGAGTCGCACGCTATGATCGCATAAACTCTACCGTAAATACGCATACCATGCGCCTGCGGGTGCCCGCGACTGTGAGTATGCGCACGTACGGGAGAGCGTACGCATGCGCAGCACGGACCTGTGTGAGGTGCAAATATGGTAGTGTGCATAGAGATATTTTTCTGACTTTGACAGTCCACCCTTTGGCAGTCAATAATAACTGCCACCTTCTAAAACATTTCAAAAGTAGAAAAATATATGTCAGGGGTTAATTCATTTCCATGGTTGGGTAAGGGAGGAGAGAGGAGTAGGTGGGAAGAGGGTATGACCTAGTGAGATAGCAGAAGCATGTGTGTATGAGTCCATGTTTGGGGGGTCATGTATCATCGTGCCGTACGTGTTGTAAATCAAGCTTCGAGGTATTGCGAAGTATACATTTGAATTCCTTCTTATCCCGTGGTACGGGTCTGTGGATGGGCTGTCAAACTTTACCGAGCTCTTTTCGGATTTTGAACAAAATGGGGAGCACATTTTAGTTGATGATACATGAATGGGGGAATATGTGATTGCTGATATCTGTGCCTGTATTCCCTATACTATGTGTGTCATTACCTGGGGGTTGTAGAAATGAAGAAAAGACATAATTACGGTAAATGCGGTGGTATTCTATGTCAGGTTAATGTACATCTGTCGGTTGAAGTTTTGTTCGGTATCAGTTGAAAGTCGTCTTCTTTGCGCTGTGTTGCCCATTAGGTGTGAGCAAAAAGCTTTGTCAATGCCATTAGATTTACAAAAAAATGTTGGGCTAGCGTAAGTTTAAGAATTCTAGGGAAACTGGGGATCCATGGCAAAGTTCATCAAATGTCCATATCTCAAGTGGTCAAAACTTCTTCTTTGGTCTATCCGTTGTCTGTATAGCGTCTCGTCAACTTCCTCGTCCAAGTGGGTCTTTTTATCTTGGAGAAAAACCAGAAAAACAGGTGAAAGAAACGGACCGTAGAAATCGCATTTTCATCACATCATTGTTTCTATCATTGGGTCATAAATCAAATCCAGGTTAATTACAGTTTCCTCACTCCTCAAACTCATTACCTTAGTACGACGATTGCACCTCATTAAAGCCTGACCGCATCTAAATATCAAACCGATCGTTATGATAACACCTAAGATACATAGGAGAAACTTCCCAACATCCATTATGACTCCTTGAGCCCAGTCTCCCAAACCGGAGAACCAATTTCGCGGGTTCAACCATGACACCCAACCAGTCAGCTCATTACCTACAGCAGCAAGAGTGAGATTGTGTTTTCGGCGAAATTCCCACTTCAATTGGAGAATATCGTCCATCTTTTGGTCTATGACCTCGACCGGATCCTCGGTGCTATTCGTGATATACGTGCAACACTTCACGCCGTACTGTGTTGCCAATGTAACACAATATCCGCCTGTCACTGCTGTGAGGTAATTAAGAACCATTCTATGCTGCACCAGTTCTGTTTTATAAGCTTGAAGTTCCCTTCCAGTATATCTAAACGTGTCATCATACATTTCAGTGATATTATCTAACAAATTTGCGAGCGCCGATATGTATTTATAATTTAGCACTCCTCTAGCGGTGCGGGTGAAATCTAACGCGATTAAGAATTGAATCCCGGTGGATTCACTTATCAGATCAGAGGCCGGATGCTCTGTCTTCTCTATCAGGTGCCTTTTAACAACGTGCTCGTAATGGGTGTGAGTATAAGGAGCTTGGGCACCACGATGTATGTCTTTCATTTTGTCATGTGTTACAGTCATTACTTCAGGCAATACTTTTCCAATATAACACAATCCTTCAGAGTTTGGGGCAAGCCACTTGTACGCCTTTCTCCCGCATATGAAATATGCATCATCGGGGAGAACATATGGGACGGAGAAGGACATAACCATATTACACACCTTCCAGGTGAACTCTCCTAACCCTAATTCTTCCATCTGCTTAATACACGTATCAGGTTGTATGATATGTGCACAGTATCCTGGTGATACTTCTCCAACTCTCGTAATCCTATTTCCTAAGGTGTACCTATACCGGAAAGATTTTCCTCTACTGGCTATGTGGCGTACAAGCTCTGTATCTGTAGGCATTCTATCTGCTCTATGCGAAAAGGTCATGGTGTGGTTACTCCATGACACTTCCCAATTTCCCGGCTTTCTGGGATTGGAGATGTTGAAACATAATAGGGACCTATCCACATGGTATTGGTGGAGCTTCAAACTAGGAGGGCTGGAGATATTAAACCTCCTGTCCACCGGTCTCCCACCATTTAACTCAAGTACCTCCCCTATCGTTAAAGGAAATGGCACTAGCCCTGATTTGCTATGACCTTGAGGTATTTGAGAGCATACCCAACAATCTGTTTTGTTTAACACATTACCCACTAAGGAGTGATAGTCACTCAATGGATGCCGGTCCATATGGATATTAAAACTGGATTGGCATTTCTTAATGCACCCATCTTCAATGACATTGTTACAGAGCCTACAGATACAGTTTTCCTCAGCTAACAATCCGTCACAATTCCTTCTATGGTCAATGCTATCGGATCGTTTTCTGATACTCGCCTTTGCTTGTTGGTTAGGTTGATCTTGGAAAACTACGCCTCCATCTTTATCATCAGAACCCATTCCAGAACCTCTATCGACCTCCATGGTACTCTCGCCGGAACAGACTGCTCTGGTCAACATCATGGTCAACAGGAAAATCCGGATCACAGTCTCTTGGGGCAAGTCCATCTTATAGGAGGAAACGGAGAAAAATGAGAAGGAGGAAAAAGAAATTTGAGGGAGAGGGGATGGGAAGTGGAGGAAAACAATAAAAGGGAGTGGGGAGTCGACAACAGCTCTCGGTCTTCAAGGCTCAGGTGCCGCCTCAGTCCTCCTGGAACAGACACTCCAGTGATACAACCTCTACCATCTGTTCCTTATCACGGGACTTCTCTGGATCAGCAACCTTCTTGCAGTGGGATGAATGGACCCAAGTCTCTCTCTCAGCAACCTTTAATGCTGTAGTGCTAGTCAATAAGACCTGGTATGGTCCTTCCCATCTGTCAATAAGGCAACCTGAGCGTAGAAAATTCCGTATCATTACATAATCCCCAGGTTCAATATCATGACAATTACTATCAGGTAGATCAGGAATCACCAACTTCAGATTATCATTTTGATTCCTTAACTGTTTACTCATGTTAATCAAGTACTTTACAGTTACTTCATTGTTACATTTCAAATCATCCTGAGGGTTAATCATGACATGTGGTTGTCGACCAAACAAGATTTCAAAGGGAGACAGATTAAGAGGGGACCTGGGAGTGGTTCTGATACTGTACAATACAATGGGTAAAGCTTCTGGCCATGTCAATCCTGTTTCTGCCATCACTTTACTCAATTTATTTTTAATAGTGCTGTTCACTCTTTCGACCTTCGCACTCGCCTGTGGACGGTACGGAGTGTGCAGCTTGCTATCAATTCCCATCAACTTACACATTCCTTGAAAGACATCACCTGTAAAATGGGTACCCCTATCACTTTCGATTATTCTAGGGATACCATATCTACATACAAATTCCTGCACAATTTTCTTAGCAGTAAACATAGCGATATTTGTAGCCGCAGGAAATGCTTCGACCCAATTTGAGAAAACATCTATACAAACAAGTACATATTTCAAATTCCGACAAGGGGGTAATTGTATAAAGTCAATTTGTATTATCTGGAAAGGGCCGCCGGCAGGTGGGATATGGGATGGTTCTGTAGGTATTGCCTTTCCAATATTCTTTCTCAAACAGGTAAGGCATGACATTGCTCTTTTACTCGCATGAGAGGAGAATCCTGGGGCGCACCAGTATGCTCTCACCAATTTGCACATCCCTTCCTTGCCTAGATGAGTCAGCCCGTGAGCTGCTTCAGCCAGACATGGAAGATATGCTCTGGGGGCCACTGGTTTACCATGTCCATCCGTCCAGAGTCCTGAGGACTCCTGGCCACATCCCTTTGCCTTCCAGACTGCCTTTTCCTGTGTGGAACACAAATTTTGCATTTCACACAACTTCTGTGTGTTAATGGTATTAAATACCATCAATTGTGTGGTGTCTGTCTGTATGGGGGTAGCAGCTGCTAACTTAGCAGCTTCGTCTGCTCGGCTGTTACCAAGTGATACCGGGTCTTGGCTATATGTGTGTGCTTTACATTTGATAACAGCCACTCTGTCGGGTTCCTGTATCGCTGTTAGAAGCCTTTTTATGTGAGCTGCATGCGCTACCGGTGTACCAGCTGCCGTCATGAAATTTCTGAGGCGCCATAGGGCTCCGAAATCATGGACTACCCGAATGCGTATCTAGAATCGGTGTAGATATTGGCTGACTTACCCTTAGCCAATTCACATGCTCTGGTTAGGGCGACCAGTTCAGCAACCTGGGCTGAGTGAGGTGGGCCTAGCGGTTCCGCTTCTATGGTGTCTTGGTCATCTACGACTGCGTATCCAGTACACAAGTCTCCCGAGTCTGACTGTCTATGACAACTACCGTCCGTGTAGAACGTGAGTTCTGCATCTTCCAGTGGGTTGTCACTGATGTCAGGCCTTGCGGTAAAATTTTGGGTCAAATATTCCATACAATCATGTGTATCTTCCTTTGTATTAAATCCTCCTTCCCCATCACTCTCACCTTCCACCCTTTGTGCCTGACCAGGCTCACCTGGGAGATACGTTGCAGGATTTAATGCACTGCATCTCCTTATGGTGATGTTTACGGGGGCCATAAGTGCCAATTCCCATCTTGTAAACCTCGCTGATGAGACGTGTCTGGTTTGGGCAGAATTCAATAAGGCTGATACTGCATGTGGCGTATGGATTGTGAGGTTGTGGCCTAGCACGACATCTTCGCTTTTTGTCACTAGCAATGCTATCGCAGCAACGCTTCGCAAGCATGTGGGGAGGGATCGCGCTACCGTGTCTAGCTGAGCGCTGTAGTATGCAACTGGCCTGCTGGCATCACCGTGTTTTTGGGTTAGTACACCTGCCGCGCAACCAGCACTTTCTGTTCCGTATAGTTCAAAGGGTTTCCCATAGTCTGGCATACCTAGTGGTGGTGCCTGCGTTAGGCACTGTTTGAGTCTCTCAAATGCTGTTTCGGACTCGTCTGTATGCGAAATCCTATCAGGTTTGTTTGAGGAGACCATTTCCTGCAAAGGTAACGCCAAAATGGAAAACCCTGGGATCCAATTACGGCAATACCCACACATTCCTAAAAACGTTCTGATCTGTTGCTGGGTTTGTGGCAGAGTCATGTCTCTAATTGCTTGGATTCTATCAGCGGTCAGGTGTCTCAGTCCTTGTGTTAGACAGTGTCCCAAATATTTTACCTTAGTTTGGCATAATTGTAACTTGTCTTTGGAAACCTTGTGTCCTGTGTCTGAAAGATGAAACAGGAGCTGTTTCGTATCCTTCAGAGATGCTTCCAGTGAATCTGAACACAGTAATAAATCGTCCACATACTGTATCAATACTGATCCACTGTCTGGTTGGAAAGACTGTAAACAATCATGCAAAGCCTGAGAAAATATACTTGGACTATCTATGAAACCTTGGGGTAATCGAGTCCATGTGTATTGGACTCCTCTGTATGTAAATGCAAACAAATATTGGCTGTCAGGGTGCAGAGGTACCGAAAAGAAAGCGGAGCAGAGGTCAATAACAGTGAAAAATTTGGCAGTGGGAGGGATTTGCATTAGGATGACAGCTGGATTTGGCACTACGGGGAACTGACTCTCAACTATTTTGTTAATCCCCCTTAGATCCTGCACTAGTCTGTAACCCCTCCCTCCACTCTTTTTCACAGGGAAGATGGGACTATTAGCAGTGCTGGACGTTCTTACCAGAATGCCCTGTTGTAGCAAGCGCTCTATTACTGGGTAAACTCCTAACTCCACCTCTGGCTTCAGAGGGTACTGTGGGATTTTTGGAGCTATCCTACCATCTTTTACTTGTACAACTACTGGAGCTACGTTTGCCATTAATCCAGTGTCTTGTCCGTCTTTTGTCCAAAGTGACTCTGGTATCTGAGATGTCATCTCTTCTATTTGGGATGGATTCCTATTTGTCATAATGGTATGTGACATTAATTTTGATGGGGAGTCTAACATGTCTCGCACTTCCTGAGCGTGTTTCTCAGGTATGTCCAAGAATATACCTTCAGGAGTACAATAAATGACGCACCCCATTTTACACAGTAAGTCTCTTCCCAGGAGATTGGTTGGTGCCGATGCAGCCAGCAAAAAGGAATGCTTGGTATGCAAAGGCCCTATTGTAATCTCGGCTGGTTTGCTAACAGGGTAGTGCTTGACTACTCCTGTTACTCCCATGGCTGGAATTGTCCTACCAGTGGTTCTCATGCCCACTGTCGAATTTATCACTGACTTGGCCGCCCCTGTGTCTACAAGAAAGTTTAAAGTTTTACCAGCTATATTAATTGCGATCTCGGGTTCACTTCCAAGGTTGGCAATTAATTTTACTGGCTGCAGATTACAGGTATGGCCACACCCCTATTGGGTATGGTGACCTCCCTGAATCCCGCTGGCAGCAACTACTTGTGAGGGAGATAGTTGGGAACTACCAGAGGCATGCCAGTCTCTGTTTGGGGGATATCTTTTTGTTTCCCCTATATGTGGCTCATAACTCCGTTTCTGCGGACCTTGCTCCCAATGTCGTGTGTCGTGTCGTTGTCTAGGGGGTTGGTATGAGTTTCGTGGATTCTTTACTCTACAATCTCGTGCCATGTGTCCCTGTTTGTGACAAGAATAACAAGTAACCATACTTGACTTACCCACAGGATTTGGTGATACAAACAAAGGCTGCCTTGTGGTCAGGGCCTGTATACTTACTGACATTAATTTATCACCTTGTTGTTCCCTGTGTCTGGTGATGTTTCTATCGTGATCAATAGCAGCCTCTCTCAAAGTAGCCACAGACAGACCTCGCCAACATGGTTGTGTGGTCTGTACCCTAGTCTTCAATGACTCTTTTAAACCATCCATCAGTACCGATACTGCTACTTCCCGATGGTTTGTGTCTGTTTTAATGTCCTCTATGCCTGTGTATTTTGCCATTTCTAATAATGCTCTGTGAAAATACTCTGCAGCTGTCTCTGACTCCTTCTGTTTAATGGAGAATATCTTATTCCATTTAGCTACTGCTGGGAAATACTCTTTTAACTGCAAGTTTATTCTTTTCACATTATCTTGGTTGTACACATCTGTAAGAGGGACATCATGGTCTAGTCCGCAATCAGCTAAAAATTGAGTTGCGTCGACATTTGAGGGTAAACATGCTCTCAGCAATATCTGCCAGTCTTTATTGTTGGGCTCTGCAGTGTTACCTAAGTCTCTGATGTATTTTTGACTGGCAACTAAGTCTTTTCTAGGGTCAGGAAATTCAGACACTATGGTCCTTAATTCCATTCGGGAAAATGGAGTGTACATGGCAATGTTCCTAATGGGAGTGGCTCCTGATGCGTCTGTTTTCCCATTTGGCACTGCTATTACTCTAACAGGTGTAATTCTAACAACCTCATTCTGTGTAGATTCTACAGGCTGTGGTGAAATAGTTTCAGCATAATGCATGGTGCCGTACTTACCAGTTGATACGACCTCACCTATCCCTCCGCTAGGGGCCTTTACTAATCTTGTGGGTGGAGCTGTGCCTACTGTGGTCTCTGCTATGGTGGCTGCTAGAGAGAGCGCTGAAATCGTTGCCGATTCGTCCTCTTGATCACACTCCTGAGGAAAGTTCAAAACAGGGTACAACTTGCACGGGTTAATACTTGCATGGGTTAATGGGTTAACATTATCATTAACATTTACACATTTACTAAGTGATTTTGTGTTACACCTTAGTGCGTCTTTCTCCGCAATCAACTTCTCTCCTGATATATATGGTGGCGGTGGGGCCGTGGCAATCAGTTTTCTGTTAGAGCCAGATCCCGCCGCCTGAGCCAAACCTCTCTGTATCTCACCTTCCTGTTGCCACAACTGTAAATAATCATAATGCTGGATTCGTCTCTTTGTTGATTTTATGAGACATATCCTCCTCCTTAAATTTTGTAACACTTCTGAGCTGAAGCTACCTACTCTTGGGAATTTCTCCCCGTCATGTACAGTCATTCTCTCCCATTCATCACATAAAGTTTCTGTGTGACTTCCATATTTCTCACACATTATATACCTGGCCGACCCAATTGGTCGGACCACTGAATCAACCCGAACCGAGGTTGATCGCCCCCTACCTGAACAAGTGGCCCCCATAGTTCGAAAGTGTTGCTTTATTTAGCCAACCCTTTACGCAAAACCAAATGTCAACAATAGGCTGACGGTGGCGGTTTACCGAGTACCCCACTCACTCGCCCACGCCGACCAATACGACCTGATCACACCGATATGGTGCTGGCGTACTCGACCTAGGGCCCCTGCGACCTGAACCTCTATTTACTGGAACCTGCGAGGGTTATCCGAAGAACACTTACTCTTTCCAGTAACTATTGGTTGCTGGATAGTTCCTGAGTGAGCAGCGAACTTCCCTTAAAATAAAAAAATTACACAAATCACGTTAGAGTGTACAGATAGCGTTTGTGACCCCTTTACTCTAATGGTATTAGGTCAGATTACTAACTACTGCACACACTTACGTGCGGTCCAGTCGTTCAGTACACAAACAACTAAGCTTATGTACGGAAAGACCAATGGAATCGAAACTTACGACTGCGAATTCCTTCAGCCAGAGCTTATATGGCCTATATGGGTGTTGCACCAACCCTTTTCGGTGTTGTGCCTGTGAACTGTATAGCGGACTTCCTTGTCGGCTGTACCTGGACCTCCTGGTCTGTTATGACCTCCTGGTCTTGTTACAGTATGACCTCCTGGTCTTGTTACAGTATGACCTCCTGGTCTTGTTACAGTATGACCTCCTGGTCTGCTATACTCTAATGCTCAAAATTGTATATTTAACCAGAGATGCCTCCCTAGCCACCGTGCACGTCACTTACACGCATGTACCTCACGAGTACTCGACTTTTCTTGTGGTTCAACCTTTAAAAATTGTAAAAACACTCACTCATCACATGTACACTTTTGTTTCTATTTCTATTTCTGCGCAGAAATTTTTCTTCAGATCAGGTGTGTTACCAATTAGGAGCAGGATCTGTTAATTAAAATTTCGGACACCCAAAAATAGACTTGCGTTATTTCTCGCCTCGCGTTATTTATCGCTTTGCGTTATTTATCAACTTATCGTGACTTGAGCTACGTGGGCGTAACCGGACGCTCCGTTGCGTAAAGTACGCTGCGTGCGTCGGCCTTTGGATTGCGTACGCAGGTCTTTGTTAGAGACACGTATACGCAAAGCAAAGATCCACCGTAACACAATTTTATACTTTTATCAATGTAGATGATCCTTGATCATCTACCACACAAACACACTGACTTCGCCTTATCTCCCAGGCAAAACTGTGTGTTTGTCTATCTTTTAACTATATTACCTTTACTCTTAAACTATGAAATAACGGCAAATCTTTTTTTAGCACTTCTATCAACTATAAAACTGGCAGACAGGAGAGTGATATACGAAAATGAAAAAGAAAAAGAAATGCAGATATATATGTGTGTGCGTGCGTGTGTACGCAAGACAGAAAAATAAACAGTTTTAAAAGACACTAGCGTTTTGTTCTTACCTCCGGTTCCCGGATTCCTTCAGCACTCTTTACCTAAGCGAAGCAGACGCTTATCCTGTCAGCACTACGAGGGATACAACCTCCCGCCCTTTGCTGAGGGATAATGTCTGCTGATCTACCTAGTGCAGATATGTGAAGGACGGGCGAGCCGCCAATTGATAAAGCTAAATATTTATCGTATATAAAACACTTTAAGAGGTCTAAGAACACTGTACGCTATCTACGTAAGAAGTACCGTAAGGGTACGCAAGTTGTGTAGCGATCGCTCAACCGTAGTCGAGACGCTCAAGCGTCACGTTCGCTTACGGCCCAGTGATCACAGGCAGGCACGCTATTGGCTGCCGACTAACGTAATGATTCGCTATAGCGTAGCGTATGCTCGGGACCACGAGGAGATCACCAGCGGTGCAGACGCTTACAACGTTAAACCTTTATATCTATACCTTTAACGATGAGATACACAGTATACCTTAGTGTGGAGATAGAGTGTAAGTGCAACCTGGTGTAACCTGATTAACTACAAAGCTGCTTGAGCGTCACCGACGCTCAGAGAATACTTAACCCTTATAAAGAATACACAGATACCTGGGCTTATGGTCCAAAACCTATTATATGTATTATAACTATTATACTTGCAAAAGGAATCACAGTACAAATGATACACTACAATATAACATAAACCAACTAACCAGATAAACTACACAGGAAATACAATACAATACAATTAAAGGAAAATACGAGAGAGATAGAGAGAGAGAGAGAGAGAGATGGCTCACAGTAAGACAATATGATTACGGAGAAAACTTACGCACAAGGGGAAACGATCGCATGCGCCTCGATATCCAGCTCCCGATTATCAGCAATGAGAACCGTTGAAGAGAGTGAAGTTGGATATGGTCGGCTTGCCTATTTATGCCCCACACACAATACAATTCAATGGTCCCTACAATCTCATTGTTCATTGGACACAGGAATTCGGCTTCGCATTATAACAAAAGGTCATAGGTTGATTCATACAGGTGGGCTGTGACTATTTCCAACTGCTCAGGTGGGAGGGAAACTGGGTTTCCCGCCGCATGGGTAATAAAGTGCAAATAAAGTAAATGTTCATAAACTTCTTATGTCCATAACTATTCGCACGAGCGATTGATCTGCTTCAAACCAACACCGGAATATTTCTAATTAAATATTCTTCCGATGGATACTAAACACCACTGTATTACTCCTGTCTGACCCTTCGTATCAAACAAAGAGGGATTCCTCTGTTCATAAACATTCTATATTAACCAAACTTTCAGAATCTATCAAAGGGACCATGATCTACAAAATACATTATTAGTGAAAATATGTAATGATTGAGTCGCACGCTATGATCGCATAAACTCTACCGTAAATACGCATACCATGCGCCTGCGGGTGCCCGCGACTGTGAGTATGCGCACGTACGGGAGAGCGTACGCATGCGCAGCACGGACCTGTGTGAGGTGCAAATATGGTAGTGTGCATAGAGATATTTTTCTGACTTTGACAATACCCTTGCAGAATTTGTGATTTTCTGGCCATTTGTCAGAGAATATGAATGATAACTCACAAACTTTTCTTTCACTCATGGTTAGTGGTTGGGTGAAGCCATTTATTGTAAAACAACTGTGTTTACTCTTTTTAAATCATAATGGCAGCAGAAACTACCCAAATGACCCTGATCAAAAGTTTACATACCCTGGAGATTTTGGCCTGATAACATGCACACAAGATGACACAAACGGGTTTGAATGGCTACTAAAGGTAACCATCCTCACCTGTGATCTGTTTGCTTGTAATCAGAGTGTGTGTATAAAAGGTCAGTGAGTTTCTAGACTCCTGAAAGACCCTTGCATCTTTCATCCAGTGCTGCACTGACGTGTCTGGATTCTGAGTCATGGGGAAAGCAAAAGAATTGTCAAAGGATCTATGGGAAAAGGTAATTGAACTGTATAAAACAGGAAAGGGATATAAAAAGATATCCAAGCAATTGAGAATGCCGATCAGCAGTGTTCTAATTCTAATTAAGAAGTGGAAAATGAGGGATTCTGTGGAAACCAAATCACGGTCAGGTAGACCAACAAAAATTTCAGCACCAACTGCCAGGAAAATTGTTCAGGATGCAAAGAAAAATCCACAAATAACTTCAGCTGAAATACAGGACTCTCTGAAAAAAAGTGGTGTGGTTGTTTCAAGATGCACAATAAGGAGGCATTTGAAGAAAAATGGGCTGCATGGTCGAGTCGCCAGAAGAAAGCCATTACTACGCAAATGCCACAAAGCATCCCGCTAACAATACTCCAAACTGCACAGAGACAAGCCTCAAAACTTCTGGAACAAAGTCATTTGGAGTGATGAGACCAAAATTTAACTTTTTGGCCACAACCATAAACGTTACATTTGGAGAGGCGTCAACAAGGCCTATGATGAAAGGTACACCATTCCTACTGTGAAACATGGAGGTGGATTGATGATGTTTTGGGGATGTGTGAGCTACAAAGGCACTGGAAACTTAGTCAAAATTGATGGCAAGATGAATGCAGCATGTTATCAGAAAATACTGGAGGAAAATTTGCACTCATCAGCCCGGAAGCTGCGCATGGGACGTACTTGGACGTTCCAACATGACCATGATCCAAAACAAAAGGCCAAGTCGACCTGTCATTGGCTACAGCAGAATAATAAAGTGAAGGTTCTGGAGTGGCCATCTCAGTCTCCTGACCTCAATATCATTGAACCAGTCTGGGGAGATCTCAAACGTGCAGTTCATGCAAGACAGCCCAAGAATTTACAGGAACTGGAGGCTTTTTGCCAAGAAGAATGGGCAGCTTTACCATCTGAGAAAATAAAGAGCCTCCTCCACAACTACCACAAAAGACTTCAAGCTGTCATTGATGTTAAAGGGGGCAATACACGGTACTAAGAACTGGGGTATGTAAACTTTTGATCAGGGTCATTTGGGTAGTTTCTGTTGTCATTATGATTTAAAAAGAGTAAACACAGTTGTTTGACAATAAATGGCTTCACCCAACCACTAACCATGAGTGAAAGAAAAGTTTGTGAGTTATCATTCATGTTCTCTGACAAATGGCCAGAAAATCACAAATTCTGCTAGGGTCTGTAAACTTATGAGCACAACTGTATATATATATATATATATATATAGAGAGAGAGAGAGAGAGAGACATGTCACACATAGGGCGGGCGTGGCTTCTCCTCCCTTCCCTATTTCTGTTTCTCCTATACCAGTATATTTTGTTGCCAGTTTTGTGATAATGGTAGGCAATGCTAGATCACAGACTTCACAGAGGTTATTTGCATGCAACAAGTGTAGTACACAATTTACACAGCATCAGACAGAATCATCACAGTACGTCATTGGCGTATGTATAATGGGTGCAGTGTGTGCGAGGCACACGGGCCCCCAGGGTCCATGGGGGCCCACCCCGCACACACTGCACCCATTTGCTTAATACTTACCTCTCTGGAGTCCCCCGTCGGAGCCATCCCTTCTCAGCAGCGTAATAGAGTTTGACCACTAGGGAGAACAAACTATCGCGCCTGCTGAAAACGCCGGAAGGATGGCACAGTGGCCATTTTCCGGAGTTTCGCTCATGCTCAGTAGCAAAATCTTCGGGAAAATGGCTGCCGCAATGTGTTCCCGGAGGTTTGCGCATGCGCAATAGAGTCTATTTCCAGACTCTATTGCCACTGCGGAGAAGGATGGCACCGCCGGGGGACCCAGGAGAGGTAAGTATTAAAACACCTGTGCATCAGTCAGAGAGGAGGGGGCCCCTGAAGCAGAAGGCTGCACACGGGCCTCCTCCTCTCTTAAAACGGCCCTGCAGTACGTGTATGATTATAGTACACTGTACTGATTATACAGAATCTTTTTTATGGACAGAGAGAGTAATCCCTCAATACAGCAGCCCCAGCCCCTTGATGGAACAAAAACAGGGTCGACGTGAGGATCTAGGTAGACTAGAAAAGTGGTCAAGAGTGTGGCAATTACTGTAATGACAAAAAATGCTAACTCATTCACTCGTGTCTTAAAAATCCAAAGGCTAAATATAGTATTAATGGCACTATACTGGAAACTACTGAGGAGGAAAGGGATCTAGGAGTCACTATTTTAGGTGACTTAAAGGCAGGTAAGCAATGTGACAAAGCAAGGAAGGCTAGTTAGATGCTTGGTTGCATAGGTAGAGGAATCAGCAGTAGAAAGAAAGAAGTAGTAATGCCACTGTATAGGTCATTGTTACGGCTTAATCTAGAATACCGTGTTCAATTCTGGAGGCCATATCTTCAGAGCGATATTAATACATTAGAGACTGTACAAAGAAATGCAACTAAAATGGTGCATGGCCTAAATCACAAAACACACCCAAAAAGACTAAAAAATCTCAATATGTATAGTTTGGAGCAGAGAAGGGAAAGGGGGTACATGATAAAACCATTTATATATTTGAAAGTTTCTAACAAAGTCCAGGAGGGAAACATTCTTCAAATAAAGAGAAGTAATAGAACACGAGGACATGAAACTGGAGGGAGGTAGGCTTAGGGGAAATTTGAGGAAAAATAAGATTTTACTTACCGGTAATCTATTTCTCGTAGTCCGTAGTGGATGCTGGGGACTCCGTAAGGACCATGGGGGAATAGACGGGCTCCGCAGGAGACAGGGCACTCTAAGAAAGAATTAGGACTACTGGTGTGCACTGGCTCCTCCCTCTATGTCCCTCCTCCAGACCTCAGTTAAGGAAACTGTGCCCGGAAGAGCTGACAGTACAAGGAAAGGATTTTGGAATCCAGGGTAAGACTCATACCAGCCACACCAATCACACCGTATAACTCGTGATAAACTTACCCAGTTAACAGTATGAACAACAACAGAGCATCAGACAAACCTGATAGAACCATAACATTACCCTTATTTAAGCAATAACTATATACAAGTATTGCAGAAGAAGTCCGCACTTGGGACGGGCGCCCAGCATCCACTACGGACTACGAGAAATAGATTTACCAGTAAGTAAAATCTTATTTTCTCTAACGTCCTAGTGGATGCTGGGGACTCCGTAAGGACCATAGGGATTATACCAAAGCTCCCAAACGGGCGGGAGAGTGCGGATGACTCTGCAGCACCGAATGAGCAAACACAAGGTCCTCCTCAGCCAGGGTATCAAACTTGTAGCACTTTGCAAAGGTGTTTGAGCCTGACCAAGTAGCCTCTCGGCAAAGCTGTAATGCCGAGACCCCTCGGGCAGCCGCCCAAGAAGAGCCCACCTTCCTTGTGGAGTGGGCTTTTACTGATTTTGAAAGCGGCAATCCAGCCGCAGAATGAGCCTGCTGGATCGTGTTACAGATCCAGCGAGCAATAGTTTGCTTTGAAGCAGGAGCACCCAGCTTGTTGGATGCATACATGATAAACAGCGACTCAGTTTTCCTGACTCTAGCCGTTCTGGCTACATGAACCTTCAAAGCCATGACTACATCCAGTAACTCGGAATCCTCCAAGTCACGAGTAGCCACAGGCACCACAACAGGTTGGTTCATATGAAAAGATGACACCACATTTGGCAGGAATTGAGGATGAGTCTGCAATTCTGCCTTGTCCATATGGAAATAGTCTCACCAAATAGGGGCTTTTATGTGACAAAACCGCCAATTTTGACCCACGCCTAGCCGAAGCCAAGGCTAATAGCATGACCACCTTCCACGTGAGATATTTTAACTCCACGGTTTTAAGTGGCTCAAACCAGTGTGATTTCAGGAAATTCAACACCACGTAAAGATCCCAAGGTGCCACTGGGGGCACAAACGGGGGCTGAATATGCAGCACTCCCTTTACAGACGTCTGAACTTCAGGTAGAGAAGCTAGTTCTTTTTGAAAGAAAATGGATAGGGCCGAAATCCGGACCTTAATGGACCCCAATTTCAGGCCCAAAGTCACTCCCGACTGAAGGAAGTGAAGGAAACGGCCCAGCTGGAATTACTCTGTAGGGGCATTCCCGGCCTCACACCAAGCAACATATTTTCGCCGTATACGGTGATAATGTTTAGCCGTCACGTCCTTCCTAGCCTTTATTAGCGTAGGAAGAACCTCATCCGGAATCCCTTTTTCTACTAGGATCCGGCGTTCAACCGCCCTGCCGTCAAACGCAGCCGCGGTAAGTCTTGGAACAGACAAGGTCCCTGCTGCAACAGATCCTGCCTTAGAGGCAGAGGCCATGGGTCCTCAGCGAGCATTTCTTGCAGCTCTGGATACCAAGTCCCTCTAGGCTAATCCGGAACAATGAGTATTGTTCTCACTCCTCTTTTCCTTACGATTCTCAGCACCTTGGGTATGAGAGGAAGAGGAGGAAACACATAAACCGACTGGAACATCCACGGTGTCACTAGTGCATCTACAGTTATCGCCTGAGGGTCTCTTGTAGAGATGAGCGGGTTCGGTTTCTCTGAATCCGAACCCGCCAGAACTTCATGTTTTTTTTCACGGGTCCGAGCGACTCGGATCTTCCCGCCTTGCTCGGTTAACCCGAGCGCGCCCGAACGTCATCATGACGCTGTCGGATTCTCGCGAGGCTCGGATTCTATCGCGAGACTCGGATTCTATATAAGGAGCCGCCCGTCGCCGCCATTTTCACACGTGCATTGAGATTGATAGGGAGAGGACGTGGCTGGCGTCCTCTCCATTTAGATTATAAGAGACTGAGAGAGATTTACTGGAGCTGACTAGGAGGAGTACTGTTACTGTAGAAGTGTAGAGACTGAGTGGAGAGAGTTTACTAGTGAGGACAGTGCAGTTTACTTTATAATCCGTTCTCTGCCTGAAAAAAGCGATACACAGCACACAGTGACTCATATCTGTGTGCACTGCTCAGGCTCAGGCCAGTGTGCTGCATCATCTATTATCTATATATAATATTATATATATCTGTCTGACTGCTCAGCTCACACAGCTTATAATTGTGGGGGAGACTGGGGAGCACTACTGCAGTGCCAGTTATAGGTTATAGCAGGAGCCAGGAGTACATAATATTATATTAAAATTAAACAGTGCACACTTTTGCTGCAGGAGTGCCACTGCCAGTGTGACTAGTGACCAGTGACCTGACCACCAGTATATATAATATTAGTAGTATACTATCTCTTTATCAACCAGTCTATATTAGCAGCAGACACAGTACAGTGCGGTAGTTCACGGCTGTGGCTACCTCTGTGTCGGCACTCGGCAGCCCGTCCATAATTGTATATACCACCTAACCGTGGTTTTTTTTTCTTTCTTTATACATACATACTAGTTACGAGTATACTATCTCTTTATCAACCAGTCTATATATTAGCAGCAGACACAGTACAGTGCGGTAGTTCACGGCTGTGGCTACCTCTGTGTCGGCACTCGGCAGCCCGTCCATAATTGTATATACCACCTAACCGTGGTTTTTTTTTCTTTCTTTATAGTCATACTAGTTACGAGTATACTATCTCTTTATCAACCAGTCTATATTAGCAGCAGACACAGTACAGTGCGGTAGTTCACGGCTGTGGCTACCTCTGTGTCGGCACTCGGCAGCCCGTCCATAATTGTATATACCACCTAACCGTGGTTTTTTTTTCTTTCTTTATACATACATACTAGTTACGAGTATACTATCTCTTTATCAACCAGTCTATATTAGCAGCAGACACAGTACAGTGCGGTAGTTCACGGCTGTGGCTACCTCTGTGTCGGCACTCGGCAGCCCGTCCATAATTGTATATACCACCTAACCGTGGTTTTTTTTTCTTTCTTTATACATACATACTAGTTACGAGTATACTATCTCTTTATCAACCAGTCTATATATTAGCAGCAGACACAGTACAGTGCGGTAGTTCACGGCTGTGGCTACCTCTGTGTCGGCACTCGGCAGCCCGTCCATAATTGTATATACCACCTAACCGTGGTTTTTTTTTCTTTCTTTATACATACATACTAGTTACGAGTATACTATCTCTTTATCAACCAGTCTATATTAGCAGCAGACACAGTACAGTGCGGTAGTTCACGGCTGTGGCTACCTCTGTGTCGGCACTCGGCAGCCCGTCCATAATTGTATATACCACCTAACCGTGGTTTTTTTTTCTTTCTTTATACATACATACTAGTTACGAGTATACTATCTCTTTATCAACCAGTCTATATTAGCAGCAGACACAGTACAGTGCGGTAGTTCACGGCTGTGGCTACCTCTGTGTCGGCACTCGGCAGCCCGTCCATAATTGTATATACCACCTAACCGTGGTTTTTTTTTCTTTCTTTATACATACATACTAGTTACGAGTATACTATCTCTTTATCAACCAGTCTATATATTAGCAGCAGACACAGTACAGTGCGGTAGTTCACGGCTGTGGCTACCTCTGTGTCGGCACTCGGCAGCCCGTCCATAATTGTATATACCACCTAACCGTGGTTTTTTTTTCTTTCTTTATAGTCATACTAGTTACGAGTATACTATCTCTTTATCAACCAGTCTATATTAGCAGCAGACACAGTACAGTGCGGTAGTTCACGGCTGTGGCTACCTCTGTGTCGGCACTCGGCAGCCCGTCCATAATTGTATATACCACCTAACCGTGTTTTTTTTTTCTTTCTTTATACATACATACTAGTTACGAGTATACTATCTCTTTATCAACCAGTCTATATTAGCAGCAGACACAGTACAGTGCGGTAGTTCACGGCTGTGGCTACCTCTGTGTCGGCACTCGGCAGCCCGTCCATAATTGTATATACCACCTAACCGTGGTTTTTTTTTCTTTCTTTATACATACATACTAGTTACGAGTATACTATCTCTTTATCAACCAGTCTATATATTAGCAGCAGACACAGTACAGTGCGGTAGTTCACGGCTGTGGCTACCTCTGTGTCGGCACTCGGCAGCCCGTCCATAATTGTATACTAGTATCCAATCCATCCATCTCCATTGTTTACCTGAGGTGCCTTTTAGTTGTGCCTATTAAAATATGGAGAACAAAAATGTTGAGGTTCCAAAATTAGGGAAAGATCAAGATCCACTTCCACCTCGTGCTGAAGCTGCTGCCACTAGTCATGGCCGAGACGATGAAATGCCAGCAACGTCGTCTGCCAAGGCCGATGCCCAATGTCATAGTACAGAGCATGTCAAATCCAAAACACCAAATATCAGTAAAAAAAGGACTCCAAAACCTAAAATAAAATTGTCGGAGGAGAAGCGTAAACTTGCCAATATGCCATTTACCACACGGAGTGGCAAGGAACGGCTGAGGCCCTGGCCTATGTTCATGGCTAGTGGTTCAGCTTCACATGAGGATGGAAGCACTCAGCCTCTCGCTAGAAAAATGAAAAGACTCAAGCTGGCAAAAGCAGCACAGCAAAGAACTGTGCATTCTTCGAAATCCCAAATCCACAAGGAGAGTCCAATTGTGTCGGTTGCGATGCCTGACCTTCCCAACACTGGACGTGAAGAGCATGCGCCTTCCACCATTTGCACGCCCCCTGCAAGTGCTGGAAGGAGCACCCGCAGTCCAGTTCCTGATAGTCAGATTGAAGATGTCAGTGTTGAAGTACACCAGGATGAGGAGGATATGGGTGTTGCTGGCGCTGGGGAGGAAATTGACCAGGAGGATTCTGATGGTGAGGTGGTTTGTTTAAGTCAGGCACCCGGGGAGACACCTGTTGTCCGTGGGAGGAATATGGCCGTTGACATGCCAGGTGAAAATACCAAAAAAATCAGCTCTTCGGTGTGGAGGTATTTCACCAGAAATGCGGACAACAGGTGTCAAGCCGTGTGTTCCCTTTGTCAAGCTGTAATAAGTAGGGGTAAGGACGTTAACCACCTCGGAACATCCTCCCTTATACGTCACCTGCAGCGCATTCATAATAAGTCAGTGACAAGTTCAAAAACTTTGGGTGAGGCCTTGACAACTATGTTGGTGTTAGACGTGCGTCCGGTATCCGCCGTTAGTTCACAGGGAACTAGACAATTTATTGAGGCAGTGTGCCCCCGTTACCAAATACCATCTAGGTTCCACTTCTCTAGGCAGGCGATACCGAGAATGTACACGGACGTCAGAAAAAGACTCACCAGTGTCCTAAAAAATGTAGTTGTACCCAATGTCCACTTAACCACGGACATGTGGACAAGTGGAGCAGGGCAGGGTCAGGACTATATGACTGTGACAGCCCACTGGGTAGATGTATGGACTCCCGCCGCAAGAACAGCAGCGGCGGCACCAGTAGCAGCATCTCGCAAACGCCAACTCTTTCCTAGGCAGGCTACGCTTTGTATCACCGCTTTCCAGAATACGCACACAGCTGAAAACCTCTTATGGCAACTGAGGAAGATCATCGCGGAATGGCTTACCCCAATTGGACTCTCCTGTGGATTTGTGGCATCGGACAACGCCAGCAATATTGTGTGTGCATTAAATATGGGCAAATTCCAGCACGTCCCATGTTTTGCACATACCTTGAATTTGGTGGTGCAGAATTTTTTAAAAAACGACAGGGGCGTGCAAGAGATGCTGTCGGTGGCCAGAAAAATTGCGGGACACTTTCGGCGTACAGGCACCACGTACAGAAGACTGGAGCACCACCAAAAACTACTGAACCTGCCCTGCCATCATCTGAAGCAAGAAGTGGTAACGAGGTGGAATTCAACCCTCTATATGCTTCAGAGGTTGGAGGAGCAGCAAAAGGCCATTCAAGCCTATACAATTGAGCACGATATAGGAGGTGGAATGCACCTGTCTCAAGTGCAGTGGAGAATGATTTCAACGTTGTGCAAGGTTCTGATGCCCTTTGAACTTGCCACACGTGAAGTCAGTTCAGACACTGCCAGCCTGAGTCAGGTCATTCCCCTCATCAGGCTTTTGCAGAAGAAGCTGGAGGCATTGAAGAAGGAGCTAAAAGGGAGCGATTCCGCTAGGCATGTGGGACTTGTGGATGCAGCCCTTAATTCGCTTAACAAGGATTCACGGGTGGTCAATCTGTTGAAATCAGAGCACTACATTTTGGCCACCGTGCTCGATCCTAGATTTAAAGCCTACCTTGGATCTCTCTTTCCGGCAGACACAAGTCTGCTGGGGTTGAAAGACCTGCTGGTGACAAAATTGTCAAGTCAAGCGGAACGCGACCTGTCAACATCTCCTCCTTCACATTCTCCCGCAACTGGGGGTGCGAGGAAAAGGCTCAGAATTCCGAGCCCACCCGCTGGCGGTGATGCAGGGCAGTCTGGAGCGACTGCTGATGCTGACATCTGGTCCGGACTGAAGGACCTGACAACGATTACGGACATGTCGTCTACTGTCACTGCATATGATTCTCTCAACATTGATAGAATGGTGGAGGATTATATGAGTGACCGCATCCAAGTAGGCACGTCACACAGTCCGTACTTATACTGGCAGGAAAAAGAGGCAATTTGGAGGCCCTTGCACAAACTGGCTTTATTCTACCTAAGTTGCCCTCCCACAAGTGTGTACTCCGAAAGAGTGTTTAGTGCCGCCGCTCACCTTGTCAGCAATCGGCGTACGAGGTTACATCCAGAAAATGTGGAGAAGATGATGTTCATTAAAATGAATTATAATCAATTCCTCCGCGGAGACATTGACCAGCAGCAATTGCCTCCACAAAGTACACAGGGAGCTGAGATGGTGGATTCCAGTGGGGACGAATTGATAATCTGTGAGGAGGGGGATGTACACGGTGATATATCGGAGGGTGAAGATGAGGTGGACATCTTGCCTCTGTAGAGCCAGTTTGTGCAAGGAGAGATTAATTGCTTCTTTTTTGGGGGGGGTCCAAACCAACCCGTCATATCAGTCACAGTCGTGTGGCAGACCCTGTCACTGAAATGATGGGTTGGTTAAAGTGTGCATGTCCTGTTTTGTTTATACAACATAAGGGTGGGTGGGAGGGCCCAAGGACAATTCCATCTTGCACCTCTTTTTTCTTTTCTTTTTCTTTGCATCATGTGCTGATTGGGGAGGGTTTTTTGGAAGGGACATCCTGCGTGACACTGCAGTGCCACTCCTAGATGGGCCCGGTGTTTGTGTCGGCCACTAGGGTCGCTAATCTTACTCACACAGTCAGCTACCTCATTGCGCCTCTTTTTTTCTTTGCGTCATGTGCTGTTTGGGGAGGGTTTTTTGGAAGGGACATCCTGCGTGACACTGCAGTGCCACTCCTAGATGGGCCCGGTGTTTGTGTCGGCCACTAGGGTCGCTAATCTTACTCACACAGCTACCTCATTGCGCCTCTTTGTTTCTTTGCGTCATGTGCTGTTTGGGGAGGGTTTTTTGGAAGGGACATCCTGCGTGACACTGCAGTGCCACTCCTAGATGGGCCCGGTGTTTGTGTCGGCCACTAGGGTCGCTAATCTTACTCACACAGCTACCTCATTGCGCCTCTTTTTTTCTTTGCGTCATGTGCTGTTTGGGGAGGGTTTTTTGGAAGGGCCATCCTGCGTGACACTGCAGTGCCACTCCTAGATGGGCCCGGTGTTTGTGTCGGCCACTAGGGTCGCTAATCTTACTCACACAGCTACCTCATTGCGCCTCTTTTTTTCTTTGCGTCATGTGCTGTTTGGGGAGGGTTTTTTGGAAGGGACATCCTGCGTGACACTGCAGTGCCACTCCTAGATGGGCCCGGTGTTTGTGTCGGCCACTAGGGTCGCTTATCTTACTCACACAGCGACCTCGGTGCAAATTTTAGGACTAAAAATAATATTGTGAGGTGTGAGGTATTCAGAATAGACTGAAAATGAGTGTAAATTATGGTTTTTGAGGTTAATAATACTTTGGGATCAAAATGACCCCCAAATTCTATGATTTAAGCTGTTTTTTAGTGTTTTTTGAAAAAAACACCCGAATCCAAAACACACCCGAATCCGACAAAAAAAATTCGGTGAGGTTTTGCCAAAACGCGTTCGAACCCAAAACACGGCCGCGGAACCGAACCCAAAACCAAAACACAAAACCCGAAAAATTTCAGGCACTCATCTCTAGTCTCTTGACCTGGCGCAATACCTCTGTAGCTTTTTGTTGAGGCGGGATGCCATCATGTCCACCTGTGGCAGTTCCCACCGACCTACAATCTGCGCGAAGACTTCTTGATGAAGTCCCCACTCTCCCGGGTGGAGGTCGTGCCTGCTGAGGAAGTCTGCTTCCCAGTTGTCCACTCCCGGAATGAACACTGCTGACAGTGCTCATACGTGATTCTCCGCCCATCGAAGAATTCTGGTGGCTTCCGCCATCGCCACCCTGCTCCTTGTGCCGCCTTGGCGGTTTACATGAGCCACTGCGGTGATGTTGTCTGATTGAATCAGCACCGATTGGTTGCGAAGCAGGGTCTCCACTTGACTTAGGGCATTGTATATGGCCCTTAGTTCCAGGATATTGATGTGAAGGCAAGTCTCCTGACTTGACCACAGCCCTTGGAAACTTCTTCCCTGAGTGACTGCCCCCCACCCTCGGAGGCTTGCATCCGTGGTCACCAGGACCCAGTCCTGAATGCCGAACCTGCGGCCCTCGAGTAGTTGAGTACTCTGCAGCCACCACAGAAGAGACACCCTGGCCCTGGGGGATAGGGTGATCAGCCGATGCATCTGTAGATGCGATCCGGACCACTTGTCCAACAGATCCCATTGAAAAGGTCCTTGCATGGAACCTGCCGAAGGGAATGGCCTCGTATGACGCCACCATCTTTCCCAGGACTCTCGTGCAGTGATGCACCGACACCTGTTTTGGTTTTAAGAGGTCTCTGACCAGTGTCATGAGCTCCCGAGCCTTCTCCGTCGGGAGAAAAACCTTCTTCTGGTCTGTGTCCAGAATCATGCCCAGGAAGGGCAGACGCGTCGTAGGAATCAGCTGCGACTTTGGAATATTCAGAAACCAGCCGTGCTGTTGTAACACTTCCCGAGAGCGTGCTACACTAATCAGCAACTGCTCTCTGGACCTCGCCTTTATGAGGAGATCGTCCAAGTATGGGATAATTGTGACTCCTTGCTTTCGCAGGAGCACCATCATTACCGCCATTACCTTGGTAAATATTCTCGGTGCCGTGGACAGACCAAACGGCACCGTCTGGAATTGGTAATGACAATCCTGTACCACAAATCTGAGGTACTACTGATGAGGTGGATAAACGGGGACATGAAGGTAAGCATCCTTTATGTCCAGAGACACCATAAAATCCCCCTCCCTTGCGATGACCGCTCTGAGCGATTTCATCTTGAACTTGAACTTTTCAAGTATATGTTCAGGGATTTTAAATTCAATATGGGTCTGACCGAACCATCTGGTTTCGGGACTACAACATGGTCGAATAATAACCCCCTCCTTGTTGAAGGAGGGGAACCTTGACCACCACCTGTTGAAGATACAATCTGTGAATTGCAGTTAACCCTGTTTCCCTCTCGGGGGGGGGAAGCCGGCAGGGCCTTCAGTGAGGAGGCATCTTCTCAAAGTCCAGCTTGTATCCCTGAGACACAATATCTATTGCCCAGGGATCTAACAGGGAGTGAACCCACTTGTGGCTGAACTTACAAAGGCATGCCCCCACCGGGCCTAGCTCCGCCTGGATTTTCGTAGAGGCCGGGGAGGATTTCTGTTCCTGGGAACTAGCTGTGTTGTGCAGCTGGTTTCCTCTGCCCCCGCCTCTGGCAAGAAAAGACGCACCTCGGACTTTCTTGTTTCTTTGTTCGAAAGGCTGCAGTTGATAATGACGTGCTTTCCTAGGCTGTGCAGGAATATAAGGCAAAATATTAGAATTACCAGCTATAGCTGTGGAGACCAGGTCCGAGAACCCTTCTCCACACAATCCTCAGCCTTCCATATGCCACTTAAGTTGGCATCATCTGTCCATTGCATATTCTACAGGATACGTCAAGCAGAAATCGACATAGCTTTGCCTCTAGGACCCAGTATACTCATGTCTCTTTGGGCATGTTTTATGATATATATCTCTTAAGACAGCATCTTTAATATATATATAAATATATCTCTACATATACATATATATATATATATATATATATATACTAGGGTCTCAATTTCTGCTGATAAGGTACCTGTCCACGCTGCCACAGCGCTATAAACCCATGCCGACACAATCGCCGGTCTGAGTCGTGTACCAAAATGTGCACGCTATCTGCAGGATCCCTGAGAATAGCTGTTAAATCAGGGCTACCTTTTGGGCAAACGTGACACCCTAGGGGAAGATTCCCATCACATCCTGGCCCTAGTGGGTAAAGGATACTGCCTGAGAATTCTTTGTGGGAAGCTGCAGTCTCTTGTCTGGAGATTCCCGCTCTTTTTCCTCATGAGAGGAGGGAAATTTACCTCAGCTTTCTTCCCCTTAACATGTGTACCCTTGTGTCAGGGACAGATGAGTCATCAGTGATATGCAAATCATCTTTATTACAATAATCATATATTGATAACTTTTCAGCCATTTTGGCTGTAACTTTGCATTATCGTAGTCGACACTGGAGTCAAACTCCGTGTCAATATCAGTGTCTATTATTTTTGATAGTGAGCATTGTGAGACTCTGAAGATCTCTGCGCCATAGGGACATACATGGGTAGAGTTCCTGTCTGTTCTCTAATCTTTTGTGCAATAAATTCACCTTAGCACTTACACATATCCAAACAGGTGTCCTTAGGAGAGCCTTTTACCTCAGACATGTCGACACACACGTACCGACACACCACACACACAGGGGATGCTCTATTTGAAGACAGTTCCCCCACAAGGCCCTTTGGAGAGACAGAGAGAGAGTATGCCAGCACACACCCCAGCGCTATATGACCCAGGAATCACACAGTAATGTAGTGTTAACCCAGTAGCTGCTGTATATTATTTTTACGCCAAATTTATGTGCCCCCCTCTCTTTTTCACCCTCTTCTATCATGCTTCTGCAGGGGAGAGCCTGGGGAGCTTCCTCTCAGCGGAGCTGTGGAGAGAAAATGGCGCTGGTGAGTGCTGAGGAAGAAGCCCCGCCCCCTCAGCGGCGGGCTTCTGTCCCGCGATTTTGTGTAAAATAATGGCGGGGGCTCATGCATATATACAGTGCCCAACTGTATATATGCCCACTTTGCCAAGAGGTCTCTAATTGCTGCCCAGGGCACCCCCCTTTGTGCCCTGCACCCTACAGTGACCGGAGTGTGTGGGTGTAATGTGGGAGCAATGGCGCACAGCTGCAGTGCTGTGCGCTACCTCAAATGAAGACAGGAGTCTTCTGCCGCTGATTTTGAAGTCTTCTTGCTTCTCTCGCTGGCTTCTGCCTTCTGGCTCTGCGAGGGGGACGGCGGCGCGGCTCTGGGATCGGACGACCAAGGGTGAGTTCCTGTGTTCGATCCCTCTGGAGCTAATGGTGTCCAGTAGCCTAAGAAGCACGACCTATCCGCAGTTAGTAGGTTTGCTTCTCTCCCCTCAGTCCCACGTAGCAGAGAGTCTGTTGCCAGCAGATCTCTCTGAAAATAAAAAAACCTAACAAAATACTTTCTTATTAGCAAGCTCAGGAGAGCTCACTAAAGTGTACCGAGCTCTGTCCGGGAACAGATTCTAACTGAGGTCTGGAGGAGGGACATAGAGGGAGGAGCCAGTGCACACCAGTAGTCCTAATTCTTTCTTAGAGTGCCCTGTCTCCTGCGGAGCCCGTCTATTCCCCCATGGTCCTTACGGAGTCCCCAGCATCCACTAGGACGTTAGAGAAAATTGATTCACAGAAAGAGTAGTGGACAAGTGGAATAGCCTCTGTAAACGTTGATTTACATACAGGACTAAAAGCTATACTTTAAACACACTTAATACATTTTAATATTGAGCCGCTGCAGCCGCTGTAATTAACCTTTCACCCTTATTTTGTTCACAAACCTTACGTACACAAGATTTACAGTGTACGCACTCTGCGTGCGTACGTACATACGTACGTACGTACGTACGTACGTACGCCGAAAGGGCGTAGTGACTACACAGTTTGCGTACACAGGCCTATACGCTGTTAGCACAATGCAGCAGCCCAAGTGGCTGCTAATACACTTTAAACCTTAGCAAGGAAATGGGACACGACACCAATTGTAATTCAAAACTATGTTGGGGTCTAACCCACCAACGGTTCTTTACTTGCAGGGGGTTACAATATAAACAATACAATACTATAGAAAAATGGCTACAGTCAATGGTACATATGTTTTAGTTTCGCCTGCACTTCCCAGTCTGGTCCTCAGTCATCAAGGTAGATGACCTTCAGAGTCTGTGATAGTGACCTGGCATGCAGCTGTTTTTTTATACAGTGGATCAAAACATAATACAATAGACACTGGGGTATATTTACTAAGGTCCCGATTTTGACCGAGATGCCGTTTTTTCTTCAAAGTGTCATCTCGGTAATTTACTAAGCAAAAATCACGGCAGTGATGAGGGCATTCGTATTATTTTGGAAGTCCTAGGAAAAAATCACGAATCAATACACCATCGGTCAAATACGCCTGCAATTTGGTAGAAATCGGGAATTTACTAAAAAGTGCAAAACACAAACACTGCCGACAATAGCCAAACACTGCCGTAATAAAATACAAATCGTGAAAAAGTGCTAAAAAAAAAACAGACCTGCTTTTTTATCCCGTGTTTGTCTAGGCATGCACGGATCCATGAGATCCGTGCATGTTTTTCAGTGGGAAGGGGGGGGAAATGTTCTAAATTTTCAGAAAAAAAATTGCGTGGGGTCCCCCCTCCTAAGGCAAACCAGCCTCGGGCTCTTTGAGCCGATCCTGGTTGCAGAAATATGGGGAAAAAATGGACAGGGGTTCCCCCATATTTAAGCAACCAGCATCGGGCTCTGCGCCTGGTCCTGGTTCCAAAAATACGGGGAACAAAAAGAGTAGGGGTCCCCCGTATTTTTGAAACCAGCACCGGGCTCCACTAGCTGGACAGATAATGCCACAGCCGGGGGTCACTTTTATACAGTGCCTTGCGGCCGTGGCATCAAATATCCAACTAGTTACCCCTGGCCGGTATACCCTGGGGGAGTGGGGACCCATTCAATCAAGGGGTCCCCCCCCCAGCCACCCAAGGGCCAGGGGTGAAGCCCGAGGCTGTCCCCCCCATCCAATGGGCTGCGGATGGGGGGCTGATAGCCTTTGTGAAAAGTGATTGATATTGTTTTTAGTAGCAGTACTACAAGGCCCAGCAAGCCTCCCCCGCAAGCTGGTACTTGGAGAACCACAAGTACCAGCATGCAGCGGAAAAACGGGCCCGCTGGTACCTGTAGTACTACTACTAAAAAAATACCCCAATAAAGACAACACACACACACACACACACACACACCTTGAAAGTATAACTTTAATACATCCATCCACACCTCCATATACACATACTTACCTTATGTTCCCACGCAGGTCGGTCCTCTTCTCCAGTAGAATCCATGGTGTACCTGTTGAAAAAATTATACTCACATAATCCAGTGTTTTCGGCTCCTCTGTAAATCCTTTTGTAATCCACGTACTTGAAAAAATAAAAAAACGGATACCCGACCACGAACTGAAAGGGGACCCATGTTTTCACATGGGCCCCCTTTCCCCGAATGCCAGAAACCCAATCTGACTGATGTCTAAGTGGGTTTCTTCAGCCAATCAGGGAGCGCCACGTTGTGGCACCCTCCTGATCGGCTGTGTGCTCCTGTACTGTATGACAGGCGGCACACGGCAGTGTTACAATGTAGCGCCTATGCGCTCCATTATAACCAATGGTGGGAACTTTCAGGTCAGCGGTTGACCGAAAGTGACCTCACCGCTGACCTGAAAGTTCCCACCATTGGTTACAATGGAGCGCATAGGCGCTACATTGTAACACTGCCGTGTGCCGCCTGTCATACAGTACAGGAGCACACAGCCGATCACGAGGGTGCCACAACGTGGCGCTCCCTGATTGGCTGAAGAAACCCACTTAGACATCAGTCAGAGTGGGTTTCTGGGATTCGGGGAAAGGGGGCCCATGTGAAAACATGGGTCCCCTTTCAGTTCGTGGTCGGGTATCCGTTTTTTTTTTTTTCAAGTACGTGGATTACAAAAGGATTTACCGAGGAGCCGAAAACACTGGATTATGTGAGTATAATTTTTTCAACAGGTACACCATGGATTCTACTGGAGAAGAGGACCGACCTGCGTGGGAACATAAGGTAAGTATGTGTATATGGAGGTGTGGATGGATGTATTAAAGTTATACTTTCAAGGTGTGTGTGTGTTGTCTTTATTGGGGTATTTTTTTAGTAGTAGTACTACAGGTACCAGCGGGCCCGTTTTTCTGCCGCATGCTGGTACTTGTGGTTCTCCAAGTACCAGCTTGCGGGGGAGGCTTGCTGGGCCTTGTAGTACTGCTACTAAAAACAATATCAATCACTTTTCACAAAGGCTATCAGCCCCCCATCCGCAGCCCATTGGATGGGGGGGACAGCCTCGGGCTTCACCCCTGGCCCTTGGGTGGCTGGGAGGAGGACCCCTTGATTGAAGGGGTCCCCACTCCCCCAGGGTACCCCGGCCAGGGGTAACTAGTTGGATATTTGACGCCACGGCCGCAAGGCACTGTATAAAAGTGACCCCCGGCTGTGGCATTATCTGTCCAGCTAGTGGAGCCCAGTGCTGGTTTCAAAAATACGGGGGACCCCTACTCTTTTTGTTCCCCGTATTTTTGGAACCAGGACCAGGCGCAGAGCCCGATGCTGGTTGCTGAAATATGGGGGAACCCCTGTCCATTTTTTCCCCATATTTCTGCAACCAGGATCGGCTCAAAGAGCCCGAGGCTGGTTTGCCTTAGGAGGGGGGACCCCACGCAATTTTTTTTTTACATTTAAACATTTTTTATTTTTTTTACAAGGTGCACAATGAAGCCCAGCACGGATCTCTCAGATCCGGCCGAGTTTCATTGTATTAAAGTCGGCAGTGTTTTACAAGTCACTCACGTAAAACACTGCCAAAAAAACCGAATGACATCGACATCGGAAAACCCAAAAATGCAGAATACGGCAGCTTAGTAAATTAGTCGTAATCAATTCAAAAAGTTGCATATTTACACTTTCGATGTCATTCGTGATTGAACTTTGACCTCAAACGGGAAAATACGAATCTTAGTAAATTTACCCCACTGTGTGCTCTTCTTCCATTGGTTCAGGGGTGGGAAATATCCTGTGCACCGGAGATCATTGGTCAGCTCAAGAGGTGGGTGATGGCTAAGACTTGAGATGTGATTTCTGTTGTTTGCATCTGAGTTCCCGCCCCATGACCAGTTAAACCCATCACATTAACCATACATAAATCTGGTATTATTAATAACTTAATGTTGTAATATATGATAATATTCTTATTCCCACCAGATTAATGTTTACGTTACTCTGAACAATATGATCCCACACATGATATGATTATCTATTTACATCCTCAATATACACATATATCCATTTATATATATATATATATATATATATATAGTAGCGATGTGTGGCGGCACTCGGAAAAATAAACCAGTAAAGCAGAGTAGTTTACAACGTTTCGGAGCTTTAATGTCCCTCCGTCATCAGGTATAACAAATGGTACAAACATTTACCTTAAATAGACTCCCCACCACGTGTGTCACCTGGCGTGCAGTCCCAGATTGCGGACGCCCACTAGTGACGTACGCTCCCTTTCCTTACATCACCATGGTAACATTCCAAACAAAGTCATTAAAAACAGATGTGTGACATTACAACCTGCACAATCCGTAATCGCTTATCGCAGACACATTGCCGCTTCATTAAAGTATCATATGCAGCAATCGATATAAGCACATATCATATTAGGCAATAATTTATTGCATGTAAAATATACATAAAGGCTAATATCTGCAAAACACTGCACATTCGAAAAGTAGCATTTATCACTCACAAAAAACAATGTAATCCCAGTGTTTCGTTAAGACCTCCAGGGGCTAGTGTTCCAAGTTCATGGATCCATCTGGATTCCCTTTGTAGCAAACGTACCGATCTATCACCTCCCCGCAGCTTAGCCGGCTCATGGTCAATAATGATATATCTTAATGATGCTAAACTATGGCCTGCATTTACAAAATGCCGTGCCAATGGTTGGTCACTATTCCCAGTGGAAAGTGCATTTCTTATTGCCATTTTATGATTTGCCATCCGTTCTCTTAGGGTGCGATCAGTTTTACCTATATAATTTTTGCCACAAGGGCAAACAATCATATAAATAATATATTTGGTGGTACATGTAACCCGATGTTTAATTTCATATCTTTTACCACTGGATGGATGGAAAAAATATTTGCCGACAATTAAAGATCTACAGGTAACACAATTGAGGCATTTAAAACATCCCTTCTTTAAAGATAAAAATCTGTTCTGCTCGCTCTGAAGTGACTGTATCCCTGTTATATCAGTCTTCATAACCCAATCTCTGATATTGCGTCCACATTTGTAACATGGCATAATAGTCGTCTCAGTCAAATTAAGATCATTATCAGTGGACAGAATTGGCCATAGGTTTCTTGCTGCCCCAGCAATGTCAGCACTAGCGGTGTTATAGTGATTGACCCAGGGCATGCGATTAGCCTTAATTTTCTTATTTTTAGGTTTAAGTAATTGTTCACGGCTCGCTTTTAAGGCTCTATCCTTAGCTTTTAATAGCAATTCCAGATCATACCCTCTATCATTAAATTTATGTATCATGTTGTCAATATGCCTTCTAGCATCATCAGCATTACTACAAATTCTAATGGCACGTAAGAATTGTGAATAGGGTAATCCAAACTTAAGGGATCTAGGGTGAAAACTCTGTGCATGGAGTATGGTGTTTCTATCAGTTGGTTTGTAAAAAATTTCAGTACTAATGATTCCCTGATTGACTGATACCTTAACATCAAGATAGTTAACAGTTTCAATGCTGGCATTATATGTAAATTATATCGATTGCTGCATATGATACTTTAATGAAGCGGCAATGTGTCTGCGATAAGCGATTACGGATTGTGCAGGTTGTAATGTCACACATCTGTTTTTAATGACTTTGTTTGGAATGTTACCATGGTGATGTAAGGAAAGGGAGCGTTCGTCACTAGTGGGCGTCCGCAATCTGGGACTGCACGCCAGGTGACACACGTGGTGGGGAGTCTATTTAAGGTAAATGTTTGTACCATTTGTTATACCTGATGACGGAGGGACATTAAAGCTCCGAAACGTTGTAAACTACTCTGCTTTACTTGTTTATTTTTCCGAGTGCCGCCACACATCGCTACTATTATTTGGACCTGCTGAGGTACCTAGGAAGGCACCGGGACATTTGTCTACTTACTGGGAGTGCTGCCCGAACGACGTCTACATATTGTGAGTTACCCCCTTGCAGAGAGTGGGAGCTCTGGGCTCTAGCACCCAAGTTTATTTGATTATATATTTCCTACCACGTATCAGAAACGTTTTATTGGATTATGGCTGAGCCTAGCACGGTGGTGGATGATGTGGACATTGCAACCGTCAATCTGTCTCTGCTTACACAGGGAACCACACTGACTCTTACTGATACTGAAGCAGAATCTATTTTGATTAAACAACGTTTGGATGACGATATTGATGCACAGCCGGTTGAATTTCTGTACAGGGAATTATTGAGATTAAAACAGAAAGAAATTGATTACCTATACCATGGGATCACATTAAGTGATTATTATAAAGATAAAAAAATTCCCCGTGGATTCAGAATTAGAAATTCACCTACAATCGGCAGACATAATACTGCATTTTGTAAAAAATGGATAGCTGTACTAAATAAATGCAGCTTTGATTTATTACTCCTCGTGATTGAGGAGTCATCAAGGGAACTTAATATTGCACGTGAGAAAATTACTGCATTTGAAGCATAACATAAAGTAACTATGTCAGCTGATACCGACACTGATTGGTTTGACAAATTACAGCACCAACTTGTGATTTATAAACGTGATCTGATTCAATTCAAAAAACAAAAATTATTAAAGGTCAATGCTGACTATGAAATGAACCGAGTATACCAATGGGTCAGTAGTACACGAAATGACCGTATGCGTACGTATAAACAGCGCAACTACAGACAACTGTGGCAGACTGATTCCTCCCAGGAGAGAACATCTAATAGCGACACGGATGTGATGGTGGATGGACGCTCACAAGATCCCATTGCCCCTTTAGGGGCGCGTACCCGCCGTGGACGCGGCAGAGGAGATGGACTAGGAGAGGCGGCCAAAATCAAAGAAAGAGGACGAGGCAGGCGCGGACGTCCGCCACTTCAAGCGAGGAGATAGTCTTCAATCTTTCATCACACCCCCTGACGGATGTCGAAATGAAGGTACTGTCTAATGGTCTTTCTTTTGTGCCCACTGAACGTTTTGACACTATGAAATGGGAAGTTGAAAAATATAGTCTCAATCGGAAATTAAAACTCCATGAACATTTTCGGGGTACAAAGGCGAATATGGGAATCCAGCAACAGAATGAACTGCCACCTCAATTGAGTAAAATTCAAAAACGTTCACGTTTTGACCCTATGTCGAACAATATGTCTATTAAGACTTTTACTCGTATGTTGGACGATACTGTTGCTAATTCTGTTATTCCAATGATTAATTATCAATATCAAAGTAAATCTCCTAACAATAATTTGAGCAAGGAAGAGTATATTGCTCTTAAAGATCTTTCCACATATACTGATATCACGATACGCCCCGCTGACAAAGGTGGGGCTGTCGTGGTTCAGGATATGGAGGAATACAAGGGTGAACTTTATAGACAACTAAGTGATACTAAGGTCTATAGATTACTTAAAAGTGATCCTACTTTGATTTTTAGTAAACAATTGAAACAGAGACTCCAATTGGCAGTGGATGCAGGGCAGATTTCTAGTGAACTTATGCAGGCATTGATTATGGATAATCCAACTGTGCCAGTCCTGTACTCACTGCCAAAGATTCACAAAAGTCTAGTTAATCCCCCTGGCCGACCGATTATCTCGGCCCGGGGTGGTCTATTTCAGAGGTTGTCAGTTTATTTGGATGCTATGCTACAACCGTGTATTGTTAATCATCCTCGTCATTTGCTTGATACTACAATGTTCCTTAACAAATTAAAGGCTTTAGGAACCATCAACATGGGGAGTTTGCTCTGTAGCATTGATATTACCAGCCTTTACACGATTATTCCCAATGATCAGGGTTTATGTGCAGTCAGGAAACTTATCACTAACAATGATTTATATAAGGGACCGGATGTGTCAGTATTTATTGATCTTTTGGAAATGGTGTTGATATGTAATTATTTTCTTTTTGATGGGAAATTCTATCTCCAGACATCAGGGTGTGCGATGGGGTCTTCAGTGGCCCCATCGTATGCGAATGCCTATATGTATATGGTGGAAGATGATATATTCTTTAATAATGATTTATTTTTAACATGTGCCTCATTTTATGTGAGGTACATAGATGATGTGTTTTTGGTTTGGTCCGGTAGCCATGAGTCACTGTCTGGATTTATTGAAGATCATAATAGTTTATGCCATCCCGTTAAATTTACATATAATGCCAGCATTGAAACTGTTAACTATCTTGATGTTAAGGTATCAGTCAATCAGGGAATCATTAGTACTGAAATTTTTTACAAACCAACTGATAGAAACACCATACTCCATGCACAGAGTTTTCACCCTAGATCCCTTAAGTTTGGATTACCCTATTCACAATTCTTACGTGCCATTAGAATTTGTAGTAATGCTGATGATGCTAGAAGGCATATTGACAACATGATACATAAATTTAATGATAGAGGGTATGATCTGGAATTGCTATTAAAAGCTAAGGATAGAGCCTTAAAAGCGAGCCGTGAACAATTACTTAAACCTAAAAATAAGAAAATTAAGGCTAATCGCATGCCCTGGGTCAATCACTATAACACCGCTAGTGCTGACATTGCTGGGGCAGCAAGAAACCTATGGCCAATTCTGTCCACTGATAATGATCTTAATTTGACTGAGACGACTATTATGCCATGTTACACACGTGGACGCAATATCAGAGATTGGGTTATGAAGACTGATATAACAGGGATACAGTCACTTCAGAGCGAGCAGAACAGATTTTTATCTTTAAAGAAGGGATGTTTTAAATGCCTCAATTGTGTTACCTGTAGATCTTTAATTGTCGGCAAATATTTTTTCCATCCATCCAGTGGTAAAAGATATGAAATTAAACATCGGGTTACATGTACCACCAAATATATTATTTATATGATTGTTTGCCCTTGTGGCAAAAATTATATAGGTAAAACTGATCGCACCCTAAGAGAACGGATGGCAAATCATAAAATGGCAAAAAGAAATGCACTTTCCACTGGGAATAGTGACCAACCATTGGCACGGCATTTTGTAAATGCAGGCCATAGTTTAGCATCATTAAGATATATCATTATTGACCATGAGCCGGCTAAGCTGCGGGGAGGTGATAGATCGGTACGTTTGCTACAAAGGGAATCCAGATGGATCCATGAACTTGGTACACTAGCCCCTAGAGGTCTTAACGAAACACTGGGATTACATTGTTTTTTGTGAGTGATAAATGCTACTTTTCGAATGTGCAGTGTTTTGCAGATATTAGCCTTTATGTATATTTTACATGCAATAAATTATTGCCTAATATGATATGTGCTTATATCGATTGCTGCATATGATACTTTAATGAAGCGGCAATGTGTCTGCGATAAGCGATTACGGATTGTGCAGGTTGTAATGTCACACATCTGTTTTTAATGACTTTGTTTGGAATGTTACCATGGTGATGTAAGGAAAGGGAGCGTACGTCACTAGTGGGCGTCCGCAATCTGGGACTGCACGCCAGGTGACACACGTGGTGGGGAGTCTATTTAAGTTAAATGTTTGTACCATTTGTTATACCTGATGACGGAGGGACATTAAAGCTCCGAAACGTTGTAAACTACTCTGCTTTACTGGTTTATTTTTCCGAGTGCCGCCACACATCGCTACTATTATTTGGACCTGCTGAGGTACCTAGGAAGGCACCGGGACATTTGTCTACTTACTGGGAGTGCTGCCCGAACGACGTCTATATATATATATATATATATATATATATATACACACATACACACACACACTCCTGCTATTACAATTTGTTAGGAATCATATATATATATATATATATATATATATATATATACAGACACATATATATATATATATATATATATGTGTGCATATACATATACATACATATCCAAGAGTTTAGACTATGAATGTTATTACCTCAGATTACTAAATGTCTGGTTTGTAATTTTGTTAGCTATTGCTAATTGAGTTTCTCTTCAGTCAACCTAGGTTCCTGGATATTGTCTTTCTTGTTTGTCCTGCCCTCAGATAAGACAATGACAATCCAGTATTTATTGTCTTCGACAGATACTGGGCTACTCTAGAATAATAGGGGTAAACAAAGGTATTTGCCTTCTTCATAGGATTTCAAAGCTTTGTGTAAATAAGGCCATTGTATTTGAGTCTCTGGGAGTATAATTTATGTGCGACCCATCTTCCTGCTATTAGAAGAGAAAGCAGACAGTGGGTGATTTATGCAATATATGGATTAGATATATGATATGTCTTTGTGGCTTTTCCATGCGAGTACAAATTCCACAGTAATTACTCATACCACGCGCTAATACGCAGGACAGCGGGAGCAACCATACGCAAATTGCAAATATGTGCACGCATGGCCGAATAAGTACGCACACGGAGGCCATCTATGTGTTGTTTGTACGTGATGTGTGTACTGTAATATTTTCCGACTTCGACAGTCCACCCTTTGGCAGTCATCAATAACTGCCACTAACTAATCAATAAACAGGAAAAAAAAATATTACCTATACAATATATACAAAAGCTTGGATGATCGGGGAGAGTTGTAGGTGGTAAATGTATATCCTAGTGGGATAGTAAAAAGCATGTATGTATGAATCAATGTCTGAGGGGCATGTATATGTTCTAAATAAGCTTTGTGGTATTGCAAATTATACATTAAATCCTTCTCATCCCCGATTAAGGGTCTGTAAATGGGCCAACAAACACTACCAAGCTTCTTTTCGGCTTCTTGTTTCAACAAATGGGGTGCACATTTAGTTGATGATACATGGAGGGGGAACATACGTGAGTGCTAGTATATGTGTATATCACCTGTCGACTATGTGTGTCATTAACTGGAGGTTGCAGAGATGAAGATAAGACACATATATAAAAATACATTCACATAAACATTTTTGGTAGGGCTGACGTCTTTTCCGGTTGGATGTATCTGGGCAGAGGGGGAAACAGAGAAAAACGGGTGGAAGAAACAGGCCATGAAATTCATTTTGCAATCCTTATCATAACACTGTCTCTATGGATGGATCATAAATTAAATCTGCTGCTATAACAGCGCCCTCACTCCTTAGACTCATCAAATTTGTGCTGCGCTTGCGCCGCGTTAGAATTTGAACACATCTAAATATCAAACCAATAATTATGATGACTCCCAGGATACAAAGGAGAAACTTCCCCACACTCATAAGGACATTTTGAGCCCACTCTCCTAAACCTGAGAATCATTTGTGTGGGTTCAACCATGAGACCCAGCCGGTCAGTTCATTACCCACAGTCGCTAAGGTAAGGTTGTGCTTCCTCCTGAACTCCCACTGCAACTGCAAGATTTCAACCATCTTCTGATCAATGATCTCCGTGGGGTCGTCAGTGCTGTTCAAATATATGTACAGCACTTCACACCATATTGAGTTGCCAGAGTAACACAGTACCCACCAGTCACAGCTGTGACGTAATTAAGGACCATCCTGTGCTGGATCAGTTCCTTCTTGTAGGCTTGTAACTCCCTTCCCTTATACCTGAATGTGTCATCATTCATCTCAGTGATATTATCTATCAAGTTTGCTAGCGCATGGATATACCTATAATTTATAGTTCCTCTGGCAGTACGGGTGATGTCTAATGCGAGAAGGAACTGACTCCCGGTGGATTCGTGGATCAAATTAGAGGCTGCGTGCTCTGCCCTATCTATGAGGTGTCTCTTGATGATGTGTTCATTGTGAGTATGAGTATAAGGAGTCTGAGCACTGAGGTGAACGTCTTTCATTTTATCGTGGGTTATGGTCATGACCTCCGGTAGTACTCTCCCAATATAACACATCCCTCAGAGCTCGGGGCAAGCCACTTGTACGCTTTCCTCCCACATATGAAATAGGCATCATCTGGGAGAACATAGGGGACAAAATGTAACATCACCATATTGCAAACTTTCCAAATAAAGAAACCAATCCCTAGTTCTCCCATTTGTCAGTACAAGTATCGGGCTGGATGATATGGGCACAATACCCTGACGATACTTTTCCAACCCACATGGTCTTGCTTCCACGTGTATACCTATACCGAAAATACCTCCCACTGTTGGCTATTTGGCGTACAAGTTCAGCAGACAATTTCCCTTCACAGTGCCTCCGAGCTCCATGACTACCAGAGCGCTTACTGATACATCAAGTGATGTGCTACACCTGAGATCCTACAAATTCGTACTCGCCATCAGAACCCATTCCAGATCCCTGCTTGACCTCTCTGGGACCCTCACCAAAACAAATTGTCCTGATAAAAAACAGAATTACTAGCAGAACCCAAAACGCAGTCTCTTGTGATAGATCCATTTCGTTAGGTGAAAGGAAAATAAGGAGGATAAAAGGAAGGAAAATGCAGGGGGGGGATGAAAAAGTGGTGCGACACCCATCCTAGATCTTGTTGCTCTTCATGCTCAGGTGCCTTTCAACAGTCCTGCCTCTCAACTTTCTCGGAACAAACACTCTAGTGATACGAGGTTCTCTTTGCCTTGCTCTTTGAACACACAGTTCACTTTGAACACACAGTTACCAAATCACTTTGTCACGAGTTCTCTCCGGGTCAGCGACCTTCTTGCAGTGGGACGAGTGGACCCAAGTCTCTCTTTTGGCAACCTTTAGTGCTGTCATGCTGGTTAACAAGACTTGGTACGGTCCTTCCCACCTGTCTATGAGGCAACATGAGCGTAGGAAATTTCGAATCATCACATAATCCCCAGGCTCAATGTCATGACAATTACTGTTCGGTAGGTCAGGAATCACCAGCTTTAGATTTCTTGGTTGATTTCTCAGCTGCTGGCTCATCCCAACCAAATATTTCACAGTCACTTCATTATTGCATTTCAAATCATCCTGGGGGTCTATCATTACATGAGGTAGTCTACCAAAAAGAATTTCAAAGGGTAATAAGTTAAGTGGAGACCTGGGAATGGTTCTGATGCTGTACAACACTAGTGGCCAAGCTTCTGGCCACAGCAATCCAGTTTCAGCCATCACTTTGCTCAGCTTGTTCTTAATAGTGCTGTTCACTCTCTCTACCTTCGCACTCGCCTGTGGTTGGTACGGAGGATTTATCTTGCTATTAATTACCATCAGTTTGCAGATGACCTGAAAGACTTCACCTGTAAAATGGGTACCGCTATCACTTTCAATCATTCTAGGGATACCATATCTACACACAAATTCATGCACAATTTTCTTTGCAGTGAACGTAGCAGTATTTGTGGCAGCAGGGAACGCTTCTACCCAGTTGGAAAATACATCAATACATACTAACACATATTTCAAATTCCTACAGGGTGGTAACTGTATGAAGTCGATTTGTATTACCTGAAAAGGTCCGTCTGTCGAAGGGATTTGGGATGGTTCTGTTGGTATTGTCTTACCAATATTCTTCCTCAAGCAAGTAAAACATGTCATTGCTCTCTTACCTGCATGAGAAGAGAATCCTGGCGCACACCAGTAGGCTCTTACCAACTTGCACATACCCTCTTTGCCCAGATGAGTCAGACTGTGTGCCGCCTCAGCTAGACTTGGAAGATATGCTCTGGGGGCCACCGGCTTACCGTGTCCACCTGTCCTAAGTCCTGAGGACTCCTGGCCATACCCCTTTGACCTCCAGACTGCCTTTTCCTGTAGGGAACACAAATTGCGTTCCACCGCCATCTGCACACTTGCCTTCACTTCTAACGTATATTTACCCTCGAGTTTTATATATTCTTAGCACACCACTTTATTCCCTTATTAAATAGTAATCACTTGAATATAAAAACGTCTTCTTTGTCTCAAATCTAACTGACATCCACATGAACACAGGAAGTGATGTCAGACAGAACTGCCATGTGCATTTACCATTTGAATGGTATAAATAGAGCCTCTCTGGGGCTCACTAGACTTATCCCCTTGAAGAAGTCCAGATTCTGACGGACGAAACGCGTTGGGACTGTTTGCTGCTGATCTCCTATGATGGACAGATAAGCGATTGAACTTTTTAAATCCTGTACGCATGTTCTCTGGCTATTTTATGTCCTTGGGACAGTTTGTTTGCAGTTTTCCCTTTTTGATGGACAGATAAGCTTTCAATAATTTTTAATCTTCTACATGTATTGTCTAGCCATTGTATGTCTTTACATATTAAATTTGTATTTTGTTTTATTCTTTAATGATTGGGCTATTGAATATGTCCTATTGGGAATAAGCATGTTCCCTAATTTAATTGCCCTTTATTGCAAATGACAACTTTTTGAATTTGAGAACGGTACACACTATGTTTTGTTGTGCTTTTCTTTTTTACATGTAAATCCTGAATGATGAACACTCGTTGGAAGTTCTTGTAAAACAGATAAGTGTTCTTGGCTATAATTACACCCACCTGGCTATTTCCTTTATATCTTGTTATTACACTCACAAGCGCTTATTTTCTCCACTACCTATTTTTATTTATGTGTATACCATACACAAACTCTGTATTATGAGCTGCTACTCTTAAAAGGGTTAAGGAGTGTTATTTATAACATCTTATTACTGCACGCCTGTACTAAAGCGCCTAGGTTTTCGCTATTCTATATATATATATATATATATATATATATATACACACATACACACACACTCCTGCTATTACAATTTATAAGGAATCATATATATATATATATATATATACACATACATATATATCTCCAAGAGTTTAGACTATGAATGTTATTACCTCAGATTTCTAAATGTCTGATTTGTAATTTTGTTAGCTATTGCTAATTGAGTTTCTCTTCAGTCAACCTAGGTTCCTGGATATTGTCTTTCTTGTTTGTCTTGTCTTCAGATAAGACAATGACAATCCAGTATTTATTGTCTTCGACAGATACTGGGCTACTCTAGAATAATAGGGGTAAACAAAGGTATTTGCCTTCTTCATAGGATTTCAAAGCTTTGTGTAAATAAGGCCATTGTATTTGAGTCTCTGGAAGTATAATTTATGTGCAACCCATCTTCCTGCTATTAGAAGAGAAAGCAGACAGTGGGTGATTTATGCAATATATGGATTAGATATATGATATGTCTTTGTGGATTTTCCATGCGAGTACAAATTCCACAGAAATTACTCATACCACGCGCTAATACGCAGGACCGCGGGAGCGACCATACGCAAATTGCGAATATGTGCACGCACGGGCGAATAAGTATGCACACGGAGGCCATCTATGTGGTGTTTGTACGTGATGTGTGTACTGTAATATTTTCCGACTTCGACACCTCCCATAAAGGTGGTAGAGGCTAAGACAGTAGAGCAATCCAAGCATGCATGGGATAGACATAAGGATATCCTTACAAAGAAATAAGGATCAATTAAGGTTTAAGGTAAAAATATGGTAGAAAAGAGGCAGACTAGAAGGGCCAATTGGTTATTATCTGCCATCACATTCTATGTTTCTATGTAACTAAGCACCCCTGAAGGACACAGGTACCCCTTTAGCAGCCCCAGCTCCATAATGGACGAAAATAGAGTACCCCTGGACAGACACAGCATGGACGCATTGTTCACTACAACCTCCACAGCCGGAGTAAAATGGCATTATCACCAGGGGCCTTATATAGAATCCAAAACCCATGGGAATCTGACAGTGGGAGGATAATGTTTTGCCTCAATTTGGGATCCAAGTCAGATGGGGAAAACCCAAGTCAGACTCGGATCCAGTCTCAGATCGCAATGTTCAGGTGGGACCTGCTTATCTCTAACCAAAACCAGTTTGGGTGCAGTCTCTCGCTCGGTCAGTGGTGGGTCTGACCCAGATACTAGGTTGTAAAGGACATCATTCTCTTTTACAATCAGTTGACTCTCAGGAGGAGGAACAGACTTCCACACTTCAGGAAGGGGAACTCCTCCAGGTGTCACTCTACAGGTGAATTAGGAGGTCATCTCTCAGGATTGTGTGTCATGTACTAAGGGTTCCTGATAAGGAACTTCACAACCTTCTCTTTTGAAAACAAAACAGAGGTCTTCAGTCACTTTTCTAACAGAAATAAGATAACCAGATAGCATTGGCTTGGAAACATAAACGGTTTCAAAGCATCTGTTTGCCTCTTGTCTTTTTTCCCATAGATAGCAAAGTATGGTGGGAGACTCCCCCAACAGGGAACCTTCCATGTTCCATCAGTTGTAGAGCACTGTACTACCTGTTCCTGGCGCTACTTCCTTTATGTAGCTATCAAATCTTAAATTGGAAACTATGCTTAAGACTATTTATTTACTTATTATTTATTATCAGTTTCATCTATAGCGCAGCATATTTCATTGTGATTTACAATTGGAACAGCAGTAATCGAAAAGAACTGGGTAAAAACAGACAGACAGAGATAGGAAGACCCTGCTCGCAAGCTTACAATCTATAGGAAATTAGGCATTGATACACAAGGATAGATGCTACCTATTGCATAATGGTCCCCCAGATTGCAAAGGTTCTTTATGGGCTGTATGATATGGTCACCCAGCAATGTTGGCTAAGGGTCAGGAGGGTGTGAAAATGAAGAAAGACAAAATATGTGAGGTTATGTGTGGACTGTACAAAGGGGATATAATTACATAGGGAGGCATTGAAGGTTGAGTGAGCGGTTCCTGGATTTGATAAGCTGTCTGAAGAAGCGAGTTTTTAGTTGTGTTAAAAATGGATTGTAGTGGTGAGAGACGATTTTTAGGAAGACCAGTGAGGAGACTATTGCAATAATCAATGCGGGAGATAATAGTGAAATTTACTAACATTCGTATTTCAGCTGAGTTCAGTCGATATAGAACTTGACTGACATCGGCCGTGCAAAATTGCAACTTTTTAATTTTAAATTGGAAAATTGCTAAGCTACTGTATTTGTCATATTTGCATTTTTTTTTTCATTTAGTCTCTTGTCAGAGTGTGTGTGTGTGCACACGCGCGCTGTGTAAAGGTAGTGGAGGCGTGTGTTTTGTTTATCTTTATTTTTATAATACAGGGAGACTGGCACTCCTGAATAAACAAACAATGTGTCCAGCCGCTACGCCAGCGTTTGGATGCGGCAGAGTAGGTCATCAGAGAAGCGCCAGCGCTATACTATGATGTCAGCGTTACCAGAGTGGGAGGACCAAGAGGCGTTCTGAGCACTGGGTGTTTTCTATAAAGGTATGTCTTTGTATTTATGTTGTTATATTTGTTATCCTGAGGAAGGAGAATAAAGGTCTGCGAAATGTTGCTTCATCAAGAGACGTCTCTGCTTATTTCTCCGAGTGCCATTTACTGTTTGGATTGTATAATATATATATATATATATATATATAAACAGAGAAAAGAAGAGGCGGCACTCGGAGACTTGCAAATTCACAGTGTATTCACAGCAAGTGACATCTTGATGTCACTTGCTGTGAATACACTGTGAATTTGCAAGTCTCCGAGTGCCGCCTCTTCTTTTCTCTGTTTATCTACACCGGAGGGGAACCTGCGGATGGGGAAGGCACAGGAGCAAGATACATCCCGCTGCGGATACAGTGAGTGCCGGGGTTAAAACACAAGGATATATATATATATATATATATATAAAATATATAAAATAGATGTATGTGTGTATGTATATTCCACCATAACTCTGGAGTGCCTGCAGCAATTTACACCTAACTTGGTACACATATCACTGACAATGAGGAAAAAAATACTGCCATTTAAGACCAAGTTAAGCCCCCATCAGCATGGGGTGGGGGTGGGGGGGTGAAAAATAAAATGTCCAAAATGACAAACAGTAGTGTCAAATCCATAGTTTTCGGTGTCGTTAAGCTGATCGCCTTTTGAAAATTGATATGTTCCTTAGACTGTCCGTTAACATATAGGCTGTGTATCTTCACGCTAATTCTTTTAGGGGTTGGGTAGTGAACTTAAACTTTAAAATGGGTGCAAGGAAAATAGTCGTATTGCGTCAGGAATTCCACGCGGGCGAAGCCGCAGGCAAAAAGCTATAGTATATAAAATTGCTAAAAAAAGTATTACAAATGTAAACATGAGATTAGATACAAATAGTAACATAGTAACATTGGCGTTTCTATAATGGGTGCCATTTTAATACTTACCTTTCCAGAGTCCAGCACCGGGAGCTGTGATCGCGCCATAAATAGCAGCCAAAATGGCCACTACGCATGCGCGGTAGCCAAATTGGTCTCCGGATCATGGAGGGCGCCATGTTTCCGGAGACCTGCGCATGCACAGTAGACTCCGGCACAATGGCGGAGTCTACAGCGTCATGCAGAGGAGGGGGTCCACCCGGAGATACACATGGGCCCCCTCCTCTGTAGAAAAGCCCCTGCATAGTAACATAGTTTTTGAGGTTGAAAAGAGACAATTTGTCCATCGAGTTCAACATATTTGTGGTCTCCTATGCGGTATTATTTTTAGGACTAGTTTAGTCTGTTGCTAATGTCTATATCTATATATTTATAGCAGAAGGACAACTTTTATGAGTGACATATTGCTATGATGCTGTTGTCTGGGCAGGGTTATATATCATATAACAAATTAAAGGTCTTGGTCTGTAGATTTGCAGAAAAAAATTGGCGTTATAATTGGTTGCTTGTAGTGATGAGCGGGTTCAGTTCCTCGGAATCCGAACCCCCCTGAACTTCACCCATTTTACACGGTTCCGAGGCAGACTCGGATCCTCCCGCCTTGCTCGGTTAACCCGAGCGCGCCCGAACGTCATCATCCCGCTGTCGGATTCTTGCGAGATTCGTATTCTATATAAGGAACCGCGTGTCGCTGCCATTTTCACTCGTGCATTGGAGATGATAGGGAGAGGACGTGCAGCGTTCTCTCAGTTTCTGTGCTCAGTGTGCTGCAAATATCTGTGCTCAGTGTGCTTGCAAATATCTGTGCTCAGTGTGCTGAAAATATCTACGTTCTCTGCCTGAAAAACGCTCCATATCTGTGCTGCATTGTAGTATATAGTAGGAGGACAGTGCAGAATTTTGCTGACCAGTGACCACCAGTATTATATAGCAGTCCGGTACAGTAGGCCACTGCTCTACCTACCTCTGTGTCATCAAGTATACTATCCATCCATACCTGTGGTGCATTTTAGTTGTGCGCAGTATATATAGTAGGAGGACAGTGCAGAATTTTGCTGACCACCAGTATATAATATATAGCAGTACGGTACAGTAGGCCACTGCTCTACCTACCTCTGTGTCGTCAAGTATACTATCCATCCATACCTGTGCTGCATTTTAGTTTTGCGCAGTATATATAGTAGGAGGACGGTGCAGAATTTTGCTGACCACCAGTATATAGTATATAGCAGTACGGTACAGTAGTCCACTGCTCTACCTACCTCTGTGTCGTCAAGTATACTATCCATCCATACCTGTGCTGCATTTTAGTTGTGCGCAGTATACAGTAGGAGGGGACAGTGCAGAATGTTGCTGTGACCACCAGTATATATATAGCAGTACGGTACAGTAGTCCACTGCTCTACCTACCTCTGTGTCGTCAAGTATACTATCCATCCAAACCTGTGCTGCATTTTAGTTGTGTGCAGTATATAGTAGGAGGGGACAGTGCAGAATGTTGCTGTGACCACCAGTATATATATAGCAGTACGGTACAGTAGTCCACTGCTCTACCTACCTCTGTGTTGTCAAGTATACTATCCATCCATACCTGTGGTGCATTTTAGTTGTGCGCAGTATATATAGTAGGAGGACAGTGCAGAATTTTGCTGACCACCAGTATATAATATATAGCAGTACGGTACAGTAGGCCACTGCTCTACCTACCTCTGTGTCGTCAAGTATACTATCCATCCATATCTGTGGTGCATTTCAGTTGTGCGCAGTATATATAGTAGGAGGACAGTGCAGAATTTTGCTGACCACCGGTATATAATATATAGCAGTACGGTACAGTAGGCCACTGCTCTACCTACCTATGTGTCATCAAGTAAACTATCCATCCATACCTCTGGTGCATTTTACTTGTGCGCAGTATATATAGTAGGAGGACAGTGCAGAATTTTGCTGACCACCAGTATATAATATATAGCAGTACGGTACAGTAGTCCACTGCTCTACCTACCTCTGTTTTGTCAAGTATACTATCCATCCATACCTGTGCTGCATTTTAGTTGTGCGCAGTATATAGTAGGAGGGGACAGTGCAGAATGTTGCTGTGACCACCAGTATATATATAGCAGTACGGTACAGTAGTCCACTGCTCTAACTCTGTGTATCAAGTATACTACAAAAGTTCAGTAAAATGACCCAAAAATCAAAATTAAAAGCGTCTGATGAGAAGTGTAAACTTGCCAATATGCTATTTACGACACGGAGTGGCAAGGAACGGCTGAGGCCCTGGCCTATGTTCATGGCTAGTGGTTCAGATTCACATGAGGATGGAAGCACTCATCCTCTCGCTAGAAAACTGCAGTGCCACTCCTAGATGGGCCAGGTGTTTGTGTCGGCCACTTGGGTCGCTTAGCTTAGTCACACAGCTACCTCATTGCACCTCTTTTTTTCTTTGCATCATGTGCTGTTTGGGGACTATTTTTTAAATCTGCCATCCTGTCTGACACTGCAATGCCACTCCTGGATGGGCCAGGTGTTTGTGTCGGCCACTTGGGTCACTTAGCTTAGCCATCCAGCGACCTTGGTGCACCTCTTTTTTTCTTTGCATCATGTGCTGTTTGGGGACTATTTTTTTAAGTGCCATCCTGTCTGACACTACAGTGCCACTCCTAGATGGGCCAGGTGTTTGTGTCGGCCACTTGGGTCGCTTAGCTTAGTCACACAGCTACCTCATTGCACCTCTTTTTTTCTTTGCATCATGTGCTGTTTGGGGACTATTTTTTAAATCTGCCATCCTGTCTGACACTGCAATGCCACTCCTAGATGGGCCAGGTGTTTGTGTCGGCCACTTGGGTTACTTAGCTTAGCCATGCAGCGACCTTGGTGCACCTCTTTTTTTCTTTGCATCATGTGCTGTTTGGGGACTATTTTTTTGAAGTGCCATCCTGTCTGACACTGCAGTGCCACTCCTAGATGGGCCAGGTGTTTGTGTCGGCCACTTGCGCCGCTTAGCTTAGCCATCCAGCGACCTCGGTGCAAATTTTAGGACTAAAAATAATATTGTGAGGTGTGAGGTGTTCAGAATAGACTGGAAATGAGTGGAAATTATGGTTATTGAGGTTAATAATACTATGGGATCAAAATGACCCCCAAATTCTATGATTTAAGCTGTTTTTAGAGTTTTTTGAAAAAAACACCCGAATACAAAACACACCCGAATCCGACAAAAAAATTTCCGGTGAGGTTTTGCCAAAACGCGTCCGAATCCAAAACACGGCCGCGGAACCGAATCCAAAACCAAAACACAAAACCCGAAAAATGTCCGGTGCACATCACTAATACATATACACACACACACACACACACACACACACACACACACACACACACACACACACAAAATGTACACTGCACCCCCTACCATACACTGTCCCTATATACACACTGCACACCCCTCCATATAGTGCCCCCCTTTATACAGGGCATCCCTTACTCCATATACTGCTCCTGCCATATACCGCAGACTCTGCAACCCTTCCTCCATAAACTATGCTGCAACCCCAGGTTGATTGCCATCCCTGGACTTGGCAACTGGTAGCAGCAGTAACCGAGAAACTGATGCAGAAACCACCAGACAGTCCTGCAGCGCTCAGAGCGGAGGCATCGGGGACATGTTTGGCCGCTTACCGGCCGGCAGAGTAGGTGAATCAGTTGTCAGGAAGAGGTTAGACCCTGTATTGGGTGAGCAGTGCAGTGACTGGGAGGAGGAGGGGTTGGTGCTGGGGCTGCAGATGATGCAGGTGAGGAGGAGGCAGATAACTGATTCAGCTGCTTTATATATACTGCGCACAAATGGAGGAGCAGTGTTTTGTGTTTGCCTTTCCCACACCACGCACAGGCCATTCTGCCGTAAATGGGCTGCCATACAGATCTAATTCTTTTGGTGATCGAGGAATCCGCCCGTGAATTGAATGCTGTAAAAACTATGATTACCTCCTTTGAGGTAATATTTGCACAAATTAACATCTGATGACACTAATAAGTGGATGGATAAGTTCTCTACACAAATTGAGACGTATAGACGCAACCTTGTGAAGTTGAAAAGAGAAAAGTTGGTGACCATACAGCGGGACTATGCAGAGAACAGAGTATATACCTGGACATATAATCCAGAAACCAAACTACCTTTTCACTCCAAACAGAGGAGATTTTGTAAATTTCCAGGTGACACTGAAACCTCAAGTGGTGGTGTGTCCACACAAAGTGAGATGGAGGATACCAGTTACAACATTAGCCAAAAAAAGCCTTTAGGCGTAAGCACTCGAGCTCTGCGCGATGCCAAGGTCGACTCCCCATGAGAAAGGGTGGACAGTGGCTCAGGATACTCAAAAGGGAAGTCAAAAAAGAAGAACAAAGCCTAGTGTTCAATCTATCAAATAGACAACTGACATCATGTGAACTGGCAATCCTAAATAAAGGTCTCTCATTTGTACTAGGGATGAGCGGGTTCGGTTCCCTAAGAACCAAACCCTACCGGACTTCACTACCCGAGCCCAGATTCGAGTCAGGCTCGGGTTCTCCCGCCTGACTCGGAAACCAGAACGAGGCAAAAAGTCATCATTCCGCTGTCGGATTCTTGCGGGGTTTGGATTCCATATAAGGAGACTCGCAACGCCGCCATTTTCACTCCGGCATTGGAGAGTGTAGAAATAGAACGTGTCCTCTGCTGCCATATGTCCAGTGCTGCTGTATAAGTCCAGTCCAGTGGTGCTGTGTTGTGCTGCATCAGTTCAGTGGTGGTGTATTGTGCTGCATCAGTCCAGTCACAGTGGTGGTGTCCTCTGCTGCCATATGTACAGTGCTGCTATATAAGTCCAGTCCATTGCAGAGGTACTGTGTTGTCCTGCATCAGTCCAGTGGTGGTGTCCCTGTGCTGCTGTATATGTCCAGTGGTACTGCCGTATAAATCCAGTGGTACTGCCGTCAGAGGCATCACTAGGGTTGGTGTCACCCAGTGTGGTAACTCATGGTGTCACCCCCCATGGACCTCCGCGTGCGTGCGTGCGTGTGTGTGTATGTATGTATGTATATATATATATATGTAAATACACACACACACATACGGTGATCGAAGAAGGAATTTTGAAGTGGGGGTATGGAAAATTGAAAGGGGTAGTGTCCACTCGAAGAGGGTACTGTGGCGGACACCAAAAAAGGGGTGTGGCCAATCAGAAGGGGGGTATCCTTAAGAGGCACTGGGTGAGAGGGAGGACAAATGGTGGAGGAAGGGACTGAGGAGGACGGGGGCATTGGGTGAGAGGGGGATGCAGGGTGGGAGAAGGACATAATGGATAGAGGGACAGAGGAAGGGGGAGATGCTGGGTGGGAGAGGACGCAGAGTGGGAGGGGGACATACTGGGGACTGGGACGCTGGGTGGGAGAGGACGCAGAGTGGGAGGGGGACATGCTGGGTGGGAGAGGACGCAGAGTGGGAGGGGGACATGCTGGGGACTGGGACGCTGGGTGGGAGAGGATGCAGAGTGGGAGGGGGACATGCTGGGGACTGGGACGCTGGGTGGGAGAGGACGCAGAGTGGGAGGGGGACATGCTGGGGACTGGGACGCTGGGTGGGAGAGGACGCAGAGTGGGAGAGGGACATGCTGGGGACTGGGACACTGGGTGGGAGAGGACGCAGAGTGGGAGGGGGACATGCTGGGGACTGGGACGCTGGGTGGGAGAGGACGCAGAGTGGGAGGGGGACATGTTGGGGACTGGGACGCTGGGTGGGAGAGGACGCAGAGTGGGAGGGGACATGCTGGGGACTGGGATCTGGGTGGGAGAGGACGCAGAGTGGGAGAGGGACATGCTGGGGACTGGGATGCTGGGTGGGAGAGGATGCAGAGTGGGAGAGGTTTGGACGCTGGGTGGGAGAGGATGCAGAGTGGGAGAGATTGGGACGCCGGGTGGGAGAGGATGCAGAGTGGGATGGGGACAGACTGGGGACACAGGGTTGGAGAGAAACATACTGGACAGACTGTCATTTAATTTTAAAGCCTACCAGCTCCAGCGGCGGCAGGTACAGGAACCAAGCGCCCGGCGGTGCTCCTTCAGCGGCAGTGACGAGATCCAGGCGCATCTCCCGTGCGCACCCGGCGGTGCTCCGGCGGTGGCAGGCAGGGATGAGAGCCGGCCCGGGTACCCGCTAGCTGCAAAGACAGGAGCCCCCCGCGTGGGCACCATACACTGGACTCCCATTCTCCCTCCCAGAATAATACATCTACGGTCTACCCCCCCCGAATGGCCTGCCCTGCGGTGCCGGCGTGCATGATGACGTCACGGTGAGTGACATACTGCACCCGGCATCTATTGATTGCGGCAGTACAGACCCGGCGACGCCGCGGCGGTGAAAGTAGTCAGGCCAGGTGGGTGTACAGCTCTTTTTGGTGTCACCCTATTGAAGGGTGACACCTGGATTCGGGCCGCACCCCCCGCACCCCCCTCATGACGCCACTGACTGCCGTATATGTCCAGTGATACTGCCGTATACGTCCAGTGGTACTGCCTTATAAATGCAGTGATACTGCCATATACGTCCAGTGGTACTGCCGTATAAATCCAGTGATACTGCCATATAATTCCAGTGATACTTCCATATAATTCCAGTGATACTGCCATATAATTCCAGTGATACTGCCATATAATTCCAGTAATACTGGCGCACAAATCCAGTGGTACTGGTGCATAAGTCCAGTGATACTGCCGTATAAATCCAGTCCAGTGGTACTGCCGTATAAATCCAGTGGTACTGCCGTACATGTCCAGTGATACTGCCATATAATTCCAGTGATACTGCCGTATACGTCCAGTGGTACTGCCGTATACGTCCAGTGGTACTGCCGTATACGTCCAGTGATACTGCCATATACGTCCAGTGATACTGCCATATACGTCCAGTGACACTGCCATATACGTCCAGTGGTACTGCCGTATAAATCCAGTGATACTGCCATATAAGACCAGAGATACTGCCGTATAAATCCAGTCCAGTGGTACTGCCGTATAAATCAAGTGATACTGCCATATAATTCCAGTGGTACTGCCATATAATTCAAGTGGTACTGGCGCATAAGTCCAGTGATACTGCTGTATAAATCCAGTCCAGTGGTAATGCCATAAAATTCCAGTGATACTGCTGTATAATTCGAGTGGTACTGCCGTATAATTCCAGTGATACTGGCACACAAATCCAGTGGTACTGGTGCATAAATCCAGTGATACTGCTGTATATGTCCATTGGTACTGCAGTATACGTCCAGTGGTACTGCCGTATAAATGCAGTGATACTGCCATATACGTCCAGTGGTACTGCTGTATAAATCCAGTGATACTGCCTTATAATTCCAGTGATACTGCCGTATAAATCCAAAGATACTGCCGTATAAGTCCAGTCCAGTGGTACTGCCGTATAAATCCGTTGATACTGCCATATAATTCCAGTGGTACTGCCATATAATTCAAGTGGTACTGGCGCATAAATCCAGTGATACTGCTGTATAAATCCAGTCCAGAGGTAATGCCATAAAATTCCAGTGCTACTGCTGTATAATTCCAGTGGTACTGCCGTATAATTCCAGTGATACTGCCATATAATTCCAGTGATACTGCCATATAATTCCAGTGATACTGCCATATAATTCCAATGATACTGCCATATAAATCCAGTCCAGTGGTACTGCCGTATAATTCCAATCCAGTCCAGTGGTACTGACATAACTCCAGTGATTCGGCCATATAATTCCAGTGATACTGCTGTATAATTCCAGTGGCACTGTCGTATAATTGTAGTGATACTGCCGTATAAATCCAGTGATACTGCTGTATAATTCCGGTGGTAATGGCATATAAATCCAGTGATACTGCCGTATAAATCCAGTCCAGTAGTACTGCCGTAAAATTCCGGTGGTACTGGCGTATAATTCCAGTAGTACTGGAGTATAAATCCAGTGAAACTGCTGTTTAAATCCAGTCCAGTGGTGCTGCCATATGAGTTCAGTGGTGCTGTCCTGTGCTGTATATTACTTACTCCAAATAAAGGGGTTATTAATATTTAATCCAAATGATTTTCTCAGGATTTGCCCTGTGTGGTGTAGAGGTACGCTCTCCTGTACCGCATATTGTTATACAACTCCAGAAAAATAATGGAGAACAAAAATTTGGAGGAAAAAATATAAAAAGCTCAAGAACCACTTCCTCCTAGTGCTGAAGTTGGTGCCACTTGTCATGACATAGATGATGAAATGCCATCAACGTCGTCTGCCAAGGCCGATGCCCAATGTGATAGTAGAGGGCATGTAAAAACCAAAGTTCAGTAAAAAGACCCAAAAACAGAAACTGAAATGGTCTGAGGAGAAATGTAAACTTGCCAATATGTCATTTCCGAAATGAAGTGGCAAGGAACGGCTAAGGCCCTGGCCTATGTTCATGACTAGTGGTTCAGCTTCACATGATGATGGAAGCCCTCATCCTCCCGCTAGAAAAATGATAGGAGTTAAGCTGGAAAAAGCACAGCAAATGACTGTGCATTCTAAGATGGTATCAAAGATCCCCAAGGAGAGTCCAAGTGTGTCAGCGGTTGCGATGCCTGACCGTCCCAACACAGGATGGGAAGAGGTGGCTCCTTCCACCATTTGCACACCCCCTGCAAGTACTGGAAGTAGCACCCACAGTCCAGTTTCTGATATTCAAATTGAAGATGTCACTGTTGAAGTACACCAGGATGAGGATATGGGTGCTGCTGGTGCTGAGGAGGAAGTTGACAATGAGGATTCTGATGGTTATGTGGTTTGTTTAAATCAGGCACCGGGGGAGGCACTTTTTGTCCGTGGGATGAATAAGCCCATTGTGATGCCTGGGCAAAATACCAAAAAAGCCACCTTCTCGGTGTGTGGAATTATTTTCCCACAAATCTGGACAACACGTGTCAAGCCGTGTGTTGCCTATGTCAATCTATAGTAAGTAGGGGTAAGGACGTTATCCACCTAGGAACATCCTCCCTTATATTTCACCTGCAGTGCATTCATCAGAAGTCAGTGTCAAGTTGTAAAACTTTGGGTAAGAGCATAAGCAGTCCACTGACACCTAATCCTCTTGTACCCAGGCTCCTGCAAGCCACATCATCAACTCCCTCAACGTCAACTTCCTCCAGTCAAGAACAACAGTAGTCCAGCAGGCAATGTCACTGGCAAGACTGAGGAGTCCTCTCCTAACTGGGATTCCTCCGGAGGATCCTTGAGTGGTACGCCTACTGCTGATGTTGCTGCCGCTGCTGTTGTTGCTGCTGGGAGTCTATCTTCATCCCAGAGGGGAAGTTGGAAGACCACTTGTACTACTTCCAGTAAGCAATTTACTGTCCAAGAGTCCTTTGCGAGGAAGATGAACTATGACAGCAGTCATCCTGTTGCAAAGCGGATGACTGAGGCCTTGCTATGTTGGTGTTAGACGTGCATCCGGTATCCGCCATTAGGTCAGTGGGACTTCAAGAAATGATGGAGGCAGTGTGTCCCTGGTACAAAATCCGTCTAGGTTCCACTTCACTAGGCAGGCGATACCAAGAATGTACAGAGACGTCAGAAAAAGTGTCCTCAGTTTCCTAAAAAAATGCAGTTGTACACTTAACCACGGACATGTGGACAAGTGGAACAGGGCAGACTAAGGACTATATGACCGTGACAGCCCACTGGGTAGATGTATTGCCTCCCGCAGCAACAACAGCAGCGGCACCAGTAGCAGCATCTCGCAAACACCAACTCGTTCCTAGGCAGGCTACGCTATGTATCACCGCTTTCTGTAAGAGGCACACCACTGACAACCTCTTACGGAAACTGAGGGACATCATCGCACAATGGCTTTCCCCAATTAGACTCTCATGGGGATTTGTGATATCGGACAACGCCACCAATATTGTGTGTGCATTACATCTGGGCAAATTCCAACACGTTCCATGTTTTGCACATACAATTAATTTGGTGGTGCAGAATTTTTTGAAAAATGACAGGGGTGTGCAGGAGATGCTGTCGGTGGCCCGTAAAATTGCGGGCCACTTTCGACATTCAGCCACTGCGTGCTGAAGATTGGAGCACCAGCAAACACCCCTGAACCTACCCTGCCATCATCTGAAGCAAGAGGTGGTAACGAGGTAGAATTCAACACTCTATATGCTTCAGAGGATGGAGGAGCAGCAAAAGCCACTCAAGCCTATACACCCACCGGGTGTAGTATGTTATGCAGGTGGTCGAGCTCCCGGCAGCCAGCATACCAGCGCTGAAATCCTGACAGCTGGCATATCGACAGCTGGGCAAGTGCAAATGAGCCCCTTGCGGGCACGCTGCGCTCACCACGCTGCAGGCACGTGGTGCGCTATGTGCACCACGCTATCTATTCTCACTCCAGGGGGGTCGTGGACCCCCAAGAGGGAGAAAAGCTGTTGATATGCTGGCGGTTGGGATTCCGGCACTAGTATGCTGATCGTCGGGAGCCCGGCCACCGGCAAACTGAAGACCACTTCACCCACCTACAATATAGGCAAAGGATGGGGAATGCACCTGACTCAAGTGCAGTGGAGAATGATTTCCATCTTGTGCAAGGTTCTCCAACCCTTCCAACTTGCCACACGTGAAGTCAGTTCAGACACTGCCAGCTTGAGTCAGGTCAATCCCCTCATCAGGCTTTAGCAGAAGCAGCTGGAGAAATTGAAGGAGGAGCTAAGACAGAGCGATTCTGCTAAGTATGTGGGACTTGTGGATGGAGCCCTTCATTTGCTTTGCCAAGATTCAAGGGTGGTCAATCTGTTGAAATCAGAGCACTACATTTTGGCCACCGTGCTCAATCCTAGGTTTAAAGCCTATGTTGTATCTCTCTTTCCAGCAGACACAAGTCTGCAGAGGTTTAAAGGTGAGAAAATTGTCAACTCAAGTGGAACGTGACCCATCAACAGCTCCTCCTTCATTTTCTCCCGCAACTGGGGCTTGGAGAAAAATGATAAGATTTCCTAGCCCACCCGCTGGTGCTGATGGAGGGCAGTCAGGAGCGAGTGCTGACATCTGGTCCGGACTGAAGGACCTGCCAACAATTACTGACATGTCTAATGTCACTGCATATGATTCTGTCACCATTGAAAGAATGGTGGACAATTATATGAGTGACAGCATCCAAGTAGGCATGTCAGACAGTTCGTATGTATACCGGCAGGAAAAAGAGGCAATTTGGAGGCCCTTGCACAAACTGGCTTTATTTTACCTAAGTTGCCCTTCCCCCCCAGAGTGTACTCCGAAAGAGTGTTTAGTGCAGCCGGTAACCTTGTCAGCGATCGGCCAAGGAGGTACCTTCCACAAAATGTGGAGATGTTGTTCATCAAAATGAATTATAAATTCCTCCAGGAAGACCTTTACCAGCAGTTGCCTCCAGAAAGTACACAGGGACCTGTGATGGTGGATTCCAGTGGGGATGAATTAATACTCTGTGAGGAGGATGTACACACTGAAAGTGGTGAGGAATCGGAGGATGAGGATGAGGTCAACATCTTGCCTCTGTAGAGCCAGTTTGTGCAAGGAGAGACTGATTGCTTCTTTTTTGGTGGGGGGCCCAAACAAACCAGTCATTTCAGCCACAGTCGTGTGGCAGACCCTGTCGCTGAAATTATTTGTTTGTTAAAATGTGCATGTCCTGTTTATACAATATAAGGGTGGGAGAGCCCAAGGACAATTCCATCTTGCACTTCTTTATCTTCTTTGCATCATGTGCTGTTTTGGGACTAGTTTTTTAAAGTGCCATCCTGTCTGATACTGCCGTACAACTCCAGGGGTACTGCCGTATAAGTCCAGTGGTACTGCCGTATAAGTCCAGTCCAGTGGTGCTGTCTTGTGCTGCATCAGTCCAGTGGTGGTGTCTTGTGCTGCATCAGTCCAGTGGTGGTGTCTTGTGCTGCTATAAGTCCAGTGGTGGTGTCCTGTGCTGTGTATTATTTAATCCAAATAAAAGGGTTATACACATTGCTTATATTATTATCCAAATAATTTTTACAGGGTTTGCCCTGTGTGGTGTAGGGGTACGCTCGCCTGTGCTGCATATTATTATAATAGTTCCAAATAAAAGGGTTATTACTATCCAAGTTAATTTTACAGGCTCTGCCGTGTGTGTGGTTTAGGAGTACGCTCTCCTGTGCCACCAATATTGTGCGTGTATTACATCTGGGCAAATTCCAGCACATCCCATGTTGTTTGTGCCGCACACTTGTGTCGCTTAGCTTAGTCATACAGCTACCTCATTGCACCTCTTTTTTTTCTTTGCATGATGTGCTGTTTTGGGCCTATTTTTTTTTAAGTGCCATCCTGTCTGCAACTGCAGTGCCACTCCTAGATGGGCCAGGTGTTTGTGCCGCACACTTGTGTCGTTTAGCTTAGTCATCCAGCCACCTCAGTGCAACCTTTTGGCCTAAAAACAATATTGTGAGATGCTCAGAATAGACTGGAAATGAGTGAAAATGAATGTTATTTAGGTTAATAATACCATAGGATCAAAATTACCCCCAAATTCTGTGATTTTAGCTGTTTTTATGGGGGGGTTTTTTCAAAAATCATCCAGATCTAAAACTAAAACACGAAAGGGTGGTTTTGGCAAAACTAATCCAGATCCAAAACACGAGCATGGAACCGGACCCAAAACCAAAACACAAAAAGTGCCCGCCACACATCTCTAATTTGTACCTTCTTGTGAGATCAACCACTTTCATTGGAAAGTAGACTCTTATAAATTTATGTGAAACCCGAGACTGAAGGAGTATTTTCAATTTACTCCTTAATCTGTGAGCCCAGAAGGTCTGCCTGTTTCCATCAATCCACGCTCTAAGTTTGATCCATATAAAAATTATTTATCCCTAAAATGCTTTTGAAGGCATTTAGAAGGCTTTACATTAGGACACTACACGGGCAGCTAATATGTCCAAGACTGAATCTGAGACTCTTAACAGATTAAGTAAAGATCAGAGAGTATTGTTATCTGCCCCGCTGATAAGGGGAGTGGGATTGTGGTTCAGGATGTGAACCAATATCGGACTGAAATGTATAGACAGTAGAGGGACACCACAGTGTATCAAGAATTAGCGATGGACCCTGCAGGCCTATTTAACAAAGAGTTGGATGGGGTATTAGCACAGGCGGTGAAAAACAATATTATCACGGTTTATGTGAAAAGTGCATTATTACAAGAACATCCAGTGGCCCCTGTGCTATATACAGGTACTTTGCCAAAAATTCATAAGGATGCAGTACAGTCACCTAGTCATCCAATTATTGCTGCTATAGACTCTGTATTATAAAGTATCAAAATATATTGATACATTTTTTCAGCCAGTAATTCAAGCACAAGACTCTTATCTAAAAGATATCACCACTTTGTTGCAGAGACTTACGTAATTTCCTTTTCCCCTCCCCCCATGTTTTTTGTGTACTCTAGATGTGGTGAATTTGTACACCAGCATACCACATGATGGTGATTGCAGCAAATAGGCTTCTTTCACACAGTCCTGAGTACAGTGGTCCAGATGTTATCTTTTTTGCTTTTTTGTTCAGTTGCTTGAATTGGCTTTACAAAGGAATTCTTTTCTATTTGACAATCATTGGTATATGCAACTACAGGGGTGTGCGATGGGGTCCTGTGTGGCCCCATCATTCGCTAATTGCTTTATGTTTGATGTGGTACGTGATATCTTTTTTTCGAATTTAACTATATCATCTAAGATTTTACTTTTTTTGAGGTATATAGATGACCTTTTGAAAATATGGTCAGGAGAGTAGAGTGAATTTCATGAGCTCATGGTGAAAGCAAATAGTATGAATGAATATATTAAGTTCACAGATACCATCAGTAGTGAACTAGCAAACTATATTGATGTATCTATTGCTATGGACCATGATGGTCTTCATACCTCTTTGTTTAAAAAAACATACTGATAGGAACAATGTTTTACATTATTCCAGTCAGCATTCCGTAACCACCAAAAAAGGCCTCCCCTTTTCACAGTTTTTAAGGGTGCACCGTATATCGGATAACATTGATACTACTAACAAGGATATAAATATTATGATCAGACATTTTGTGGCAAGAGGCTATGATTATGGTGAGCTCTTGAAAATAAAACAGTGTTTTCTATTCCTTGAAATCAAACATTGTTACCTTCAAAAAACAAAAATACTACAGTCAGAAGAATTCCCTTTGTTCAGCAATTCCACAACCACAGCCAAGATATAGTGAGGTACACGAAACAGTTTTGGCTTTTTGTCACATCAGCTCCTGATGTGAAAGTGTTCCACAATACCTCTGTTATGCCTAGCTTTTCACGTAATACAAATTTCAAAGACTGGCTAGTCAGGAATGATATCTCTAGTTATAAACGGCAACTGCCTATTGAGAATTTTCTGAGTCGCAAACCAGGGTGCTACTGTTGTATCGGTTGCACCACCTGTAGCTTTCTTGACTATGGGGATTCCTTTTCCCATCCCCACAGTGGTAAACGTATCCCTATCCGCCAGGTTTTGACATGTTCCAGCACCCATGTGGTGTATTTTATTCGCTGTCCTTGTGGTCTTTTCTATATTGGAAAGACCACAAGAAAGTTTAAAGAGCGCATGAGTATGCACAGATGCTCCATGCACAAAGCAGTGGAGGGACAGATGGTGTCACAGTAACTACCTGTGGCTCGTCACTTTCGAGAATTTAAACATGGATTAGCTACCTTGCATAATAAAATGATTGATCAGGTAGCAAAGAAAGTGAGAGGTGGAGACAGGGATAGGGCTCTCTTACAATGTGAGGCAAGGTGGATACATTGCCTACACACGGTGGCCCCCAGAGGTTTACTTGAAAGTTTTCATCTCAACTTCCTGTAAATACTTAACAGTACCTGTGTTTATCTTTTTTTTTTTTTATTGTTTCTTCTAATGTTGTTAAAAGCTATCCAGTCCGTTACGCTCCATTGTATTATTGGCACTGTAGTATCATAGTTAACATATATAATATATGTTATCTAATATTAGGTGTCTAAATTAGGCTTACATTGTTGGCGCTTGAGAAATATTTGTTACTATGTACATTACTATATGTTACATTATTGTTATTCCACTGCTGCTTTTAGATTGGTGGTGGTGCATCACGATTGGTTGTCTCCCTGCGTCTCCGGGCAACGGGACGCTGGGAGGCCAGGAGACGCTAAGCAGCATGCATCACCGGCGGTGACGTCATCGGAAGGCGCCCGACTCTGCGCGGCAGGAGGAGGAGAGTGAAACACACTGGGTGAGTTATAAAAGTCTATTATGTGCTTGTTTGTATGTATTTGCCTCTGATCCTGATAACGATTTGAAATAAAATCGAAATGTTGATCTGCTTTCTGCCTTGGAGTGTAAAGTACCGTGAGAGGCATCCATTCTTCCTGCTGCATATTAACATTTGTAGAATATCTGATTTTTTTCCCCCCACACTTCGGGTCATCGTGACCATCACCATAAAAACAATGAAAACATCGAGACCATCTCCACTTTGATTTTCCCAGGTGCTGCTCATCTGGGCAACCCCTAGGTCTCACTGGGGGGCTAAGGGGAGTTAATGTACATTTCCCAGGTGGCTACTCCTATGTGCAGTCGTTGGTTGTGGGGTCCTGCTGTGCTGACTGATCAGCAGTGATCGGCAGCACAGTAGACCGAGGGGGAGGGTGCAAGGATGCAGTGGGACTAGGAAGCCACTCTGTGATTGGTGTCTGCTAGATTCTCTTCCCGCAGCAGCCCACTCTGCATTTCTGACTGGTCGCATTGCTTGAGACTGGGTCATATAATGTGCAGCCTGGTGTGGTCGCAAACAATGTGGCCACACCAGGCAAGTGGTTAAGGCAGTGGTTTCCAAACTTTTTTTAAATTACGACACCCTGAAGTATCAGAATTTGTTTCACTGCACCCCTAAGCCAAAAGTTTCTTATTGAGAAATTCAGAAAAAATATTCAATTAAGTAAATGGTGTTTATACAGTGTGTCATGCTTAGATTCAGTTATATATTGAGGGACAGGATTCGCTTCTGTTTGTTCACATATATGATGACTGGACGTCACAAGCCCTAGTTTCGTCTATCACATTTACCACAAATAATTTGAACTTGTCCTGAACCACCAACCCAGGGCACCCCTGTAAGTACATCGAGGCACCCCAGGGTGCCACGGCACACAGTTTGAGAACCACTGGGTTAAGGACTAGATTTATCAAAGCTGGAAAAGAGATAAAGTACCAACCAATCAGCTCCTAGCTGACACTGTAAAGGCTCTGCTTGAAATATGACAGGAGTTTATTTATTGGTACTTTATTTCTCTCTACTTTATCTCTCTTCAAGCTTTGATAAATCTCCACCAATATGAAGCTAGCAATGTTCCATAATTTATTAAGGCATCAATACACCATTTCACCATACTCTACCAGAAGGTTTAGAGCAATTAGAACTGTAATTAGACATTGGGGTAAATTTACTAAGATTCGTATTTTCCCGTTTCAGGTCAAAGTTCAATCACGAATGACATCGAAAGTGTAAAACTGCAACTTTTTGAATTGATTACGACTAATTTACTAAGCTGTCGTATTCGGGTTTTTCTTTTGTTCCGATGTCGATGTCATTCGTGGGTTTTTTTCTATTTTTACGGCAGTGATTAGCAAAACACTGCCGACTTTTTTACAATGAATCTCGGCCGGATCTGTGTGATCCGTGCTGGGGTTCATTTTTTTTGTTTTTTTTAAATTAAACACTGTCAAATATTTAAAAAAAAAATTGCGTGGGGTCCCCCCTCCTAAGCATAACCAGCCTCGGGCTCTTTGAGCCGATCCTGGTTGCAGAAATATGGGGGGAAAAATGACAGGGGTTCCCCCATATTTAAGCAACCAGCATCGGGCTCTGCGCCTGGTCCTGGTTCCAAAAATACGGGGGACAAAAAGAGTAGGGGTCCCCCGTATTTTTAAAACCAGCACCGGGCTCTACTAGCTGGACAGATAATGCCACAGCCGGGGGTCACTTTTATATAGTGCCCTGCGGCCGTGGCATCAAATATCCAACTAGTCACCCCTGGCCGGGGTACCCTGGGGGAGTGGGGACCCCTTCAATCAAGGGGTCCCCCCCCCAGCCACCCAAGGGCCAGGGGTGAAGCCCGAGGCTGTCCCCCCCCATCCAATGGGCTGCGGATGGGGAGGCTGATAGCCTTTTGTGATAATGAAAAGATACTGTTTTTAGTAGCAGTACTACAAGGCCCAGCAAGCCTCCCCCGCATGCTGGTACTTGGAGAACCACAAGTACCAGCATGCGACGGAAATACGGGCCCGCTGGTACCTGTAGTACTACTACTAAAAAAATACCCAAAAAAAGACAAGACACACACACCGTGAAAGTAAAGATTTATTACATACATGCACACAAACATACATACATACATACTTACCTTATGTTCACACGCAGGTCGGTCCTCTTCTCCAGTAGAATCCAAGGGGTACCTGTTGAATAAATTCTACTCACCAGATCGCGGGTCCCAGGGTCCTCGGGGCATCCATTTGTAATCCACGTACTTGCATAAAATAAGAAAACGGAAAGCCGAGCCACGAACTGAAAGGGGCCCCATGTTTTCACATGGGACTCCTTACCCCGAATGCCAGAAACCCACTCTGACTTCTGTCTAAGTGGGTTTCTTCAGCCAATCAGGGAGCGCCACGTTGTAGCACTCTCCTGATCGGCTGTGTGCTCCTGTACTGAGTGACAGGCGGCACACGGCAGTGTTACAATGTAGCGCCTATGCGCTCCATTGTAACCAATGGTGGGAACTTTCTGCTCAGCGGTGACGTCACTTTAGGTCAACCGCAGGGCAGAAAGTTCCCACCATTGGTTACAAAGGAGCGCATAGGCGCTACATTGTAACACTGCCGTGTGCTGCCTGTCATACAGTACAGGAGCACACAGCCGATCAGGAGAGTGCTACAACGTGGCGCTCCATGATTGGCTGAAGAAACCCACTTAGACATCAGTCAGAGTGGGTTTCTGGCATTCGGGGAAAGGAGTCCCATGTGAAAACATGGGGCCCCTTTCGGTTCGTGGCTCGGCTTTCCGTTTTCTTATTTTATGCAAGTACGTGGATTACAAATGGATGCCCCGAGGACCCTGGGACCCGCGATCTGGTGAGTAGAATTTATTCAACAGGTACCCCTTGGATTCTACTGGAGAAGAGGACCGACCTGCGTGTGAACATAAGGTAAGTATGTATGTATGTTTGTGTGCATGTATGTAATAAATCTTTACTTTCACGGTGTGTGTGTCTTGTCTTTTTTTGGGTATTTTTTTAGTAGTAGTACTACAGGTACCAGCGGGCCCGTTTTTCCGTCGCATGCTGGTACTTGTGGTTCTCCAAGTACCAGCATGCGGGGGAGGCTTGCTGGGCCTTGTAGTACTGCTACTAAAAACAATATCTTTTCATTATCACAAAAGGCTATCAGCCTCCCCATCCGCAGCCAATTGGATGGGGGGGGACAGCCTCGGGCTTCACCTCTGGCCCTAGGGTGGCTGGGGGGGGGGACCCCTTGATTGAAGGGGTCCCCACTCCCCCAGGGTACCCCGGCCAGGGGTGACTAGTTGGATTTTTGATGCCACGGCCGCAGGGCACTATATCAAAGTGACCCCCGGGCTGTGGCATTATCTGTCCAGCTAGTGGAGCCCGGTGCTGGTTTTAAAAATTCGGGGGACCCCTACTCTTTTTGTCCCCCGTATTTTTGGAACCAGGACCAGGCGCAGAGCCCGATGCTGGTTGCTTAAATATGGGGGAACCCCTGTCAATTTTTTCCCCATATTTCTGCAACCAGGATCGGCTCAAAGAGCCCGAGGCTGGTTATGCTTAGGAGGGGGGACCCCACGCAATTTTTTTTAATAAAATAACAACTTTCCCACCCCTTCCCACTGATATACATGCACGGATCTCATGGATCCCTGCATGACTATCCAATCACGGGAAAAAAAAGCAGGTCTGTTTTTTTTTTGCACTTTTTTACGAGTTGTAATTTTTCACGGCAGTGTTTGGTTTTTTTTTGCTTTGCACTTCTTAGTAAATTACCGAGATTCATACTTAAACAGCCGCGTTTTGACCGATGGTGTATTCATTCGTAATTTTTTTCTTGGACTTGCAAAAAATTACGAATGCCCTCATCACTGCCGTGATTATTGCTTAGTAAATTACCGAGATGACACTTTGATGAAAAAACGGCATCTCGGTCAAAATCGTGAGCTTAGTAAATTTACCCCATTGTGATGTGTCCTGCAAGCAAATGCATTCAATGAAGAAAATATGGAGCATATTAATGATGGAATCTACATATACTGTAACTTAATTCCAAATCTTAAATGTACCAGACTATTAAATAAAAAATAAAATCAGGTGTCAAACTAGCTACATGTGGTCATTTTACTATTTGCATGTTTCCTACAAATTAACATATTTCCTGTGTATAAAGAAATGATATTGCTTATCCTGCACTTGGATATGACTTTCTTCCTGGCACAAAAGCCACCTCGGTCACATTTGGGATTATACCACAACCACATGTGACGCTGCACATAGCAGGTCTTACAATAATGGATTTATACAGGCAGTTAGCAAGGTAACTATTCCCCAGTGTTATGGGTCTGTTCTACCGGGCAGCGATGCAGAGGCCAGCTAAATTCTGAAATCATGTTCTCACTTGTAGAAACCACTTCCAGTGTAAACATAAGAGACTCAGTGGGCTACTATTTAGATAAACGTAGCCTGTTCCATGGAGTTGGGATATTTATTTAAATCTAATTTTGTGAGCTGAACACTGTGGTTTTCTATGAAATAAAAATATATTTTAAATATAAAAAAAATATGCATTTTATTGGCAACCATCCCCCCAAGAAGGCGTCAGAACTCAGCTGTCCCACCGGATCACTTTACAAAATTGAGTGAGAGAAGGGAAAAATAGAGAGGGCTCAACAATGAAGGCTCTCAGGAGGAGGAGGAGTTTGGTGGCTTCAGGGAAGTAATGTAGTAACTTAAATAATGTTCGTTCATAATTGCAGTGGTTGTGGTTAGTGATGGCTCTCTGTAAACATGAACTGGAATTTGTAAGCGCAATAATGAAAGCTCACAGTTTATTCCTAACACAGTAATATATATTCAGAAACTATGGTTTATACTTAGTATGTTCACCATACTGACGTATATTGCATTATACTTGATATGGCAATAGTATTTGAAAGAATAACGAAACCCATTTTATATCAATGCATACTTTCTTTTAATTTCTTTAATGCAAGTTCAGTAAATCATATTGTCATACAATAAGTTATTAAACTCAGGGCACTTTACTACAGATTTACATTTACTTATTGACAGTGAAATTGATCCTCGGATATTTTATATAGACATCAATCGAATATTGCCATGGTAGACAAAAGTACTATTTAAGATAGCCTGTCTTTACAAATCTATAAATTAAGATATGTGTCGCTTAATTTTATTTGACAGTCAAACCCAGTAAACAGCTTATTTCAAGTAAGCAATGAGCAGTACAGAAACCTTCAGCGGACAATTCTGTTATAAAACAAATATTTTCCCTACTGCAGCCTAGGCTTTTTCCAAATCAGCCACATTTCTCTATTACTTCTCTCTGAGCCTCTATATCAGTGGTTCCCAACCAGGGGTATGCGCCGGACTGCACAGAGGTACTCCAACTCACAGGCGGTAATGGCAGCTGCGTGACCTGGTGCATGCGCTGTTGTGGTCGCGCTTGGATCAGGGGCATAAAACATGAGGCAGCAATGCCTAAGAATTCTTTTTAAACTGTGCACTCTGGGCCACCCCCAAAAATTTATTAAAAAAGCAATTAGTATGCGCACAAACACTCACACATCCCCCCCCGCTTCAGTTACTCGGCACTTGGTTCGGTCCCGAGCTGTGTTGCGGTCGTTGTGACAACACTATGCAGGGAAGGGCTTCCCTTCCTTATCTGTTCCTCCTGCCACCACTGACTCTGAAGAGCTGGGCAGCGGCACAGCATCACCGGTGCCAGGCACACTGAAAGCAGCCACCCGCAGCCCCTAAGCAGGGAAGCGCTACCCTCCGCATCTGTCCCTGCTGCCACCGCTGTCTCCGAGGAGCCGGCAGCGGCAAAGCACCGCCAGTCACACTGAAAGCAGCCCCCCGCAGCCCCACCGCTGAGAATGAGGCTGCTCCCTGGGTTATAAAAAAAAGGTATTTTCTTCTTACAGTTATACATATGCATGTGTATATTACGGCAATATCTACTGTAATATAGACGTGATATGGTGGCATAAGTTAGCTATATAGGGTCGTTTGATTATTTAGCTAACCTAAGAACATTACTACCTAACAAAAACAAACTTTTCTGGCGAGTGGGTGGGTGGGTAGGATTTATGAGATGAGGGGGTACTCAAAAAGCCTAATCAAGGGGTATGGTAGAGAAAAAAGGTTGGGAACCACTGATATAGAGCTCCTCAGAGTCAGTGGTGGCAGCAGGAACAGATAGGGAAGAGAAGCCCTTCCCTGCATAGTGATGTCACAATGTCAGCAACACAGCTCGGGACCGGACCAAGTGCCGAGTAACTGAAGGAAGGGGGGAATGTGTGAGTGTTGGTGCGCGTATTAATTGCTTTTTTAATAGAATTTTTGGGGTGGGCACACAGTTTAAAAAGAATTCTTAGGCACTGCAGCCTCATGTTTTATGCCCCTGATCCAAGCACGCCCACAACAGCGCATGCGCCAGGTCACACAGCCGCCATTACTGGCTTTGAGTTGGATTACCCCTGTGCAGTCCGGCACGTACCACCAGTTGGCAACCGCTGCTCTATATGACCCAACTATTAGAAGTGGAAAATGCTACTGTGAAGTCTCCCACATGGCTCCGCATGGGACAGTGCTTCAGTTCCTTACCAAGATGGCCACCAGTAGTATTACTGCACATGCATGGCGCTACCATGTCACTGTATGAGGGATACAGTAGGAGATGAACATCTACCCCTTAGCTCCAGAGACCTGCAACTATTTATCTACATTGACCAATGTTCTAGCACCTCTACTGCTACTGCATACCTGAGACTGGTAAGCTGTCTGACCCCGCTCAGCTATAAGCTCGGTTTCATGCTCCTCCTTATCCAGGGTAACAGTGAGTACGGCTGTACAATCACCTATTCAATAATCCACACTATATGGTTAAATCTTTGGCCTCGGCCTTGAATCAATAGCAACTCAAATTGTGTGTACATAACTCAGCTAAACCACTAAACTGTATGCACAATTCCAACATCAACACATTCTCAACATTAAAGCCTTTACTCTCCTCTGTGAAGAGGATTTATAAAATCTACATACAGTATAATATCCCGATAGATCACTCATATCAGCATTGCTATCATTGCTTTACACTAGAGATATGCGCCGGACCATTTTTGCTGGTTTTGGTTCTAATACATCATCTGGTTTTGGTTTTGTAAAAATGCTGTGACAGCTTTTGGTTTTGTATTTTTTTTTAAATTGACAAAACAAGCTAAAATCAAATAATTTGTGCCTTTTTTGTTTCTACAATATTAATACCCCTAATAACATTATTTTGCAGACATGTCCAGTCAATTTGACCACCTCACAGCTTAAATATTGTTTTCATCCAGTTTAGGACCTAACATGGCAGATGGCCTTAAGTACAGAGGAGTGACCACTACCTACTGTCCACTGGGGACAATTATAAAGGTGATCATGCCTTGGGCATGCTAGACACATGCACTTAACTGATTGGGTAAGGACAACAGGGAGGAAATTAACCTCTGTGGTATTGTGTGTTGGATCAAGATAAAAAAAAAATGTGCCTCAGAATGTGTACACCTTCTGTGACATCTAGAAGTGTGAAACTGCAGTTAACATCTGTATGCGGTATCCCCTTGAAAAAATGAATAGTCTTTTTAAGACTATTTGAGCATAAACATCCAGGTGCGGCACTGAAGGAACCTAGTGGAGGCAGCAAAATACCCACCCACTGTGTAGTGGGTGGAGTCAGTAGCAGGCAGTTACTGCCGGTAAGAGGAAATCCTTTATTGGCCCAGGTACCGTGAGACCCAAAACCAATCTGTGATTGCTTGGTGCAGGCAGTGAGGTGCATCTGGTTACACCCACCCCCTGAATTCAGATTTTACCTCAATTATGAAGATGGAGGACTCTGTGTCTGTTTTTGCTATATACACGTTAGCTTTGTCCCCATCTGTCAGCAAGAGGAATAACAGACAGCCCTCCAAACATGGGCTGTCAAAGGTTATTGATAATTTGCCATCAGATGAGGAGGTTCTGTGTTAAAGAAGAAAAAAAATGTAACCCTATCATATCTGAAGACAAAAGGGAGAGCTCTGAGGAGGGTGAAGGCATTCAGACTACAGAATCCCCTTCCTCTCCAGCATATTCACACAAAGTGGTGAAGAAATGCACTTCAAAAAAGAAACACTTAAGCAGTTTCTTCTAGAGATGCCTGTTCAGGACAAAAAAATATTTTACCCAAGTATTGCCTGTAGCTGGAATACCTACATGGTCCTCAGCAGAGTACATTCTCTTGCCTATGGCCAGTATATCTTTCCTGCCTCCTGCCGGCATTATGTGCAACAGCGCTCTCATAAAGGGGTGGTACTTGATATACTGGCTGTCGGGATCCCGGTGCTCAGCATACTGGCGCTGGGATCCAGACTGTCCGGGATACCGACAACTATTTTCCCTCTTGGAGTGTCCACGACACCCCTGGAGGGAGAATAAATAGCGTAGCGCACCATCGTGCCTGCAGCATGGCGAGCGCAGTGAGCCTGCAAGGGGCTCTTTTGCGCTTGCCCTGCTCCCAGCATTCCGGCGGTTGAGATCCCGGCGCCGGTATTCTGGGCGCCAGGTTCCCAACTACCGGCCAAGCATAGTAGACCCCTCATAAAAGAGAGTCAGCAGCACCCACTGCTCCCACCTTGCTCATACAAAGATGGCACTTATCCCTCCATGAATCGGCTCTCTCTGCACTTGCGGGGGATAAGGCTCGGAGTGATACCATTAATAAATTACTGAGGAAAATCCACTTCAAAGTCTCAGACACTGCTGGCCCACTGCTGTTTGTCATGGACAAAGCAGAGAAGGAAGGAGTCTCTAGCGGCTCCTTAGACCCCCTTGTAGCTTCATAAATAGCCTTCTTGAAAGCTATTTGCATAGCTACATTAAGGATTGGCCAGACTTATGACTATCTATTGGACAGACTCAGAAAGTGCTGGAAGAGTGGGAAAGACTGTTCTGGAGCCCCAGTAACATTCAGTAATACAGGTGTTGGTCCCCTCAGCTAGGAACTGATGTTGTCAGGTAGAATTCCAGTGGAGTCACCCTGTGCCACTGTGACCTGGACCAATTAGCAGGAATCTTGGAGGCAGAGGTGGGGGTAGAGAGAGGAGGAGAGAGGCTGGAGGGGTCTGGGGAGGGTCTGAACAAAGCAAGGCAGCAGTGAGGAGTATAGCGCCTAGAGTCCTGGCATTGGCAGGACAGCATGGTGAGGAAACCAATAACAGGATCAGACCAGCAGGCAGAGAAGGAAGTTGCTGGAAGCAGAGGCAGAGCAGGGCACGAAGAGATGGTGGTGTGTGCTGATCCGGGGGGGAAGAGGTCAGACGGATCCTGCTGAAGAGCCTGGGTACTGAGACCGGCCAGGGGATAGTTGTGAAGTGCTGTTAGCCCACCCCCCACCATGTATAGAAGCCGCAGCCATTTGCCTCAAGTTCCGCTGCTGAACAGCCCCTCTTTCCATAAACTACTGAATCTACTGTCCAAGGGAGCCGCATCTGGGGGAGCAAGTCACTGCTTGCCAACTGAGAAAGAAGAGGCTGACCTTTACTCCAGCTCCCTAGAGATGAAGGAGGTAGAATTGATGGAGATAGTGTGTCCCTGGTACCAAATCCCATCTAGATACCACTTTGCTAGGCAGGTGATACCAAGAATGTACAGAGACGTCAGAAAAAGTGTCCTCAGTGTCTTAAAAAATGCAGTTGTACTCACTGTCCACTTAACCATGGAAATGTGGACAAGTGGAACAGGGCAGACTAAGGACTATATGACTGTGACAGCCCACTGGGTAGATGTATTGCATCCCGCAGCAACAGCAGCAGCGGCACCAGTAGCAGCATCTTTCAAACGCCAACTCGTTCCTAGGCAGGCTACGCTATGTAAAACCACTTACCATAAGAGGCACACAGCTGACAACCTCTTACGGAAACTGAGGGACATCATTGAACAATGGCTTACCCCACTTAGACTCTCCTGGGGATTTGTGATATCGGACAATGCCGCCAATATTGTGTGTGCATTACATCTGGGCAAATTCCAGCACGTCCCATGTTTTGCACATACAATTAATTTGGTGGTGCAGAATTTTTTTTTAAATTACAGGGGTGTGCAGGAGATGCTGTCGGTGGCCTGAAAAATTGTGGGCCACTTTCGACGTTCAGCCATCGCATGCCAAAGACTGGAACACCAGCAAACACTCCTGAACCTGCCCTGCCATCACCTGAAGCAAGAGGTGATAACAAGGTGGAATTTAACACTCTATATGCTTCAGAGGATGGAGGAGCAGCAAAAGGCCATTCAAGCCTATACATCCACCTACAATATAGGCAAAGGAGGGGGAATGCACCTGACTCAAGCGCAGTGGAGAATGATTTCCGTCTTGTGCAAGGTTTTCCAACCCTTCCAACTTGCCACACGTGAAATCAGTTCAGACACTGCCAGCTTGAGTCAGGTCATTCCCCACATCAGGCTTTTGCAGAAGCAGCTGGAGAAATAGAAAGAGGAGCTAAGATGGAGCGATTACACTAAGTATGTGGGACTTGTGGATGGATCCCTTCATTTGCTTTGCCAGGATTCAAGGGTGGTCAATCTGTTGAAATCAGAGCACTACATTTTGGCCACCGTGCTCGATCCTAGGTTTAAAGCCTACGTTGTCTCTCTCTTTATGGCAGACACAAGTCTGCAGAGGTTCAAAGACCTGCTGGTGAGACAGCTGTCAACTCAAGCGCAACTGGGGATGCAAGGAAAAGTATAAGATTTTCTAGCCCACCCGCTGGCGGTGATGCAGGGTAGTCCGGAATGAGTGCTGACATCTGGTCCGGACTGAAGAACCTTGCCAACGATTACTGACATGTCTACTGTCACTGCATATGATTCTGTCACCACTGAAAGAATGGTGGATGATTATATGGATTATATCAAAATGTGGAGAAGATGATGTTCATCAAAATGAATTATAAATTCCTCCAGGAAGACATTTACCAGCAATTGCCTCCAGACAGTACACAGGGACCTGTGATGGTGGATTCTAGTGGGGACAAATTAATACTCTGTGAGGAGAAGGATGTACACAGTGAAAGGGGTGAGGAATCGGAGGATGAGGTCGACATCTTGCCTCTGTAGAGCCAGTTTGTGCAAGGAGAGATTGATTGCTTCTTTTTTGGTGGGGGGCCCAAACAAACCAGTCATTTCAGCCACAGTCGTGTGGCAGACACGGTCGCTGAAATGATTTGGTTTGTTAAAGTGTGCATGTCCTGTTTGTCACGATCTAGGTAATTCCTTATCAGTATTTACCTTCCAAATGCCTCCTGAGACTGTCCCAGTGTTTCAAGCCTAGATTCCATCTGCACTGTCTGCGTGCAGCACGCTGCATCTCATTGTCTCAAATCTCTTTACTGTGATTCTGGCAGCTTCATGGTTAAAGCTCACATTCAAGTTACAAACAATCTTTCCCTCCAAAAGCTAACATGGGCGCAGCCATGTTTTCCTAATCACATGTTACCTTTCAGCCTATCAGCTGCACTCTGCTCTCAGCCTGATGTTATGCACACCAGTGCCTGCAGGAAAGTACTGGTGTCAGGACTGTTATGCACTCCAGTGCCTGCAGGAATGTACTGGTGTTTGAACTGTTATGCAAAACAAATGGACTTACAGACAGACTGGGGAATATGACATAACGTACACAGAAGGTGATAGGGTAACAAAATACACACAAAGTGAACAGAGAAGCCCAGAGGCTAAGGAACTGGGTATCTCCCTTGTATTAGAACTGCTCAGATGAGAAAAGCAAGATGTTGTGTTTTAATACGTAGAGAACCCGAAATGCTGTTGCTAAGGGCAACAGCAAAACCCTAAAGGGTTACCAACGGGTGTGGCAGTAAACTCCTTGGTCAGAGATGGAATGATAGACACAAGGAGAGTCTCCACAATCCTAATTCTCACTTGCAGTGCACAGGTTCAGCTTACTGCCACTAAACTGACCCCTGACACCTAGCAAAGTGAGACAGGATTAGACAGGCAAGTCTTAGAATACAGCCGCAAACTTGCTAAGTTCACAGAGTAGTAACAGAACCCCAGCAAGCTAAACGACTGACTCCAGTCTTACTGCTAGGTCTGGATTGGCAGAGTGTAATACCAAATCCCCAGGCCTATTTGCAGTAAGCAACAAACAAATACAAAGCTACACAGTACTGGCTAACTTTCAGAAACTGACTAACCAACAAAGATTCAGCAGCATCTGCTTACCCTGAGAAGAGGCCTTATAAAGCAGGTGCTGTCCACGCCCCACTCAGACCTCACAGACTGTGAGCACAAAAACCAGCACCGGATCCCCTGCCATGCACAGAGCCTATAACCACTGCACAGCAAAAGACCCGAACCGGAGTATCAGCTGCGCTCAGGTCACTCCGCTAGCACTTGTCTCCCGGTTGCCATGACGACGTGGCAGCACAGGGCAGGAGACCCTAACAGTAAACCCCCTCTGACGAGGGGTCAAAGAACCCCTACCACCGGGTTTATCGGGGAACTGCGAGAAGAAAGAGCGTATCAGTCTGGGGGCATGAAGATCACAACTGCGCACCCACGACCGCTCCTCCGGGCCATACCCCTTCCAGTGCACCAAAAATGACAGCCGACCCCAAACCACCTTGGAGTCAAGAATCCTTTCAACAACAAACTCCCTCTGGCCACGTATCAGAAGAGGGGAAGGTCTTCCACTGGAAGAAGGATTACTAATCGCCCGTTTTAAAAGGGAACAATGAAATGTTTTATTGATACCCAAAGAACGGGGCAGATCTAACTGAAATGCCACCGGATTGATAACCCTGGTGATCTTATAAGGGCCGATGAACCGGGGGCCTAACTTATGAGATGGCTGTCTCAACTTCAAATTCTTGGTAGACAACCAGACGAAGTCTCCTAATTTGAAGCTGCAGGGTCTTTTCCGCTTATCAAAAACCCTTTTGGTCACTAATGACACAGACACAAGGGCTTTCTTCACTTTCCGCCAAATACCTCTAAGGACCGAAACCACAGAGGAACCACCAGGCGTGGAGTCCAGGGGGTCAAAAGAATTGGCCTTAGGATGATGCCCATACACACAAAGGAAGGGAGAGATCCCTGTAGCAGAGTGAGCCGCGTTGTTATAGGCAAACTCCGCCATGGACAGATGAGCAACCCAGTCAGTCTGACACTTGGAGACATAACACCTGAGGAACTGCTCCAAGGACTGGTTCACCCTTTCAGTCTGCCCATTAGACTGCGGATGGTAGCCCGACGACAAGCTGACAGAAATCTGGAGATCGGAACAAAATGCCCTCCAGAATTTGGCCACAAACTGGGATCCGCGGTCAGAGACCACATCAAGTGGCAACCCGTGGAGACGCACAACATGCAGCATAAATAATTCAGACAGGCGTCTGGCCGATGGCAGCCCAACCAGTGGAACGAAGTGCGCCATCTTCGAAAACCTGTCAACGACAACCCAGATGGCTGTCATCCCCGAGGATTTGGGCAAGTCCACCACAAAATCCATTGAAATGTGGGTCCATGGCTTAGATGGGATAGAGAGTGGATGTAATGGGCCAACAGGAACCCCTCTAGGAGTCTTATTTCGGGCACAGATGTCACATGCCCGAACCCACTGATCCACATCCTTAGCCACCGAGGGCCACCACACCGCCCTAGATAGCAACTCCCGAGTTCTGGCAATACCCGGGTGACCTGCAGACTTCTTGGCATGGAATTCCAGGAACACTCGCTGTCTTAACCTAGGAGGCACAAACAAAAGACCTACCGGAAGGTCTGGAGGAGCCTGCTCCTGTGCTCTAAGGACTAATGATAAGAGGTCCTGGGTAATGCCCACTTTAATACATGATGGGGAAACAATGGGCAACGGCTCCTCGGTGGTCTCCTGGATTGGAGCAAAACTCCGCGAGAGCGCATCAGCCTTGATGTTTTTTGACCCAGGGCGATATGTTATCAAAAAATTAAAGCGAGCAAAAAACAAAGCCCATCGTGCCTGCCTGGCATTGAGACGCTTCGCTGACTCTAAATATGCCAGATTCTTATGGTCAGTGAGAATTGAGACCACAAACTTAGCCCCCTCAAGCCAGTGTCTCCACTCCTCGAGTGCATCCTTAATAGCCAACAATTCCCGGTTACCCACGTCATAATTCATCTCGGCAGGCGAAAATTTACGGGAAAAGTAAGCACAGGGATGAAGGCGATTATCAGACACTCCCATCTGAGAAAGCACTGCCCCAATACCCATCTCAGAGGCATCCACCTCCACCACAAAAGGACGCTCTGGATCTGGGTGTCGCAGCACCTTGGCCGAAACAAATGCCCTTTTGAGACGGGCAAAAGCCGCTTTAGCCTCACAAGACCAGTGAGCAACATCCGCCCCTTTCTTAGTGAGTGCCACCAAGGGCGCCACTATAGACGAAAATCCAGCGATAAATCGTCTATAAAAATTCGCAAAGCCCAGGAAACGCTGAAGCGCCTTCAAACTAGTGGGCTGCACCCAATCCAGGACTGCCTGTACCTTGGAACCCTCCATTTGGAAACCTTCTGGGGAGATAATATATCCTAGAAATGCGATTTGCTGAACTTCAAATTCGCACTTCTCCAGCTTCGCCCCAAGCCGGTGGTCTCTGAGTTTCTGGAGGACTAAGCGTACATGCTTCCGATGTTCCTCCAGGGAATGGGAGAAGATTAGGATGTCATCTAAGTATACAACTAAGAATCTATCCAAATATTCCCTGAGCACATCATTCATGAAATCCTGGAAGACTGCCGGGGCATTACAGAGCCCAAAAGGCATCACCAAATATTCATAATGCCCTGAGTGGGTATTAAAGGCAGTCTTCCATTCATCCCCCTCTCTTATTCGGATTAGATTGTACGCACCGCGTAGGTCAATCTTAGAAAAAATGGTGGCAGTACGAAGCTGGTCAAACAAGACCGAAATGAGAGGCAGTGGGTATGAGTTTTTAATCGTGATACGGTTCAATTCCCTGAAGTCGATGCAGGGTCGCAACGAACCGTCCTTTTTACCCACGAAGAAGAACCCCGACCCAACTGGAGACTGTGAAGGTCTGATAAATCCCTTAGCCAAGTTCTCCTGAATGTACTCTGCCATAGCCTGAGTCTCAGGACGTGACAGGGAGTACAACCTGCTCTTGGGAAGCTTAGCATTTGGCAACAAATCAATGGCACAGTCATAGGGGCGATGGGGAGGTAGTACCTCTGCAACTTTTTTGGAGAACACGTCCGCAAAATCTGCATAACACCCTGGCAATCCTGGCAAACTTAGCTGCTTGAGCCTGACTGGAAGGCTCAAGCAACTACTGAAACAATCAGTACCCCAACTAAGAATCTCCCCAGAGACCCAGTCAAATTGAGGATTGTGGGCCCTTAACCAGGGTAACCCCAACACCAATGGGGCAAAAGTACAGACAGTCACATAAAAGGACAATTTTTCAGAGTGTGTGGCTCCAATAAACAAAGAAATCTGGCTAGTGCAAGAGGTAATTTTACCTTGGGATAATGGTTCCCCGTTTAACCCACAAATCTCAATTTCCGATGCCAAGGGTACTAAGGGAACAGAGTGTTTCAGGGCGAATTGGCGGTCCATAAAAACCCCGTCGGCCCCACTGTCCACAAAGGCCTCAGTCTTGACAGTTTGACCGAGGATCTTCAAGGTCACCGGAATGATAAAAGTCTTCTTGGGAAATTCTGACTTCTGGCCTGACAGGATATTTCCCATCACCCTCAGGCCCTGAAGTTTTCCGGCTTTTCTGGGCATGATACTACCACATGACCTTTATTCCCACAGTACAAACACAACCCCTGCTGTCTCCTCCGCGTCTTCTCACGCGAGGAGAGGCGGGTAGCCCCAATCTGCATAGGCTCCTCGGAAAATTCCTCAGAGTCTGAGGATCCCTTGGGAAGGAAGGAAATCTCAGTCTCCCTTTCAAGCCTACGCTCTCTCAGCCGTCTATCCACCTGGATGGATAACTGCATGAGCTGATCCAAGCTATCAGGCAAGGGATATTGTACCAGTTGGTCCTTTATCTGGTTAGAAAGACCTCTTCGGTACTGGTGTCTCAGGGCTGGGTCATTCCACTGGGTATCATGGGCCAACCTCCGAAACTCCGTACAGTAAACCTCAACTGGCCTTCGCCCTTGCTTAAGGATCGAAATCTGAGCCTCGGCTGAGGCCGTCTTGTCAGGGTCATCATACAACATGCCCAGTGCCGTAAAAAAAGCATCAACACTTTTAAGCGACGGACAGTCAGGCTGCAACCCATATGCCCAGACCTGTGGGTCTCCTTGTAGCAAGGAAATCACTATGCCCACCCGCTGAATCTCCGACCCAGAAGACTGAGGCCTAAGCCGGAAGTATAGCTTGCAGCTCTCCTTGAAACAAAAGAACTGCGAGCGATCTCCAGAAAAACGATCCGGGAGATTTACTTTCGGCTCCTTAACCCCTGCAGGTGCTGCTGCTGCGGGAGCTCCGCCAGCAGCCTGGGAGGTGTGCATTTTAATGGACAAATCATTAAATTGTCGAGTCAGGACCTGCACCTGATCGACCACCTGTTGCAACGTATTTTGAGGGGTATGCTCCATATTCCCACAAAATTTCAACAGGAGTATTAGGCTGCTGAATATGTTATGCACACCAGTGCCTGCAGGAAAGTACTGGTGTCAGGACTGTTATGCACTCCAGTGCCTGCAGGAATGTACTGGTGTTTGAACTGTTATGCAAAACAAATGGACTTACAGACAGACTAGGGAATATGACATAACGTACACAGAAGGTGATAGGGTAACAAAATACACACAAAGTGAACAGAGAAGCCCAGATGCTAAGGAACTGGGTATCTCCCTTGTATTAGAACTGCTCAGATGAGAAAAGCAAGATGTTGTGTTTTAATACGTAGAGAACCCGAAATGCTGTTGCTAAGGGCAACAGCAAAACCCTAAAGGGTTACCAACGGGTGTGGCAGTAAACTCCTTGGTCAGAGATGGAATGATAGACACAAGGAGAGTCTCCACAATCCTAATTCTCACTTGCAGTGCACAGGTTCAGCTTACTGCCACTAAACTGACCCCTGACACCTAGCAAAGTGAGACAGGATTAGACAGGCAAGTCTTAGAATACAGCCGCAAACTTGCTAAGTTCACAGAGTAGTAACAGAACCCCAGCAAGCTAAACGACTGACTCCAGTCTTACTGCTAGGTCTGGATTGGCAGAGTGTAATACCAAATCCCCAGGCCTATTTGCAGTAAGCAACAAACAAATACAAAGCTACACAGTACTGGCTAACTTTCAGAAACTGACTAACCAACAAAGATTCAGCAGCATCTGCTTACCCTGAGAAGAGGCCTTATAAAGCAGGTGCTGTCCACGCCCCACTCAGACCTCACAGACTGTGAGCACAAAAACCAGCACCGGATCCCCTGCCATGCACAGAGCCTATAACCACTGCACAGCAAAAGACCCGAACCGGAGTATCAGCTGCGCTCAGGTCACTCCGCTAGCACTTGTCTCCCGGTTGCCATGACGACGTGGCAGCACAGGGCAGGAGACCCTAACACCTGATTACACAGCAGCTGCACTCTGGTCTCTGGTTAATCAGCCAGCCAATCCCTGCTTCCCAGCAGGTATAAATATCCTGTTCCTGGGGTGGAAAGATGTCAGTGCTTCAATTGTCTTCAGTGATTCCAGTGTGGACTTTCTCTGCAGTAGGAAGTCCAGTGTGGACTTCCCATGGACTTTCTCTGCAGTACAGCCTGACTCCCTGGTGATTATACTCTGCAGTGTAACCCGACACTCCAGTGATTAACCCTCTACAGTCTACCCTGATTCACCTGTGTCTGAACTCCGGCTTCTTCTCCAGAGATCCCCAGCATCACTTCATGCTTCACCTGTGCTTCTAAGTACAATAGTGCATTTCTATCTGTGAACCCCAGCTTCACTCAAAGCTTACCAATGATCCCAAAGTAACCATCGGTGTTCCGTCATCGATTCCAAGTCACCATCTGTGTTCCGTCATCGATCCCAAGTATTTCTCTGAACTGTGTTTCCTATTACCAGTACCAAGTCATCAGTATTCCTCTGAACTGTGTTTAATAAAACCTTTGAACTTTCCCTTGTTGTCGTGGTCACGCCTTCGGGCATTTGTTCTAAAGGTTCCCTGCATGTCCAAAAACCCTGTACTGCCTCCCAGGTACACATATACCTCAGCCCCTACAACTGAGGCTTCCCCCTGGTCAGCACCAGCCCTCAGTTGTGACACTGTTTATACAACATAAGGGTGGGTGGGAGGGCCCAAGGACAATTCCATTGTGCACATCTTTTTCTTCTTTGCATCATGTGCTGTTTGGGGACTAGTTTTTTAAAGTGCCATCCTGTCTGACACTGCCGTACAACTCCAGGAGTACTGCCGTTTAAGTCCGGTCCAGTGGTGCTGTCTTGTGCTGCATCAGTCCAGTGGTGGTGTCTTGTGCTGCCATAAGTCCAGTGTGGTGTCCTGTTCTGTATATTATTTACTCCAAATAAAAGGGTTATATACATTACTTATTATTATCCAAATAATTTTTACAGGGTTTGCCCTGTGTGGTGTAGTGGTATGCTCGCCTGTGCTGCATATTATTATAATAGTTCAAAATAAAAGGGTTATTATTATCCAAATAAATTTTACAGGCTTTACCGTGTGTGTGTGTGTGTGTGTGTGTGTGTGTGTGTGTGTGTGGTTTAGGGATACGCTCTCCTGTGCCACCAATATAGTGCATGTATTACATCTGGGCAAATTCCAGCACGTTCCATGTTTATGCCGCACACTTGTGTCGCTTAGCTTAGTCATCCAGCTACCTCATTGCACCTCTTTTTCTTCTTTGCATGATGTGCTGTTTGGGGCCTATATTTTTTAAATGCCATCCTGTCTGCCACTGCAGTGCCACTCCTAGATGGGCCAGGGGTTTGTGCCGCACACTTGTGTCGCTTAGCTTAGCCATCCAGCTACCTCATTGCACCTCTTTTTCTTCTTTGCATCATGTGCTGTTTGGGGCCTATTTTTTTAAATCTGCCATCCTGTCTGCCACTGCAGTGCCACTCCTAGATGGGCCAGGTGTTTGTGCCGCACACTTGTGTCCCAGTGATGTGCAGTGCGGTCGATGGCCAGCGAGGCACTGCTGCACTCACACATCATGCAGGCAGAGCCGTAACTTGGTGTGTGCTAAGTGTGCCTTGCACACAGTGCACTTGCGGTGGGTGCGCATAGTGCGCTGTGTCACACACACACAGGATTTTTTTTTTTTTCATTAGGCTCGGCCCGGACCCAGCAGGCTGTCAGTGCACGCTGATTTGATAGCTGCCGCTGGGACCAGAGCCGGCTCACACCCTTAGTAGCCCCCCCTCCCTCCTCCTGCAGTGTGCATGTGACCTGAAGGCAGCAGCGCACGAAGGCCGGAAGATGGAGCGGGCTGCGCCGCTGCAGGGCAGGATAAGCCTAAGGACTAAGTCAGAGGCGTCTGAATGGGGGGGGGCTCGCCCCCCCCCCCCAAATATGAGAGGTGCCACTGATATTCAGGAGGAGCAATGTGCGCTCAGCTGAAAGACCACACATCACAACCTCCGCTTCGTGCAGGGACTGAGCAGCAGCAGGATATGGCTGTGTGCAGCCCCTCCTGCTCCCAGACCCAGTTCAACAGCGCTGTCTCCCTCTACCCCCCCCCACCACCACCAGGGCCGGCTCACGGCCCCAGAGAAATGCCACAATTCGCGGGTGATTAGGGGGCGTGGCCTAATGGAGAGAAGTGCCTGCTGTCCCTGCATTGTGACAGGTAAGAGGCTATCTGGCCTGCTCCCACTCCCTCTCCCCCCCCCCTCCATTGGCAAATGTAGGATTTGTAAGGGGGGTCCAGGGGGCCATATCCTGTATGTACATCACATGAAAAAAATATTATATATATATATATATATATATATATATATATATATTTATTTATTATTTATTTATTTTATTTATTTATTTATTTATTGGTTTACCGGCTCTCCTAATAGGTATATAAACTGCTCCGAGTGCCCGCACTGCCATACACAATAGTGTTAGCTTCCTACAACCTTGTCTCTGTGCCGCACTCCCGGATAATAAAACATCACTCAGCGTTATCAACATTTCATGGTCTACACCATTTCATCAGGATATAGTCCAGGAGTGTGGCACAGAGACAAGGTTATATATATATATATATATATATATATATATATATATATACACAGTGTATATATATATATATATATATATATATACAGTGTATATATATATATATATATATATATATATATAACACTAGTAAAAGTCCGGCACTCACATATCCACAGGGTAACTTGATCCGGTGCCAGCATAAGCCTTGCAGCTACGTAGTTTCCAAATGATGCGGCACTCGTGATACAGGCAACAATACAAAATCAGCAAATCAACGTTTCAGTTTATTCAACTGTTTTCAAGATATAATAAAATCCAATACATCACTCACCTATATACCCGTCACCATCACCATGTGTCACAAACAGCTGGAGCTGTTTCTCAAACCGCCCGCTGAAGATGACGTCATGACGCATCCAGCGCCTCCTGACGACGTCATCCGTCGCACACCACGTGACCAACACTGCATCTGTTGCCAAGCAACCAATATTACAAATACGGATCACCATGCCACTTCCTGTATCATGTAAACATACTTAAACAGCGCTGATCATTATATATATATAGACTAAATAAGACTTAATACAAGATTTCCAAATGTTATCCCACAGAAATGCATAGCGAAATTCAATAAACAATGATCAATATCTATAAATCTAATCCGGCACTGGCTAATGATATATAATAATTAATAGGGAGTGAAATATCTGTATATTTTAATATTTTGAACCCCTATATGTATGCACACATTAATGACCTCTGAGTTAATTTAGCAAGTTAAAGAAAACAGGTAAACGAGACGGATTCATTTAGCCCTTTTGGGGCCAATACATCAAGTTTAGAGATCCAATAGGCTTCCCTTTGTAATAGCTTTTTGTTTCGATCTCCACCACGGTTGTTCGGAGGAATAAAATCAATCATTCTATATCTTAAGGTAGTTGGCGGATGATTTTTCTCAGCAAAATGTCTTGCTACAGGTTGTTCGCTAGTACCTTTAATCAATGCAGTTCTAATAGCATGGCGATGATTCGCCATCCTTTCTTTAAATTTAGTTTGTGTTTTTCCAACATAAGATAATGCACAAGGGCATGTCAATTGATAAATTACAAAGCAGCTATTGCAAGTCAAATGATGTTTTATTTTAATGGGCCTGCCTGTCTGTGGATGATTAAAGGTATCACCAGAAATCATAAACCCACATGTTACACATCCACACCGAAAGCATCCAGGTTTTCTAACAGACAGAAATTGACTCTTCTCACTGGGTGTAACAAAATTGGTTTTCACTAAGATGTCCCGTAGGTTCCTCCCCCTTGAATAACATGGCATCAACTGGGAGTTGGTTAAACCAATCTCAGGATCCGTTTTAATTAAAGGCCAGAGTTTTTTGGAACTCTTCTGTATATTGGATGACATGGTAGTAAATTGGGATACCCAAGGGATCCGATGTTTATTATCTTTATCTTTTATTTTGCGTTTAAGTAAATCAGCTCTATTGATAGCTAATACCCGTCTCTTGGTATCCAACAACAGTTGCCTATGATAACCTCTTGACACAAACTTCTCAATCATGACATCTAGTTGAATAATGGTCCTCTCAGGATCACTATTGAGTCTATGCACACGGAGCATTTGTGAATAAGGTAACCCCATCTTCAAGCTCCGCGGATGGCAACTGTTATATTCAAGTAATGAATTTCTATCTGTTGGTTTAGTGAAACTTCTCAATCATGACATCTAGTTGAATAATGGTCCTCTCAGGATCACTATTGAGTCTATGCACACGGAGCATTTGTGAATAAGGTAACCCCATCTTCAAGCTCCGCGGATGGCAACTGTTATATTCAAGTAATGAATTTCTATCTGTTGGTTTAGTGAACAATGTGGTTGTTAACACATTATTCTCCTTTAGAATCCGTACATCTAGAAAATCAATAGTATCTTGGCTCATTGTCCATGTAAACTTTACTGGACTAGGGGAGAGATTGTGCCCTTCCATTAACTTAATAAACAACTCCTGTGGCCCATTCCAAAAAATCAGTAAATCATCAATAAAACGCATATAGAAATATATATGGGAAGAAATCTCAGAGTCACTGAAAAATAACAAATCTTCAACCATAAACATAAATGTATTGGCATACGCCGGGGCCACAGAAGACCCCATAGCGCAGCCAGTCAGCTGTAAATAATACTTATTGTCAAACATAAAATAATTGCTTTTAAGTATCAGGTCCAATGCTAACAATATAATTTCAATATGGTCCTGTCTCATGGCACCATCACCCTTCAAAAGCTCACCCACAGCACGAATACCTTCATTATGGGGAATGACCGTATATAAACTTGATATGTCGGCAGTAATTAACCATAATTCATCAGGTAAATCGTGTAGAGCCATAAGTTTATTAAGCAACATAGTGCTATCCAACAAAAAGTGTTTATGTCTCTGAACCAGAGGTTGTAAAATAGAATCAAGCCATACAGATGTTGGCTGGAACAGAGAACCCCGAGCAGAGATAATTGGTCTCCCAGGAGGGGGGGTTATCCCTTTGTGTATTTTAGGGAGCGTATATAGAATTGGAGTAATAGGGTGTGATGGTACCAATATTGACAGCATCCTTTCCTCGATCAATGAAATATCCATAGCATGGGTAAGAACCTCAATCAGTCCCCTAGTCCAGTAAAGTTTACATGGACAATGAGCCAAGATACTATTGATTTTCTAGATGTACGGATTCTAAAGGAGAATAATGTGTTAACAACCACATTGTTCACTAAACCAACAGATAGAAATTCATTACTTGAATATAACAGTTGCCATCCGCGGAGCTTGAAGATGGGGTTACCTTATTCACAAATGCTCCGTGTGCATAGACTCAATAGTGATCCTGAGAGGACCATTATTCAACTAGATGTCATGATTGAGAAGTTTGTGTCAAGAGGTTATCATAGGCAACTGTTGTTGGATACCAAGAGACGGGTATTAGCTATCAATAGAGCTGATTTACTTAAACGCAAAATAAAAGATAAAGATAATAAACATCGGATCCCTTGGGTATCCCAATTTACTACCATGTCATCCAATATACAGAAGAGTTCCAAAAAACTCTGGCCTTTAATTAAAACGGATCCTGAGATTGGTTTAACCAACTCCCAGTTGATGCCATGTTATTCAAGGGGGAGGAACCTACGGGACATCTTAGTGAAAACCAATTTTGTTACACCCAGTGAGAAGAGTCAATTTCTGTCTGTTAGAAAACCTGGATGCTTTCGGTGTGGATGTGTAACATGTGGGTTTATGATTTCTGGTGATACCTTTAATCATCCACAGACAGGCAAGCCCATTAAAATAAAACATCATTTGACTTGCAATAGCTGCTTTGTAATTTATCAATTGACATGCCCTTGTGCATTACCTTATGTTGGAAAAACACAATCTAAATTTAAAGAAAGGATGGCGAATCATCGCCATGCTATTAGAACTGCATTGATTAAAGGTACTAGCGAACAACCTGTAGCAAGACATTTTGCTGGGAAAAATCATCCGCTAACTACCTTAAGATATAGAATGATTGATTTTATTCCTCCGAACAACCGTGGTGGAGATCGAAACAAAAAGCTATTACAAAAGGAAGCCTATTAGATCTCTAAACTTGATGTATTGGCCCCAAAAGGGCTAAATGAATCCGTCTCGTTTTCCTGTTTTCTTTAACTTGCTAAATTAACTCAGAGGTCATTAATGTGTGCATACATATTGGGGTTCAAAATATTAAAATATACAGATATTTCACTCCCTATTAATTATTATATATCATTAGCCAGTGCCGGATTAGATTTATAGATATTGATCATTGTCTATTGAATTTCGCTATGCATTTCTGTGGGATAACATTTGGAAATCTTGTATTAAGTCTTATTTAGTCTATATATATATAATGATCAGCGCTGTTTAAGTATGTTTACATGATACAGGAAGTGGCATGGTGATCCGTATTTGTAATATTGGTTGCTTGGCAACAGATGCGGTGTTGGTCACGTGGTGTGCGACGCATGACATCGTCAGGAGGCGCTGGATGCGTCATGACGTCATCTTCAGCGGGCGGTTTGAGAAACAGCTCCAGCTGTTTGTGACACATGGTGATGGTGAGGGGTATATAGGTGAGTGATGTATTGGATTTTATTATATCTTGAAAACAGTTGAATAAACTGAAACGTTGATTTGCTGATTTTGTATTGTTGCCTGTATCACGAGTGCCGCATCATTTGGAAACTATATATATATATATATATATATATATATATATATATATATATATATCTGCATGTCACAAACCTCTCTCGAACCAGCAGCCAATCAGGAGCGGACGGTCCTGATTGGCTGCTGGTCCGCAGCGGATTTGAAATAGTAGTGGCGGTCATAGGAATTGCACCACAGGCCGCCAACCACAGCTGCCTCCTCTGTTGCACCACTGCCCTCTGTCTCCTCCTCTGCTGCATCGCAGCCGCCCCCAGTCTCCTCTGCACCTCCACCAACTCCCACAGCCTCCTCCTCCGCATCATCGCCAATGCCCACAGCTTCCTTCATCCCACGCTGACCACAGCCTCCTCATCCACCGCAGACCACAGCCTCCTCCGCACCGCCGCTGCTCAATAGGTAATTTTACTCTGCTGCCTTTCTCTCTCCCTATGTCCCTGCTGTTACTCTCCCTGTACCTCTTCCTGTCCGTATGTCCCTCTCCCTGACCCTCTGTCACTCTCCCTGAATTTCGGCTCATACTGTTTGGTATAATGTGAATTTCGGCACATTCTGTGTGCTATAATGTGAATTTCGGCTCATACAATGTGGTATCATGTGAATTTCGGCTCATTCTGTGTGCTGTGTGCTGTAATGTGAATTTCGGCTCATACAGTATGGTATAATGTGAATTTCGGCTCATTCTGTGTGCTGTAATGTGAATTTCGGCTCATAGCGTGTGCTATAATGTGAATTTCAGCTCATACCTGTCACACCCCGCGGGCAGCGGCGGCCGCGCTTACCTCTGCGGGTGTCCTGGATGGCCTGGCGTCTCTCTCCTCCGGCGGCCTCGGGGGTCCGGCGTCGGGTCGGCGGGTCTCTCCGGCGGCTCCCGGAGCAAGGGCGCCGCCATGCTGTTCTGGATTAGGTAGGCGGAGCGGGGCTGACGTCATCTGCCCGCTCCGCCAATCAGACTAAGGCGGGAGGTTCAAAGCCAGACGCCGAGCAGGGAGCCGGCGCCTGTGTATCATCATTCTGCCTGTCAGAAGCCGTGATCTCCAGAGCTCCCTTGTTCCTGTTTCCGCTGTGCCTTCCAGTATACCTGTGTCTCCAGTGTCTCAGTGTTTCCAAGCACCTCCGTGCCTCCAAGCGCCCGAGCGCCATCACGCACCTCCGTGCCTCCAAGCGCCCGAGCGCCATCAAGCACCTCCGTGCCTCCAAGCGCCCGAGCGCCATCAAGCACCTCCGTGCCTCCAAGCGCCCGAGCGCCATCACGCACCTCCGTGCCTCCAAGCGCCCGAGCGCCATCACGCACCTCCGTGCCTCCAAGCGCCCGAGCGCCATCACGCACCTCCGTGCCTCCAAGCGCCCGAGTGCCATCACGCACCTCCGTGCCTCCAAGCGCCCGAGCGCCATCAAGCACCTCCGTGCCTCCAAGCGCCCGAGCGCCATCAAGCATCTCCGTGCCTCCAAGCGCCCGAGCGCCATCACGCACCTCCGTGCCTCCAAGCGCCCGAGCGCCATCAAGCACCTCCGTGCCTCTAAGCGCCCGAGCGCCATCACGCACCTCCGTGCCACCAAGGCGCCTGAGCGCCATCAGCACCTCAGTGCCACAGAACCTCAGCACCTCGGTGCCTCAGCACCTCAGTACCACAGAACCTCAGCACCTCGGTGCCTCAACACCACAGAAACTCAGCACCTCAGTGCCTCGGCACCTCAGTGCCACAGAAACTCAGTACCTCGGTGCCTCAGCACCTCCAGCATCTCAGTGCCTTCAGTACCTCAATAACACCAGCACCTCTGTACCTCAGCACTTAGCACTTTTACTAGTCTTGTTTTTCAGGAGACCTTCAAGCATTCCTCCGTGCTTCCTGCTTACCGTCTTCATCCTGTATGAAGAAGACCTACATCCGGCCATCTCTATTGCGACCCAGTAGCGGTTCCTCTTCCCAGTCACCGGAAAAAACACCCTTCGACCAGGTCAGTGATAGTATACACAGGCCACATGGACCCGGGGAATCGGAACCCAGAAGCAAGTGCCATCGAAGATCTGGTTTCCCGTGTTCAGAGTCAGGAAGCGGCGCAAAACCAGGTGATGCGGTAGCTCCAAGAACTATCCGGCAGGTTGGATCAAATTCAGGTTTCCCTGGCTTCAGTAGTTCCGGTTCCAGCTCCAGTACCCACTCCGGTAGTCGTTCCTGATAATGCTCACGCAGTGTCCGGTACCAGGTCACGCCTTCAGCTTCCCACTCCCTCTCGCTACAACGGCAACCCGAAGAATTGCCGTGGTTTTCTTAACCAGTGCGAGGTGCAGTTTGAACTCCTCGCACACAACTTTCCCACGGATCGATCCAAAGTAGCATACATTATTTCCTTGCTTGAGGGTTCAGCGCTGGAATGGGTGTCTCCTTTATGGGAGCGATCTGATCCTTTGGTTTCCAGCTATACTAATTTCATCTCATCTTTCCGCAGGATCTTTGATGAGCCTGGCAGAACGGCCGCTGCCTCTTCAGATCTTCTCAGAGTTCGACAAGGCTCTCGTTCAGTGGGTCAGTATGTGATTCATTTTCAGACCATAGCTTCCGAATTACGCTGGGATAATGATGCCTTACGGGCCGCTTTCTGGAACGGGCTGTCCGACCGTCTTAAAGACGAATTGATTACAAGAGATTTGCCAGATTCTTTGGAGCAGTTGATCTCGCTCTGTGTGAAAGTGGATCTCCGCATGCAGGAACGAGTTGGCGAACGTTCTCGGTCTGATCGGTGCAGATTCCGGGCTCCTCCGTCTAAACCATCGGTTACGACAGCTCCAGACGAACCCATGCAGATTAATCGGTCTCGACTGTCTCCAGAAGAGCGACAGCGTCGGCGTGAGAACAGACTTTGCCTCTACTGTGGAGCCGCGGATCACTTCCTCAAGTCTTGCAAAGCTCGCCCGGGAAACGGGCAATCCTAGCCTGTTCCGGGGAAGTCAAGCTGGGTGTGGTTTCTCAATCTTCTCCAGAAGTGGACTGTTTACTCTCAGTATCTTTGTCTACTAAAACAGAAGTCAAAACCGTTATGGCTCTTTTGGATTCAGGTGCTGCGGGGAATTTTATTTCTCTCCCCTGCGCCCAGAGTTTGGGTTTGAAATTACAGTTGGTCGAGCGACCTATTACTATTACAGCCATTAACGGTGTTCAAATTCCTAACGCCTTGATTACGAGTCAGTCTGAGTCAATTCAGCTACAAGTGGGAGCTTTACATCGTGAACAACTGAAGTTTCTAGTTATTCAGGAAATGTCTCATGATCTCGTTTTGGGTCTTCCCTGGCTCAGGCTACACAACCCTCATGTCGACTGGGGGTCGACACAAATAATTTCTTGGAGTCCTTTCTGCCGATTGAATTGTCTTACTCCTGTCATTCCACTCCGTGCATCGGCCAAGTTGGACGTGGAGTTAGTTCCTGAGGCTTATCGAGAATTTTTAGATGTCTTCTCGGAACAGGCGGCTGATAAATTACCTCCGCATAGGGCTTGGGACTGTCCCATTGAGCTCATTCCTGGGAAAATGCCGCCCCGAGGTCGCACTTATCCTTTGTCGGTTCCAGAGACACAAGCTATGTCAGAGTACATTAAGTCGAATTTGCAGAAGGGGTTCATCCGTCCCTCCACTTCTCCAGCGGGAGCTGGCTTCTTCTTTGTAAAGAAAAAAGATGGAGGGCTGAGACCATGCATTGACTATCGTGGTTTAAATAAAGTCACCATTAAAAACAAGTATCCTCTGCCGCTCATCACAGAGCTTTTCGATAGAGTGCGTGGAGCTCGAGTATTTACTAAGCTTGACTTAAGAGGAGCATACAACTTGATACGTATTCGACAAGGAGATGAGTGGAAGACGGCTTTCAATACTAGAGACGGGCATTATGAGTACCTGGTAATGCCATTTGGCCTCAGCAACGCCCCCGCTGTCTTTCAAGGATTCATTAATGAAGTCTTTCGGGATATGTTGTATCTGAATGTAGTAGTCCATTTGGATGACATTCTGATTTTTTCAAAGAATCTTTCTGAGCACCGACTACAGGTTAAAGAAGTACTCCTTCGGTTGCGCAAGAATCATCTTTATGGCAAGATCTCCAAGTGCACCTTTGAGGTTCCTTCTATTTCATTTTTGGGCTACATTATTTCTGGAACTGAATTGCGTATGGATCCGGAGAAACTCTCGGCCATCCGGGATTGGACTCAACCTCTTTCCTTAAAAGCAGTGCAACGATTTCTAGGATTCGCAAATTATTATCGGAAATTTATAAGAGGTTTCTCTACCATCGTGGCACCTATTACGGCTCTGACTAAGAAACGGGCTGACCCAAGCAATTGGCCTTCTGAAGCAGTAGCAGCGTTCAAACAGTTGAAGACCGCCTTTATATCTGCTCCCGTACTTCAGCAGCCAGATTTCCTAAAACCATTCTTTTTGGAGGTTGATGCTTCCACGGTAGGCATAGGTGCTGTACTCTCGCAGTACGCCTCAGATGGGAAGTTGCATCCGTGTGGGTTTCATTCTCGCAAGTTCTCCCCTGCTGAACTAAATTACACCATCGGAAACAAAGAGCTACTGGCAATTAAATCAGCGTTGGAAGAATGGAGGTATCTTCTGGAGGGTGCTAAACACTTAATTACAATTTTTACGGACCACAAGAATTTACTGTATCTAAAGACGGCCCAATGTTTGAACCCCCGTCAGGCAAGATGGGCGCTCTTCTTTACCAGATTTTCCTTTATCGTCAAGTATCGGGCTGGAACTCTAAATACCAAGGCGGATGCCCTATCCCGTTCAGTGATGGCTTCTGATGAGGAGAATACAATGGGGAAGGCATTAATCCTCAGTCCCATCTCTATTTCTGCAGCTCCCACTAGGTTGGGTCCTCCTCCTGGAAGAATGTCGGTACCAGTTAAATTTCGACCGAAACTGTTGCAGTGGGCACATACTTCTAAGTTTTCTGGTCATCCGGGAGTTCAGAAAATGTGGGAATTTCTGCGAAGATCATACTGGTGAGACACTATGAAAAAAGATGTTCAAGAGTATGTCAATTCGTGTCCTCAATGTTAGAGATGAGCGGGTTCGGTTTCTTTGAATCCGAACCCGCACGAACTTCACTTTTTTTTTCACGGGTCCGAGCGACTCGGATCTTCCCGCCTTGCTCGGTTAACCCGAGCGCGCCCGAACGTCATCATGACGCTGTCGGATTCTCGCGAGACTCGGATTCTATATAAGGAGCCGCGCGTCGCCGCCATTTTCACACGTGCATTGAGATTGATAGGGAGAGGACGTGGCTGGCGTCCTCTCCATTAGAATAGATTAGAAGAGAGAGAGAGAGAGATTGTGCAGACAGATTTTACCACAGTGACCAGTGCAGTTGTTGTTAAGTTAACTTTTATTTAATATATCCGTTCTCTGCTATATCCGTTCTCTGCCTGAAAAAAACGATACACAGCAGTCACACAGTGTGACTCAGTCTGTGTGCACTCAGCTCAGCCCAGTGTGCTGCACATCAATGTATAAAAGCTTATAATAATTGTGGGGGAGACTGGGGAGCACTGCAGGTTGTTATAGCAGGAGCCAGGAGTACATAATATTATATTAATTTAAAATTAAACAGTGCACACTTTTGCTGCAGGAGTGCCACTGCCAGTGTGACTAGTGGTGACCAGTGCCTGACCACCAGTATAGTAGTATATTGTTGTATACTATCTCTTTATCAACCAGTCTATATTAGCAGCAGACACAGTACAGTGCGGTAGTTCACGGCTGTGGCTACCTCTGTGTCGGCAGTCGGCACTCGGCAGGCAGTCCGTCCATCCATAATTGTATAATTATATACCACCTAACCGTGGTATTTTTTTTTCTTTCTTTATACCGTCGTCATAGTCATACTAGTTGTTACGAGTATACTACTATCTCTTTATCAACCAGTGTACAGTGCGGTAGTTCACGGCTGTGGCTACCTCTGTGTCGGCAGTCGGCAGGCAGTCCGTCCATCCATAATTGTATTATTATAATATATACCACCTAACCGTGGTTTTTTTTTCATTCTTTGTACCGTCATAGTGTCATACTAGTTGTTACGAGTATACTACTATCTCTTTATCAACCAGTGTACAGTGCGGTAGTTCACGGCTGTGGCTACCTCTGTGTCGGCAGTCGGCAGGCAGTCCGTCCATCCATAATTGTATTATAATATATACCACCTAACCGTGGTTTTTTTTTCATTCTTTATACCGTCATAGTGTCATACTAGTTGTTACGAGTATACTACTATCTCTTTATCAACCAGTGTACAGTGCGGTAGTTCACGGCTGTGGCTACCTCTGTGTCGGCAGTCGGCAGGCAGTCCGTCCATCCATAATTGTATTATAATATATACCACCTAACCGTGGTTTTTTTTTCATTCTTTATACCGTCATAGTCAGTCATACTAGTTGTTACGAGTATACTACTATCTCTTTATCAACCAGTGTACAGTGCGGTAGTTCACGGCTGTGGCTACCTCTGTGTCGGCACTCGGCAGGCAGTCCGTCCATCCATAATTGTATTATAATATATACCACCTAACCGTGGTTTTTTTTTCATTCTTTATACCGTCATAGTGTCATACTAGTTGTTACGAGTATACTACTATCTCTTTATCAACCAGTGTACAGTGCGGTAGTTCACGGCTGTGGCTACCTCTGTGTCGGCAGTCGGCAGGCAGTCCGTCCATCCATAATTGTATTATAATATATACCACCTAACCGTGGTTTTTTTTTCATTCTTTATACCGTCATAGTGTCATACTAGTTGTTACGAGTATACTACTATCTCTTTATCAACCAGTGTACAGTGCGGTAGTTCACGGCTGTGGCTACCTCTGTGTCGGCAGTCGGCAGGCAGTCCGTCCATCCATAATTGTATTATAATATATACCACCTAACCGTGGTTTTTTTTTCATTCTTTATACCGTCATAGTCAGTCATACTAGTTGTTACGAGTATACTACTATCTCTTTATCAACCAGTGTACAGTGCGGTAGTTCACGGCTGTGGCTACCTCTGTGTCGGAACTCGGCAGGCAGTCCGTCCATCCATAATTGTATTACAATATATACCACCTAACCGTGGTTTTTTTTTTCATTCTTTATACCGTCATAGTCAGTCATACTAGTTGTTACGAGTATACTACTATCTCTTTATCAACCAGTGTACAGTGCGGTAGTTCACGGCTGTGGCTACCTCTGTGTCGGAACTCGGCAGGCAGTCCGTCCATCCATAATTGTATTACAATATATACCACCTAACCGTGGTTTTTTTTTCATTCTTTATACCGTCATAGTCAGTCATACTAGTTGTTACGAGTATACTACTATCTCTTTATCAACCAGTGTACAGTGCGGTAGTTCACGGCTGTGGCTACCTCTGTGTCGGAACTCGGCAGGCAGTCCGTCCATCCATAATTGTATTATTATAATATATACCACCTAACCGTGGTTTTTTTTTCATTCTTTATACCGTCATAGTGTCATACTAGTTGTTACGAGTATACTACTATCTCTTTATCAACCAGTGTACAGTGCGGTAGTTCACGGCTGTGGCTACCTCTGTGTCGGCACTCGGCAGGCAGTCCGTCCATCCATAATTGTATTACAATATATACCACCTAACCGTGGTTTTTTTATACCACCTAACCGTGGCAGTCCGTCCATAATTGTATACTAGTATCCAATCCATCCATCTCCATTGTTTACCTGAGGTGCCTTTTAGTTCTGCCTATAAAATATGGAGAACAAAAAAGTTGAGGTTCCAAAATTAGGGAAAGATCAAGATCCACTTCCACCTCGTGCTGAAGCTGCTGCCACTAGTCATGGCCGAGACGATGAAATGCCAGCAACGTCGTCTGCCAAGGCCGATGCCCAATGTCATAGTACAGAGCATGTCAAATCCAAAACACCAAATATCAGAAAAAAAAGGACTCCAAAACCTAAAATAAAATTGTCGGAGGAGAAGCGTAAACTTGCCAATATGCCATTTACCACACGGAGTGGCAAGGAACGGCTGAGGCCCTGGCCTATGTTCATGGCTAGTGGTTCAGCTTCACATGAGGATGGAAGCACTCAGCCTCTCGCTAGAAAACTGAAAAGACTCAAGCTGGCAAAAGCACCGCAAAGAACTGTGCGTTCTTTGAAATCCCAAATCCACAAGGAGAGTCCAATTGTGTCGTTTGCGATGCCTGACCTTCCCAACACTGGACGTGAAGAGCATGCGCCTTCCACTATTTGCATGCCCCCTGCAAGTGCTGGAAGGAGCACCCGCAGTCCAGTTCCTGATAGTCAGATTGAAGATGTCAGTGTTGAAGTACACCAGGATGAGGAGGATATGGGTGTTGCTGGCGCTGGGGAGGAAATTGACCAGAAGGATTCTGATGGTGAGGTGGTTTGTTTAAGTCAGGCACCCGGGGAGACACCTGTTGTCCGTGGGAGGAATATGGCCGTTGACATGCCAGGTGAAAATACCAAAAAAATCAGCTCTTCGGTGTGGAGGTATTTCACCAGAAATGCGGACAACAGGTGTCAAGCCGTGTGTTCCCTTTGTCAAGCTGTAATAAGTAGGGGTAAGGACGTTAACCACCTCGGAACATCCTCCCTTATACGTCACCTGCAGCGCATTCATAATAAGTCAGTGACAAGTTCAAAAACTTTGGGTGACAGCGGAAGCAGTCCACTGACCAGTAAATCCCTTCCTCTTGTAACCAAGCTCACGCAAACCACCCCACCAACTCCCTCAGTGTCAATTTCCTCCTTCCCCAGGAATGCCAATAGTCCTGCAGGCCATGTCACTGGCAAGTCTGACGAGTCCTCTCCTGCCTGGGATTCCTCCGATGCATCCTTGCGTGTAACGCCTACTGCTGCTGGCGCTGCTGTTGTTGCCGCTGGGAGTCGATGGTCATCCCAGAGGGGAAGTCGTAAGCCCACTTGTACTACTTCCAGTAAGCAATTGACTGTTCAACAGTCCTTTGCGAGGAAGATGAAATATCACAGCAGTCATCCTACTGCAAAGCGGATAACTGAGTCCTTGACAACTATGTTGGTGTTAGACGTGCGTCCGGTATCCGCCATTAGTTCACAGGGAACTAGACAATTTATTGAGGCAGTGTGCCCCCGTTACCAAATACCATCTAGGTTCCACTTCTCTAGGCAGGCGATACCGAGAATGTACACGGACGTCAGAAAAAGACTCACCAGTGTCCTAAAAAATGCAGTTGTACCCAATGTCCACTTAACCACGGACATGTGGACAAGTGGAGCAGGGCAGGGTCAGGACTATATGACTGTGACAGCCCACTGGGTAGATGTATGGACTCCCGCCGCAAGAACAGCAGCGGCGGCACCAGTAGCAGCATCTCGCAAACGCCAACTCTTTCCTAGGCAGGCTACGCTTTGTATCACCGCTTTCCAGAATACGCACACAGCTGAAAACCTCTTACGGCAACTGAGGAAGATCATCGCGGAATGGCTTACCCCAATTGGACTCTCCTGTGGATTTGTGGCATCGGACAACGCCAGCAATATTGTGTGTGCATTAAATATGGGCAAATTCCAGCACGTCCCATGTTTTGCACATACCTTGAATTTGGTGGTGCAGAATTTTTTAAAAAACGACAGGGGTGTGCAAGAGATGCTGTCGGTGGCCAGAAGAATTGCGGGACACTTTCGGCGTACAGGCACCACGTACAGAAGACTGGAGCACCACCAAAAACTACTGAACCTGCCCTGCCATCATCTGAAGCAAGAAGTGGTAACGAGGTGGAATTCAACCCTCTATATGCTTCAGAGGTTGGAGGAGCAGCAAAAGGCCATTCAAGCCTATACAATTGAGCACGATATAGGAGATGGAATGCACCTGTCTCAAGTGCAGTGGAGAATGATTTCAACGTTGTGCAAGGTTCTGATGCCCTTTGAACTTGCCACACGTGAAGTCAGTTCAGACACTGCCAGCCTGAGTCAGGTCATTCCCCTCATCAGGCTTTTGCAGAAGAAGCTGGAGGCATTGAAGAAGGAGCTAACACGGAGCGATTCCGCTAGGCATGTGGGACTTGTGGATGCAGCCCTTAATTCGCTTAACAAGGATTCACGGGTGGTCAATCTGTTGAAATCAGAGCACTACATTTTGGCCACCGTGCTCGATCCTAGATTTAAAGCCTACCTTGGATCTCTCTTTCCGGCAGACACAGGTCTGCTGGGGTTGAAAGACCTGCTGGTGACAAAATTGTCAAGTCAAGCGGAACGCGACCTGTCAACATCTCCTCCTTCACATTCTCCCGCAACTGGGGGTGCGAGGAAAAGGCTCAGAATTCCGAGCCCACCCGCTGGCGGTGATGCAGGGCAGTCTGGAGCGACTGCTGATGCTGACATCTGGTCCGGACTGAAGGACCTGACAACGATTACGGACATGTCGTCTACTGTCACTGCATATGATTCTCTCAACATTGATAGAATGGTGGAGGATTATATGAGTGACCGCATCCAAGTAGGCACGTCACACAGTCCGTACTTATACTGGCAGGAAAAAGAGGCAATTTGGAGGCCCTTGCACAAACTGGCTTTATTCTACCTAAGTTGCCCTCCCACAAGTGTGTACTCCGAAAGAGTGTTTAGTGCCGCCGCTCACCTTGTCAGCAATCGGCGTACGAGGTTACATCCAGAAAATGTGGAGAAGATGATGTTCATTAAAATGAATTATAATCAATTCCTCCGCGGAGACATTGACCAGCAGCAATTGCCTCCACAAAGTACACAGGGAGCTGAGATGGTGGATTCCAGTGGGGACGAATTGATAATCTGTGAGGAGGGGGATGTACACGGTGATATATCGGAGGGTGAAGATGAGGTGGACATCTTGCCTCTGTAGAGCCAGTTTGTGCAAGGAGAGATTAATTGCTTCTTTTTTGGGGGGGGTCCAAACCAACCCGTCATATCAGTCACAGTCGTGTGGCAGACCCTGTCACTGAAATGATGGGTTGGTTAAAGTGTGCATGTCCTGTTTTGTTTATACAACATAAGGGTGGGTGGGAGGGCCCAAGGATAATTCCATCTTGCACCTCTTTTTTCTTTTCTTTTTCTTTGCATCATGTGCTGATTGGGGAGGGTTTTTTGGAAGGGACATCCTGCGTGACACTGCAGTGCCACTCCTAGATGGGCCCGGTGTTTGTGTCGGCCACTAGGGTCGCTAATCTTACTCACACAGCTACCTCATTGCGCCTCTTTTTTTCTTTGCGTCATGTGCTGTTTGGGGAGGGTTTTTTGGAAGGGACATCCTGCGTGACACTGCAGTGCCACTCCTAGATGTGCCCGGTGTTTGTGTCGGCCACTAGGGTCGCTAATCTTACTCACACAGTCAGCTACCTCATTGCGCCTCTTTTTTTCTTTGCGTCATGTGCTGTTTGGGGAGGGTTTTTTGGAAGGGCCATCCTGCGTGACACTGCAGTGCCACTCCTAGATGGGCCCGGTGTTTGTGTCGGCCACTAGGGTCGCTAATCTTACTCACACAGCTACCTCATTGCGCCTCTTTTTTTCTTTGCGTCATGTGCTGTTTGGGGAGGGTTTTTTGGAAGGGACATCCTGCGTGACACTGCAGTGCCACTCCTAGATGGGCCCGGTGTTTGTGTCGGCCACTAGGGTCGCTTATCTTACTCACACAGCGACCTCGGTGCAAATTTTAGGACTAAAAATAATATTGTGAGGTGTGAGGTATTCAGAATAGACTGAAAATGAGTGTAAATTATGGTTTTTGAGGTTAATAATACTTTGGGATCAAAATGACCCCCAAATTCTATGATTTAAGCTGTTTTTTAGTGTTTTTGGAAAAAAAACACCCGAATCCAAAACACACCCGAATCCGACAAAAATAATTCGGTGAGGTTTTGCCAAAACGCGTTCGAACCCAAAACACGGCCGCGGAACCGAACCCAAAACCAAAACACAAAACCCGAAAAATTTCAGGCGCTCATCTCTACTCAATGTGCTCAGCACAAAACTCCACGTCTGCCGCCTGCGGGTTTGTTGCATCCTTTATCCATTCCTAAAAGGCCTTGGACTCATATCTCGATGGACTTTGTTACTGAATTACCGCTCTCTAAGGGTCATAACACCATTTGGGTGATCATTGACCGATTCTCTAAGATGGCACATTTTGTTCCGTTGACCGGATTACCCTCCGCTTCCAAGTTGGCCCTGTTATTTATCCAAGAGCATTTCCGCCTGCACGGGTTACCTCTGGAAATAGTCTCAGATCGGGGAGTACAGTTTACAGCAAGATTCTGGAGAGCCCTCTGTTCAACTCTACAAATTAAGCTCAAATTCTCTTCTGCTTACCATCCACAGACTAATGGGCAAACTGAACGCGTCAATCAGGATCTAGAGACTTTTCTCCGTATTTACCTTTCCCCTTCTCAAGATAACTGGGTGGAGTTGTTGCCGTGAGTTTGCCCACAACCATCTTTATCATTCTTCTACTGGTGAGTCTCCATTCTTTATTAATTATGGATTTCATCCCCAAGTTCCGGAGTTGCCCATTTGTCCTCCAGAAGAAGTTCCTGCTGCAGCTTCAACTCTCCGACATTTCACTCAAATTTGGAGCCGAGTTCATGCCAATCTTAAGAGGGTTTCCGGTCACTATAAATTCTTTGCGGATAGGAAACGACGAGCAGCTCCTCAATCTAAGGTTGGTGACAAGGTATGGCTCTCTACCCGCAATCTTCGTTTGAAAGTACCCACCATGAAATTTGCCCCAAGGTTCATTGGTCCTTTCTCAGTGCGGCAAGTCTTGAACCCGGTCGTTTGCAAATTGGAGTTGCCTTCCCACCTTCGAATTCCAAACTCCTTCCACGTCTCTCTCCTCCGCCCCCTCATTCTAAATCGGTTCCACTCAGCATCTCCTAGGCCAACTACTACAGTGTCTGAAGCTGGGACAGAATTTGAAATCAAAGCTATTCTTGACTCTCGTTATTTTCATAAAAAACTACAGTACTTGGTAGAGTGGAAAGGTTATGGTCCTGAAGAGAGAAGTTGGATCAATGCTACTGAGGTAATGGCTCCCCGACTGGTTCGGATCTTCCATTCCAGACATCCAACTAAACCCGGAAAGTGTCCAAGGGCCACTCCTGGAGGAGGGGGTACTGTCACACCCCGCGGGCAGCGGCGGCCGCGCTTACCTCTGCGGGTGTCCTGGATGGCCTGGCGTCTCTCTCCTCCGGCGGCCTCGGGGGTCCGGCGTCGGGTCGGCGGGTCTCTCCGGCGGCTCCCGGAGCAAGGGCGCCGCCATGCTGTTCTGGATTAGGTAGGCGGAGCGGGGCTGACGTCATCTGCCCGCTCCGCCAATCAGACTAAGGCGGGAGGTTCAAAGCCAGACGCCGAGCAGGGAGCCGGCGCCTGTGTATCATCATTCTGCCTGTCAGAAGCCGTGATCTCCAGAGCTCCCTTGTTCCTGTTTCCGCTGTGCCTTCCAGTATACCCGTGTCTCCAGTGTCTCAGTGTTTCCAAGCACCTTCGTGCCTCCAAGCGCCCGAGCGTCATCACGCACCTCCGTGCCTCCAAGCGCCCGAGCGCCATCAAGCACCTCCGTGCCTCCAAGCGCCCGAGCGCCATTAAGCACCTCCGTGCCTCCAAGCGCCCGAGCGCCATCATGCACCTCCGTGCCTCCAAGCGCCCGAGCGCCATCACGCACCTCCGTGCCTCCAAGCGCCCGAGCGCCATCACGCACCTCCGTGCCTCCAAGCGCCCGAGCGCCATCACGCACCTCCGTGCCTCCAAGCGCCCGAGCGCCATCAAGCACCTCCGTGCCTCCAAGCGCCCGAGCGCCATCAAGCATCTCTGTGCCTCCAAGCGCCCAAGCGCCATCACGCACCTCCGTGCCTCCAAGCGCCCGAGCGCCATCAAGCACCTCCGTGCCTCCAAGCGCCCGAGCGCCATCACGCACCTCCGTGCCACCAAGGCGCCTGAGCGCCATCAGCACCTCAGTGCCACAGAACCTCAGCACCTCGGTGCCTCAGCACCTCAGTACCACAGAACCTCAGCACCTCGGTGCCTCAACACCACAGAAACTCAGCACCTCAGTACCTCGGTGCCTCGGCACCTCAGTGCCACAGAACCTCAGTACCTCGGTGCCTCAGCACCTCCAGCATCTCAGTGCCTTCAGTACCTCAATAACACCAGCACCTCTGTACCTCAGCACTTAGCACTTTTACTAGTCTTGTTTTTCAGGAGACCTTCAAGCATTCCTCCGTGCTTCCTGCTTACCGTCTTCATCCTGTATGAAGAAGACCTACATCCGGCCATCTCTATTGCGACCCAGTAGCGGTTCCTCTTCCCAGTCACCGGAAGAAGCCCCGAGTCCACAACACCCTTCGACCAGGTCAGTGATAATACCGTGTGCTATAATGTGAATTTCGGCTCATACAGTGTGCTATAATGTGAATTTCGGCTCATACCATGTGCTATAATGTGAATTTCATGCAACCGGCACTTGGTGAATGAATCAGTAACCACACTAAGACGTCACTGCCAGTGTGCCTGCCAGTGTTGGCCTCACCTCCAGCAGCCCTGTCCTGGCAGGCACCCATATCCCCCCCCCTACACGCTGATTGTTGGCCTCACCTCCAGCAGTACTGACTACTGAGGCCAACAATCAGCATGTGGGGGGGGGGGTGCCTGCCAGGACCAAAACCAAATACACAAAACATGAAAAGTTATATGATATGGACTGAGGAAGCCGCTGAGGGAGCGTTAAGGAGGAGAAACGTGTTTCCAGGGACTGTGTGAAAGACGATCACCTGCTCGACTGGTATTGGGCTGTGGTTAAGATCCGTCCAGTGTGTATGCAATACGGGCTATTTCCAGCAGAGGGAGCCTGAACACTGAGACAATGGGGTAAATTTACTAAGATTCGTATTTTCCCGTTTCAGGTCAAAGTTCAATCACGAATGACATCGAAAGTGTAAAACTGCAACTTTTTGAATTTATTACGACTAATTTACTAAGCTGTCGTATTCGGGTTTTTCTTTTGTTCCGATGTCGATGTCATTCGTGTTTTTTTTTTTTTTTTACGGCAGTGATTAGCAAAACACTGCCGACTTTTTAAAAATGAATCTCGGCCGGATCTGTGTGATCCGTGCTGGGGTTCATTTTTTTTTTTTTTTAAATTAAACAGTGTAAAATATTTAAAAAAAAATTGCGTGGGGTCCCCCCTCCTAAGCATAACCAGCCTCGGGCTCTTTGAGCCGATCCTGGTTGCAGAAATATGGGGAAAAAATTGACAGGGGTTCCCCCATATTTAAGCAACCAGCATCGGGCTCTGCGCCTGGTCCTGGTTCCAAAAATACGGGGGACAAAAAGAGTAGGGGTCCCCCGTATTTTTAAAACCAGCACCGGGCTCCACTAGCTGGACAGATAATGCCACAGCCGGGGGTCACTTTTATATAGTGCCCTGCGGCCGTGGCATCAAATATCCAACTAGTCACCCCTGGCCGGGGTACCCTGGGGGAGTGGGGACCCCTTCAATCAAGGGGTCCCCCTCCCCAGCCACCCAAGGGCCAGGGGTGAAGCCCGAGGCTGTCCCCCCCATCCAATTGGCTGCGGATGGGGGGCTGATAGCCTTTTGTGAAAATGAAAAGATATTGTTTTTAGTAGCAGTACTACAAGTCCCAGCAAGCCTCCCCCGCATGCTGGTACTTGGAGAACCACAAGTACCAGCATGCGGCGGAAAAACGGGCCCGCTGGTACCTATAGTACTACTACTAAAAAAATACCCAAAAAAAGACAAGACACACACACCGTGAAAGTAATGATTTATTACATACATGCACACAAACATACATACATACTTACCTTATGTTCACACGCAGGTCGGTCCTCTTCTCCAGTAGAATCCAAGGGGTACCTGTTGAATAAATTCTACTCACCAGATCCAGGGTCCCAGGGTCCTCGGGGCAACCATTTGTAATCCAGGTACTTGAATAAAATAACAAAACGGATACCCGAGCCACGAACTGAAAGGGGCCCCATGTTTTCACATGGGACTCCTTTCCCCGAATGCCAGAAACCCACTCTGACTTCTGTCTAAGTGGGTTTCTTCAGCCAATCAGGGAGCGCCACGTTGTAGCACTCTCCTGATCGGCTGTGTGCTCCTGTACTGAGTGACAGGCGGCACACGGCAGTGTTACAATGTAGCGCCTATGCGCTCCATTGTAACCAATGGTGGGAACTTTCTGCTCAGCGGTGACGTCACTTTAGGTCAACCGCAGGGCAGAAAGTTCCCACCATTGGTTACAATGGAGCGCATAGGCGCTACATTGTAACACTGCCGTGTGCCGCCTGTCACTCAGTACAGGAGCACACAGCCGATCAGGAGAGTGCTACAACGTGGCGCTCCCTGATTGGCTGAAGAAACCCACTTAGACAGAAGTCAGAGTGGGTTTCTGGCATTCGGGGAAAGGAGTCCCATGTGAAAACATGGGGCCCCTTTCAGTTCGTGGCTCGGGTATCCGTTTTGTTATTTTATTCAAGTACCTGGATTACAAATGGTTGCCCCGAGGACCCTGGATCTGGTGAGTAGAATTTATTCAACAGGTACCCCTTGGATTCTACTGGAGAAGAGGACCGACCTGCGTGTGAACATAAGGTAAGTATGTATGTATGTTTGTGTGCATGTACTTTCACGGTGTGTGTGTCTTGTCTTTTTTTGGGTATTTTTTTAGTAGTAGTACTACAGGTACCAGCGGGCCCGTTTCTCCGCCGCATGCTGGTACTTGTGGTTCTCCAAGTACCAGCATGCGGGGAGGCTTGATGGGACTTGTAGTACTGCTACTAAAAACAATATCTTTTCATTTTCACAAAAGGCTATCAGCCCCCCATCCGCAGCCAATTGGATGGGGGGGACAGCCTCGGGCTTCACCCCTGGCCCTTGGGTGGCTGGGGAGGGGGACCCCTTGATTGAAGGGGTCCCCACTCCCCCAGGGTACCCCGGCCAGGGGTGACTAGTTGGATATTTGATGCCACGGCCGCAGGGCACTATATAAAAGTGACCCCCGGCTGTGGCATTATCTGTCCAGCTAGTGGAGCCCGGTGCTGGTTTTAAAAATACGGGGGACCCCTACTCTTTTTGTCCCCCGTATTTTTGGAACCAGGACCAGGCGCAGAGCCCGATGCTGGTTGCTTAAATATGGGGGAACCCCTGTCAATTTTTTCACCATATTTCTGCAACCAGGATCGGCTCAAAGAGCCCGAGGCTGGTTATGCTTAGGAGGGGGGACCCCACGCAATTTTTTTTGAGAAAACAATCACTTTCCCACCCCTTCCCACTGATATACATGCACGGATCTCATGGATCCGTGCATGCCTATCCAATCACGGATAAAAAAAGCAGGTCTGTTTTTTTAAAGCACTTTTTTACGAGTTGTAATTTTTCACGGCAGTGTTTTGTTTTTTTTTGCTTTGCACTTCTTAGTAAATGACCGAGATTCATACTTAAACAGCCGCGTTTTGACCGATGGTGTATTCATTTGTGATTTTTTCCTAGGACTTCCAAATATTACGAATGCCCTCATCACTGCCGTGATTTGAGTTTAGTAAATTACCGAGATGACACTTTGATGAAAAAACGGCATCTCGGTCAAAATCGGGACCTTAGTAAATTTACCCCAATATATCAGGACATCAGAAGGAACTCCACTCTACCCGCATTATAGGTATACTACCAACAGAGGGAGCCTGATTATTAATACAAAGCACTTTAATACCTTGGAGGTGAAGTGATCTCAATGATATGCGATAACCACTAATTCTATTCGTATATTTATATATATTTTTTTCTTCTTTTTCAAATGTGTGCACACATATAACTCAGCACTCAGTGGGAACTTTCTGCTCAGCGGTGACGTCACTTTAGGTCAACCGCAGGGCAGAAAGTTCCCACCATTGGTTACAATGGAGCGCATAGGCGCTACATTGTAACACTGCCGTGTGCCGCCTGTCACTCAGTACAGGAGCACACAGCCGATCAGGAGAGTGCTACAACGTGGCGCTCCCTGATTGGCTGAAGAAACCCACTTAGACAGAAGTCAGAGTGGGTTTCTGGCATTCGGGGAAAGGAGTCCCATGTGAAAACATGGGGCCCCTTTCAGTTCGTGGCTCGGGTATCCGTTTTGTTATTTTATTCAAGTACCTGGATTACAAATGGTTGCCCCGAGGACCCTGGATCTGGTGAGTAGAATTTATTCAACAGGTACCCCTTGGATTCTACTGGAGAAGAGGACCGACCTGCGTGTGAACATAAGGTAAGTATGTATGTATGTTTGTGTGCATGTACTTTCACGGTGTGTGTGTCTTGTCTTTTTTTGGGTATTTTTTTAGTAGTAGTACTACAGGTACCAGCGGGCCCGTTTCTCCGCCGCATGCTGGTACTTGTGGTTCTCCAAGTACCAGCATGCGGGGAGGCTTGATGGGACTTGTAGTACTGCTACTAAAAACAATATCTTTTCATTTTCACAAAAGGCTATCAGCCCCCCATCCGCAGCCAATTGGATGGGGGGGACAGCCTCGGGCTTCACCCCTGGCCCTTGGGTGGCTGGGGAGGGGGACCCCTTGATTGAAGGGGTCCCCACTCCCCCAGGGTACCCCGGCCAGGGGTGACTAGTTGGATATTTGATGCCACGGCCGCAGGGCACTATATAAAAGTGACCCCCGGCTGTGGCATTATCTGTCCAGCTAGTGGAGCCCGGTGCTGGTTTTAAAAATACGGGGGACCCCTACTCTTTTTGTCCCCCGTATTTTTGGAACCAGGACCAGGCGCAGAGCCCGATGCTGGTTGCTTAAATATGGGGGAACCCCTGTCAATTTTTTCACCATATTTCTGCAACCAGGATCGGCTCAAAGAGCCCGAGGCTGGTTATGCTTAGGAGGGGGGACCCCACGCAATTTTTTTTGAGAAAACAATCACTTTCCCACCCCTTCCCACTGATATACATGCACGGATCTCATGGATCCGTGCATGCCTATCCAATCACGGATAAAAAAAGCAGGTCTGTTTTTTTAAAGCACTTTTTTACGAGTTGTAATTTTTCACGGCAGTGTTTTGTTTTTTTTTGCTTTGCACTTCTTAGTAAATGACCGAGATTCATACTTAAACAGCCGCGTTTTGACCGATGGTGTATTCATTTGTGATTTTTTCCTAGGACTTCCAAATATTACGAATGCCCTCATCACTGCCGTGATTTGAGTTTAGTAAATTACCGAGATGACACTTTGATGAAAAAACGGCATCTCGGTCAAAATCGGGACCTTAGTAAATTTACCCCAATATATCAGGACATCAGAAGGAACTCCACTCTACCCGCATTATAGGTATACTACCAACAGAGGGAGCCTGATTATTAATACAAAGCACTTTAATACCTTGGAGGTGAAGTGATCTCAATGATATGCGATAACCACTAATTCTATTCGTATATTTATATATATTTTTTTCTTCTTTTTCAAATGTGTGCACACATATAACTCAGCACTCTGAGTAATTTGGGACTATATTATAAAGCTCAATCATTAAGCCTCTAGATATATAATTCATATAAGTTTTGGATCAGCCATTATGTGGGAATCAAGTTATTAAAATCCCACAAAATTCATTGAGAATTGTACATATGCGGGATTGGACATCTCCAATGGACTAATGCTTATCTGAAAGTTATCTATGAAGGAATAATATTAAGCGTTTAGGGAATTGAATGTGGAATATGTGTTATTAACCTTTTTAATAGATGCTGCAGCATTCTTTACATATATATGTATATAATAAAAATAATAAACAAATTTTTTTTTAATTCTAAGGATTAAGTGTATAATGTGATATATCAATACTGTTTGGGATAATTGATAGGTACAGCGCTCTTGGTGTTTGCAGGGGATTTATCCCTTGCAAAGTGTTTTTTTTTACTGGTTAATTAGTTAAGGAATGCAATTATCCTTATAACTAGGAGCAGCAGTATCTATTAGTGTTCAGTTAGGAATCTCCACTTTTTCGGCATTTCCTGGCGCCCTATCGCATGCACGGGGGATTCCACGTTATCAAAAGTGGGATATCCTGTGGATGCAATTTGTATAACTGTGAAACATAAAAAGTGCCCGCCGCACATTATATATATATATATATATATATACTGCAATTGAGCAGATCTACGAGTGTAGTGCGTAGCCACATCAATCTCTTGCAGCCACACACACTACATAGATCTGCTCAGCCGCAATGCTGATCTTTTTTTTTTTTTTTTTTTCAAAGTACAAGGTAAACTTCAAATAGTTTGAATTCTCTATCTTAGAATAATCTACATTTCTATGCAAGGGCAGATAGCTCAATGAATAGATTGTCTGACTGCAATGCCACAGGCAATGGGTTCAAATCCCAGGTATATCAGTATCTTGAAATGTAATAAAGTACAGTGTGACTGAATAACAAAGAAACCTATAGTTGAGTTTATGAATCTTGTATAGGTATTAGTGACAGAAAGGGTAGGAGACAGGGGAGATGCTGGGCTTCAAAAAGAGGGGAAGCTTCAAGTGAAAGTAATTAAAACAGATAATTGACAAGTGCCACCAACAGAGCCCCTAACCTGCAGCGCTATTTGCAGTGCCCCCTCCGCACACACATAGTTATGGCCCTGCTTGCTAGGTCTATTGGTTGTACTCTTGCAGTTTTAGTTATTAGTTATACCTGATCTCTCCTTTGATTCAAGGCACTCCAAGAGTTCAAAAGAAACAGCAACCTAAAGACCAGAAATAATTTCAGATCTCCTTTCTGCAGTTACCGCAAGTTCACCTGTGTTGATGCCAAACCAACTTCAGGGAACTCCGTTATTCTTCATTATCAGTTCCAAAGCAACCTGGCTTTTGTTTGTTCATTCTGTTTCCCAGTAGGGATTCCTCAATTCTCATTAACTTATGTTTATGAATATTCTAGTAAGAAGTCACTAGTGGGGCAGATGTATTAAGCCTGGAGAAGTGATAAAGCAGTGATAAGGGTAAGGTGATAATGCACCAGCCAGTCATCTCCTAACTGTCAATTTACATATTGGAGCTGACTGGCTGGTGCGTTATCACTTTGACCTTATCACTGCTTTATCACTTCTCCAGGCTTAATACATCTGCCCCATTATTGTTCCTTCTAGATCTTCCTTCATTGTATGCTATAAGGAATTATGATGATTTATCCCCTCTTTTTATTACTCTCTAGTTCTATTTAGGATTACCATCTGTATGCTTCTGTAAAATCTAAATACATGGGGCATGGCTTAGCACTTTAGCTGTGGCACGTGTGCACACACAACAGCAATGCATATGCGCAACCCATGGCACCCGCGCTGCCAGCTACACCAGATGTCTGAGAAGGTAAGTGAAACTTTCTATCACTTTAACTTCTCAGTGGATGTCAGGAGGCTTGCACCTAGCTATAGGCATGCGCAGGGGCAGACACATGGATGCCACTCTGGGACTTCCCCCCTCCACCAGGTAATGGACTACCTCCTCCACCACTTTCTCTGGGACATAAACTGCTCACTTGGCCGCTCAGGTAAGCAGTCTATGTCCTGGACAGGGGTTTTTTTACCATAATGCGGCAGAGGGGGGTAGTCCCAGAGTGGCACCCCCATGTCAGCTTCTGTTAACACCTATGAACCTAACCCACCACCTGTTTGCTAGTGCAAGGGGAAGCACCACCTTCCAAGAAAGGTACTTCAGCTCAACTGCTTCCAAAGGTTCAAACAAAGAAGATTGCAAGAGGGAAAGTACCAAATCCAGATCCAACAGACAGAACTGTGGGTGGGTGTGGGGGGGGGGGGGACAGAAAGTGGTTGCAGTCAAATGACCCCCTGGGAAAACATCTGGACATCCAGAAGCAAGGCCAATTTTTGAAAAGAAATATAAAAGTGCAGAGACCAGTTCCTTCAGGGATCCCAGACACAAGTCTGCGGCGAAACCTGTTTGTAGGAAAAGGAGCCTAGATACTTTGGACAATGTGGGCGGCACCAGACACCTCTCATACCAAGCCACATATGCCTTACAAATGTGGTGGTAATGCGTGGAGGTAATCTCCTTCCAGGATCTAAGCATGGTGGGGATTACAGCAGTTAGTATACCCTTACATCTTAAAATTGCCTTCTCAACAGCTACGCCATCAAATGCAGCCACCTTAAGTCTGGATAGATGGAAGGTCCCTGTTGTAGAAGATACTCCCGTAGAGGCAGAGGCCACTGATCATCTACCAGCAGAAGCCGAGGGTTGGTGTACCAAGCTCTGCAAGGCCAATCTGGGGCCACCAGAAAAACCGTTGTGTCTTCTCTCTTTATTAATTTGAGAAGATGAGGTAGTCACGGAAACGGTGGGCTCCAGGTCACTTGTTCAAGAACAATAAGGAGGAAGTTTGTGATTGTGTCTGGACGCCATCAAGTCGATCCGGTGCACCAGTTGCTGAAAAACGTGTGGATAGAGTGCCTACTCCCCTGGGTGCAAGTCCTTACGACTAAAAGTAGTCAGCCTCCCAGATTTCTACTCCGGGTATGAAGACCACTGATATTGCTGCGGCATATTCTTCGGCCCAGAGAAGAATGCAGCTTACCTCTCACATGGCTGCCCTGCTGCGAGTGCTGCCCTGCGTGTTTATATATGCCACTGCTGTGGCATTGTCTGACTGCATGCAAATAGCTTGACCCTACAGAAGAGGAAGGGCTAGTTGCAGGAAGTTGTAAACTGTCCTGAGCTTGAGGATGTTTATAGGCAGGTTTGACTTCTGGGGTAACCAGCGGTCCTGGAAGTGACTGTCAAACATCACTGCCCACCATTCACACAGACATGCATCCGTGGTGAGGTGACCCTAATTCCACACCCCAAATGGTTTTCCTTTTAACAGATGAGCAGAGTTCCTCCACCAGAGAAGAGAGAGATAAGTTCTGGGAGACAGCCTTACCAGCTGATGTAGAAACAGATGAGATCCTGTCCACTGTTAAAAGAGATCCAGCTGGAATGAGCTGGAGTGAAATCTGCCGTACAGAATGGCCTAGAAAGCGGCCACCATTTTCCCCAGCAGTCATAGTAACATAGTAACATAGTATCTGAGGTTGAAAAAAGACAATTGTCCATCGAGTTCAACCTATTTGTGGTCTCCTATGCATGATGATTTGACTAAAATTTCTGACTGATGCTGCTGTCAGCCGTTACATTTTATCCCTATTTATAGTAACTATAATGCATGACTATGCACCATACCCCTGGATATCCTTATCCATTAGGAATTTATCTAACCCATTCTTAAAGGTGTTGACAGATTCCGCCATTACAACTCCCTCGGGCAGGGATTTCCAAACATGTATTGTCCTTACCGTGAAAAAGCCTTTACGCCGTATTGTGCGGAATCTCCTCGCCTCTAACCTGAGCGAGTGTCCACGAGTCCTCTGTGTTGATCTAACCAAAAACAGGTCCCGCGCAAGCTCTGTGTATTGTCCCCTTATATATTTGTAGATGTTGATCATATCCCCTCTTAGTCTCCGCTTTTCCAGTGTAAACATGCCTAGTCTTTCAAGCCTTTCCTTGTATTCCATCGTCTCCATGCCCTTAATAAGTTTGGTCGCCCTCCTCTGTACCTTTTCAAGCTCCAGGATATCCTTTTTGTAGTACGGTGCCCAGATTTGTACACAGTATTCAAGGTGTGGCCTCACTAGTGATTTATATAACGAGAGTATAATACTCTCGTCCCTAGCATCAATACCCCGTTTTATGCATGCTAATATCTTATTAGCCTTCTTTGCTGCAGTCCTACTTTGGGTACTACTGCTTAGCTTGCTATCTATGAGGACACCTAAGTCCTTTTCCAGTACAGAAACCCCTAATTTTACCCCATTTAGTAGGTAGGTGTAATTTATGTTCTTGTTACCACAGTGCATTACCTTACACTTGTCTGTGTTGAAGCGCATTCTCCATTTGGCTGCCCATGCTTCTAATTTAACTAAGTCGTTCTGAAGAGACTCGGCATCCTCCTCTGTATTTATAGCCTTACACAATTTAGTATCATCTGCAAAAATTGACACCATGCTCTCTAGACCTTCTGTTAGGTCGTTAATGAAAATATTGAACAATAGCGGTCCTAATACTGAGCCTTGCGGCACACCACTTAGCACTTCAGTCCAAGTTGAAAAAGATCCATTAACCACAACGCGCTGCTTCCTATTATCTAACCAGTTTTTGACCCAAGTGCATATTGTGCTTCCTAGCCCTGATTCTTGTAGCTTGTAGATAAGTCTCATGTGTGGTACAGTATCGAACGCTTTGGCAAAGTCTAAAAAGATTACATTCACGTCTTTACCCTGATCTAGGTTTGCGCTTACCGTTTCATAAAAGCCAAGTAAGTTGGTTTGACAGGATCTGACCTTGCCGAATGCATAGGTGTACTGTCACCCTGCGATGCTGTAGAACCAAACATACCAGTTACTGAATGGACTGTGCTTTTTCCTAAGGAAGAAAAATCCTCTGGAGCACGGTATCCAGGATCATCCTTAGAAACTGAAGCCTCTAAGTTGGCTGCAGGTGGGACTTCGGGCACTTTATGATTCAACCAAGTTGTATGAGCAGACGATGGGTCAGCACAATATCTTGTAACAACTGGTCCCTGGACTGTGCCTTTATGTGAAGATCGTCTAGGTGATTGTCACACCCTGGGTATGAAGTTGAGCCATCATCACTGCCATCACCTTCATAAGCACTCTCGGAGCTGAGGACAGGCCAAAATGTAAGACCTGGAACAGATAGTGGGAGTCCCTTATTGCAAACCTGAGAAACAACCTGGTGAGGTGGCCAGATGGAAATGTGACACCATGAACTCGTCTACTTCCAACCCTGCAATAATGGAATGAAGGGATTCCATCTTGAACAAGATTTGCAAGAAAGGATTCAGAGTCTTCAAGTTAAGGATTGGCCTGACTAAGCCGTCTGGATTCATTATCACAAACAAGCTGGAGTAAAACCCCTGCTTTTGTTGGTGACCGGGAACTGGGACAAACACTCTTGCCATCATGAGTTGTCTTTGGAAACTGGTAAATCTGTGGTGCAGAATCAAGGAAGTGGTTGGAACTTAAAATCTATTTTGTAGCCCTGAGATCTCTCACCCAGGCATCCTGACAGGTTTCTCCCCAAATAGCCTTGAAGGCCTTCAGACGAGCTCCCACTCTGGGATCCCCAAGGTGAGAGGGAAGCCTGTCACACACTGGGGTCAGTGATGGAATTAGGGTCCTGGAGAGCAGAGACCGTGCCTCTAGAGGTGGAGTTGCCACCCTGAGGACAGCCTCTGAATCTTGCAGGCACCTGAAAGGACCAAAAGGACGGTCCAAAGTATGTTCTTCGAGGGGAAGGAGCTGCAGAGGGAAGTTAAAAGGACTTACATTTAGTAGCTTGAGAAATGCACTTATCAAGATCAGGTCTGAACAAAACGTCACCTGCAAACGGTAGATCTTCCCCCACCCTCTTAGACTCCGCAGCAGTCTGCCACTGTCTAAGCCAGTCAATGCAAAAATTCTGTAACCTAGGGAACCCGTATCTCTGGAGGCCTCTCCTAAATGTACTGCAGATTCTGGAATGTGCTCTGCCAGAATGACAAGCTCATCTACTGGGAGACGAGCTTGCAATCCTGCTGATAACTGGTCAGCCCAGGTCTCTACAGCCTTATTTACCAAGGAACCTACTAGCATCAGGCAGAGAAGTGCTCATTTGAAAGTGGTCTTCAATTTTTGGTCTGACGGCTCCTTAAGTGCAGTAGCACCCAGGATTGGCAGTATGGTTTTCTTAGACAGTCTGGATACCGAGGGATCCACTGTCGGAGGAGTCTCCCATTTCACTCTGCTGTTAGAACTGCAAGGAGCCTACATGACACCTGGAATTATCAGACTGTTGCCAGGCTAAGGCTAAGTGTTTGTCCAGTTCAGATGAAACTGGGATTTCTGCTTTTTGCTAAAGAAAGAAGGCTGAGATAGATCCGGGTCTGTGTCTGTTACATTTAACATCTTGCACCCAGCTAATATAAGCGCCTCTATGTGTGGTACATCCGGGGCCTGTTCTGAGTCTTGGAGGAATTCCCCCACTTATAGCAGGGCATGTCCTCATACTCCGAGTCATCAGACTGTAACACCGAAGGTAAAAGCCTCTTTTTAGAAACCATCTGAGGATTGGAGAGAGTGGGCACTTTAGATAGACCCATTGCCCTGGTCAATCCTTCCACTGACTTAGCTAAGGCCAGCGCCCAAGGTGGTTCTGGTGCAGGAGACAGTATACAATATATCTCTGAGATCTGAAAACCTCAATGTCTTTTCGAGAGGCTGGAAGCTCAGCCGAGAGGTCTAACATAACTCCAGCCAGCTGGGATGCCCAGACTGGTTGGTCCTGCACTGAAGGTGCTGATTCTGCAACAGGCACAGCCTCACATGCATCACAGAACAGGAAAACCTCTGCCTGCCCCACTGTGAACTTGATATTAATTTTTTTTTACGTGTAAACAGCTTTTGAGAAGCTTTAGATGAGGGTCCCTTGCCTGCCATACTGAACCCCACTGTATACAGTAGGAGGAACAGACACAGACAGGACAGTAAAAGGGACTGATGTGGGTAGGGATGGCCATTGGTAGGTTCTCCATCAATGGTCACCATCGATGGTACCATTGATGGATATTCTTGATGGTGTAAAATCATCTGTAAAGGAACCATCGATAGTTTTACCCAATATGTAACTCAGAGATATAGATGTATATATGTGTATAATGTGCTGTACAAATGATCTTCCACCACCTTTAGCCCCCACAGCAAACTCACAAGTTCCTGGTAAAGGCTGAGTGTAGGGTGTGAGCACCAGGGCTGGCTCCAGGCTTACTAGCATCCTGAGCAACAACATTTTGAAGCACCGCCCCACACACACACACCACCACATGTGCGCGCCGAAGGCATGCACGCTCCTGAAAAAGTGGGCGTGGCCTCGCAACTTCATATTATCAAACTATAAAATATATTTTCACACCCCCTCTACACACACAATTAGCAGCCTTACACATAACAGCCACAGTAGTGTTCCTAACACTTAATGTCTCTAGTATAGTGTCAGATACACATAATGACCCCAGTAGGGCCAGATACACATGTCCCCATAGTGCCAGATATGCCCCCAGTGCCAAATACACATGTCCCCACAGTGCCAGATATGACCCCAGTGCCAGATACACATGTCCCCACAGTTCCAATGCCCCCAGCCTCCCCACATCCCCCAGGCTGCTGCTGTTCTTGAGGGCGGGGAGGCTGCTGCTGTTCTTAAGTTGAGGGCAGGGAGGAGAGCACAGCGTGTACCTCTCCTGCCCCTCAGTCTTCGGCGGCCACGGCAATGTCTAGCTCCAATTACACACCGGTCCACGAGACAATCAAAACTTGTGGTCCGGCAGCCAATCAGAAGCCTCAGCTGCTGGACCGCAAGTTCTGATTGGCACACAGGCTGGCGCTGGTTAGGGAGGAGGGGGTTTACTTAGGGAAGTGGGATGCGATGCAGTTAGTGTGACTGTGCACACGTCTCTGCTAGGAGGCGGACGCTGCTGCTGTAGGGACGGCTCCAGGCTCCAATATGGCGGCAAGAGCTAGCGGCGCCCATTAAGTCTGGCACCCTGTTCGGACGATCTATTGGAACGTGCCTGGAGCCGGCCCTTGTCAGCACTGTGTGAACAGCACAGCCAACAGTAGCAGAGCGGAGTTTTCTCCACTTGTAAAATGGACACTGCCATGTGGATGCTTCCTGTAGGGGAAGCTCAGGGGAGGCTGGGAGCAACAGCAGAACAGAGTTAGGCTCCGCCCCACCCCAGTGCCGCACCCAGGGGGGTTTCCGAGCACCCAGAAACCCCCCTTCACTCACGCGTTTCGTCCTGTAGTATAGGACTTCATCAAGGGGACGAAACGCGTCGGACCTGGGACTTTTTGACTCACCCATGACTTCTTCTGAATGGACAAATGGCCGTTTTAATTCATTTACCTTGTACGTATGCTACCTGCATTTGCTTCAGGACATTTTAACATACACTAGCAGGATAGGGCTGCTGCTCACCTTGTGATTCCGATTGTGGACAGATATATTTGTTTTTATCTTGTACGTGTGCTACCTACATTGGCTTCAGGATCTGTTATATTAAAATTTGTTTATGTTTTATAATTTTATCGAACCTTTGTACTTTGGAACCAGCATTCACTATCCAGCTCATATATTTATATTGGGACTAGCAAGGTCCCTAAAGTGTGAAGCATTGTCTACTAGTCAAACAGTACACACTATGGGGTATATTTACTAAGGTCCCGATTTTGACTGAGATGCCGTTTTTTCTTCAAAGTGTCATCTCTGTAATTTACTAAGCAAAAATCACGGCAGTGATGAGGGCATTCGTAATATTTTGGAAGTCCTAGGAAAAAATCACGAATCAATACACCATCGGTCAAATACGCCTGCAATTTGGTAGAAATCGGGAATTTACTAAAAAGTGCAAAACACAAACACTGCCGACAATAGCCAAACACTGCCGTGATGAAATACAAATCGTGAAAAAGTGTTAAAAAAAACCAGACCTGCTTTTTTATCCCGTGTTTGTATAGGCATGCACGGATCCATGAGATCCGTGCATGTTTTTCAGTGGGAAGGGGTGGGAAATGTTATAATTTTTCCAAAAAAAAATGCGTGGGGTCCCCCCTCCTAAACCAAACCAGCCTCGGGCTCTTTGAGCCGGCCCTGGTTGCAAAAATATGGGGAAAAAATTGACAGGGGTTCCCCCATATTTAAGCAACCAGCACCGGGCTCTGCGCCTGGTCCTGGTTCCAAAAATATGGGGGACAAAAAGCTTAGGGGTCCCCCGTATTTTTGAAACCAGCACCGGGCTCCACTAGCTGGACAGATAATGCCACAGCCGGGGGTCACTTTTATACAGTGCCTTGCGGCCGTGGCATCAAATATCCAACTAGTCACCCCTGGCCGGGGTACCCTGGGGGAGTGGGGACCCCTTCAATCAAGGGCCCCCCCCCCAGCCACCCAAGGGCCAGGGGTGAAGCCCGAGGCTGTCCCCCCCATCCAATGGGCTGCGGATGGGGGGCTGATAGCCTTTGTTGAAAGTAATGAATATTGTTTTAGTAGCAGTACTACAAGTCCCAGCAAGCCTCCCCCGCAAGCTGGTACTTGGAGAACCACAAGTACCAGCATGCGGCGGAAAACCGGGCCCGCTGGTACTTGTAGTACTACTACTAAAAAAATACCCCAATAAAGACATTACACACACACCTTGAAAGTATAACTTTAATGCATACATACACACCACCATATACACATACTTACCTTATGTTCACACGAGGGTCGGTCCTCTTCTCCATGTAGAATCCATAGTGTACCTGTTGAAAAAATCCTACTCACCAAATCCAGTGTAGAGGGCTCCTCGGATAATCCATTTGTAATCCACGTACTTGGGAACTTTGTGGTCAGTGGTGAGGTCACTTTCGGTCAACCGCTGACCTCAAAGTTCCCACCATTGGTTACAATGGAGCGCATAGGCGCTACATTGTAACACTGCTGTGTGCCGCCTGTCAGACAGTACAGGAGCACACAGCCGATCAGGAGGGTGCCACAACGTGGCGCTCCCTGATTGGCTGAAGAAACCCACTTAGACATCAGTCAGAGGGGGTTTCTGGCATTCGGGGAAAGGGGTCCCATGTGAAAACATGGGTCCCCTTTCAGTTC